>NC_138772.1:122890960-123458806 GCF_965119305.1 Pelophylax lessonae
AAGTGTGATAAGTTTATTAATAAACATTTATTTTAAATGGTAATACATTATGAGTCCTCTTCATTGTTTTAATACTTCATGATTTAGGAGCTTGGATTCACCTCGAGCCTCAGGGACTGGTCTGCAACAAGCTACTGTCTTCCAGTTGAGGTTTTTCTATGCACTCATGATCTCCATATGTGGGATCTATAGGTTTGGTAAGTTGCCATTCCTCTCTCTTAGAGCACAGTGGAGACGCACAAGCACTTTAAGTATAATTGTTTTGCAGAAGGACACTTTTTATTTTGCACATGGAGGAGTTGGATGGGCACATCCAGCTTTATATATAAGCTGCTTATATGAACTTTTTGAGCACTACTTTTTCATATTTTTGAAGGACTCTATTAATTTTGCATTGTGTAAATATACACTATATTACCAATGGTATTGGGACGCCTGCCTTTACACGCACATGAACTTTAATGACATCCCAGTGTTAGTCCATAGTGTTCAATATTGAGTTGGCCCACCCTTTGCAGCTATTACAGCTTCAACTCTTCTGGGAAGGCTGTCCACAAGGTTTAGAAGTGTGTCTATGGGAATATTTGACCATTCTTTCAGAAGAGCATTTGTGAGGTCAGGCACTGATGTGGATGAGAAGGCCTGGCTCGCAGTCTCCACTCTAATTCATCCCAAAGGTTTTCAATCGGGTTGAGGTCAGCACTCTGTGCAGGCCAGTCAATTTCCTCCACCCCAAACTCACTCATCCGTGTCTTTATGAACCTTGCTTTGTGCACTAGTGCCAACTTATGTTGGAATAGGAAGGGGCCATCCCAAAAACTGTTCCCACAGTGCTGACGCCTTAAGAGTTTCTTTCATTGGAACTAAGGGGCTAAGCCCAACCCCTGAAAAACAACCCCACACCATAATCCCCCCTCCACCAAATGATTTGGACCCCTTTTTTGGGGGTAATTTTACAAGAAACTTAGTCAGTAACTAATTAGAAGGGGTTTTGAAATTACTCTTGATCCAAGACTGGTTGGCTTTTTCAGACAGCACTTTGGCCGCAGGGCAATCTAAAAGGGATCATGTCACGTAGCTGAAAATGAGCTGGGCTCACTGCAAACCCATGACTGAACCTGAAGCCTAGACAGCAGGACAGGTATATATAACATTGTTTCTAATACTTGAAACATTGCATTTTATTAGGCAACAGAGTAGTTTTAAAGCAAGCAAGGGGAAGCTAGGTGTTTAAAACGGATATTCCCATATTCGGATAAATATTGCAATAATTTCCTTGAAGATAAGATACCATACTGTACACCAAACTGTTAAATTTTTTAATGAATCTGAACCAGCTGCAGGTCACCACACATGAATTGGATTGAGAACCTGACAACAACAATACAAATAACATGCCAGAGCCCACGGGCATAGTGTAGTATGTGAGATCTGCTAAAATATTCAAATGTACTTGCAGATATAAGAGCCTATTCACTTATCCAAATTTTGCTGACCCCATACATTTCCATGGATTCCAGTTTCCAGCCCGTGGGAAACAAAGAAAGGGATTAAATGTGAACTGCACTTGCCAAACAATGTGCCTTAGCACATCTCAGGTTTATATGTTCTAAGGGTGGACCTTCCTCCTTAGAACATAAAATCGGACTATTTTTGCTGTAAATGGTTAAAGGTCCACTGAGGTCAGAAAGGCGAAAAAATGCAAATAAAGTAAATAAAACTTTGTACATTCAATGTAGCTGGTAGCAACAACCCACATGGAAACAATTTTTAGAACCTCATCAGTCAATGAATTATTCTCCTTTAACTCCATTAATCTTCTGACCATTATAAGCCTTGTCTGTCCCACTGCATCATAGCTTGGAGTCTTGTCCTGACTTTCCACCAGCAAGCCAAAGGCTTAATCACACATGTAATGTATTAGGTGTTCACACAAACACAAGCCTGTATATATAAGACAGTTATGGATTCCATATGTATTAGTGGTTGCCTTGGTGAAAATCCTAACAACAATCACTTTAATATTCATTGCATACTAAGGCTACTTACTGCCAGAACACGTCCCTAAGTGCTTTTTAAAAACGCATGTCTATTCCTCTGGACATATCTCCAAACACAATCTTAATTGCATTTTATTTCACCCTAACGTGTTTAATTACCTCAATATTTCCACTTATATTGTCTAAATGGTTTACATATTACCATGGTAAAATCTAGTGTTAATTTAGGACAATTTCTTTGGTTTATCAAGTGAGATTACAAGTCAGACTATGAAAGCACATTTTATCCAGACAAACCTCACACTATAAACCCCATAGGGATGTTGCTAAGTGTAGTTTAATGCAGTAGCATTTCCTCTGCAGTAATGTGCACAATGTATTATCAATCATTGGAGCCAGTGCACATGTTTTCAATCATCTGAGGGCCTCTATTTCTTGTAGAAGATATCTCCTGCTTTGAGAATGAGATACATACTATTGCATTTCTGAGATACCGGGGACTGCAGAAGTTGTTATTGCTTGTAATGAAGATATTTTTCTTTGTAAAGTAATGTCAGAAGTAGCATAATAAAAGGCCATACAATCCAAAATTACTATATTTCAGATAGGAGTTCTTGTTGCCAGATTATTTTATTACAGGTACAGTACTTACAGAGGGCTGTCAATTTATGCAGTGCTTTACATATATATTGTACATTCACAAAAGTCCCTGCCCTCAAGTAGCTTACAATCTAAGTTCCTTAATTCACATCCATACATACACATACTGGGGTCAATTTAGACAGGAGCCAATTAACCTATCAACATGTCTTTGGAGTGTGGGAGGAACCCCATTTAGGCTCAGGGAGAACGTGCAAAAATCCAGGCAGGTGGTGCCGTGGTTGGGATTACATAGTTACATAGTTACATAGTTAGTGAGGTTGAAAAAAGACAGCAGTCCATCCAGTTCAACCTATGATGTGTGTGTGTGTGTTTGCTGTTAACCGTACATTGTATACCCCTGTATGTTGTGGTCTCTAAGGTGCCCATCTAATAGTTTTTTGAAACTATCAATGCTCCCTGCTGATACGACTGTTTGCAGAAGAGAATTCCACATCCTTACCGCTCTCACAAGGAAGAACCCCCTCCGTATTTTAAGGTTAAACCGCCTTTCCTCTAGTTTTAGTGAGTGGCCACGTGTCTTATTGTATTTCCTTTCTCTGAATAGGTTTTTCCATATGCTAGGGTTGCCAGTACAATATTTGTACATTGATATCATATCCCCCCTCAATTGTCTCTTCTCCAGAGAGAATAAGTTCAGTGCTTGTAGTCTTTCCTCATAGCTGATGTCCTCCATTCCCCTAATTATTTTTGTTGCCCTTATCTGGACTTTCTCCAGATCCAGCACATCCTTCCTGAGGACCGGTGCCCAGAACTGTACAGCATACTCCAGATGTGGCCGGACCAGAGTCTTGTAGAGAGGGAGAATAATCTCTTCTGGAGTGAATCCCCTTTTTTATACATCCCAGTATTCTGTTGGCTTTGCTTGCAGTGGCTTGGCATTGCATTCAAACCAACAACCCTAGTGCTGCTAGGCAGATAGGGCTAACCACTTAGCCCCTGTGCTGCCCGATTCGTTTACCACCAGGCTACTTATTTCATGGAGGAGTTCAGTGGTGATGACTGCTTTTCGATTTACATGTCTGCATATGTGCCTGTGCTTTTATAAGGGATCTCACTTTTCTTAGTGGACATTTATATTGGAATTTTGAGGTTAATTTAAAAATGATGACACTGTTGATTCAATCCCTAAATCTTTTGCATAGAAGCCATGATTTCTCTACACTGTACTGATAATGGCCAACTAGCCAGAAACAGCCGTACGCAGTTTGGAATACTGTATACCAGTGGTTCTGGATATACAGTTGGCCAAAGAAGTATACAGGATTGATTTGCATGGCTTCATCCACTATCCTAAAAAGAGCAATACATTCCTTATTTTTGGGTCTGTGATGTAAAAGAAACATGCAAATACCTTCTGTTTTAGGAAGGCTCTACTGGTTTTCTCTGCTTTTAACTCCACTTTCGTTAAGAAAAAAACATTCCCCCTCTGTAAATCGCAGGGATTTTAACAAATTTTGTTGCAGATTCCTACCTCTGTTATTCTGAATAAATAGCTGTTTGGGTGTCTGTGTCAATGTGGTTTTATAATTATTAATCAGCTGCAGCACTTGCAGGGCTACAGTGAGGAACGTGGCTAGGTTTGCATCCCTAATATAAGGGCCACCACCTCTGTACCGCACCCACAAATTGAAACTCCCAAAAACCATACCTGGTGAATACAGACTTTACTGGTACACAAGGAAAAACACAATAAAATTGTTATATATCATTTTTTTTTAGTTTAATAAAAATACATGAATTTTCTTGACCCTAAAAAGCATAACCATGTGTCTGCAGCCCTTTAGACATGATTTCCTATTTGGAGAATCTTACAAGAAAAATGACATTTTTTTTCGAGGGATGCACAAAATCTAACTTGTATCTTAGTCAGACTTCTGGGAAAATCAGTAAGCCAATCACACAAGCAGGAAATTACATTTCTGGAGGGCGTTCTGTACACTGTCTGTGTACAGAACGCCCTCCACTGTCTGTGCTTTCCATATTGCAAGAAATTTTACAAAAAAATACAGAGCTACAGATTTAGAAGGAAAGGTCATTTTTAATATAATGTAATATAATTAAAATATGAATTCGATCTCAATAATAAAATCTATATATTTTTTTTCATTTATTATTTTTTCCCCCACAAAAGTGGGGAAAAACTTAAATAATTATAGTGAAAATTTACATGTGCGTATATATGTTTTAAAAAGAAAAACTAATAAAACACAAAATAAACAACATAAAATTAACACAAAACCATTAGAGTTGTCAAGTGTTAGTTTGCCAATTGCTAATGTTGCCTACATAAAGCATTCCCTAACCAGCCTGTACTGGTTCCATTGTGCTGCTGGGTTCGATAACAGTTACATCATTTTCTGTAGCCTACTCACTGCCACTTTTGTAGTTATTTTCCCAAAATGTGCAGAATAAAATGTAAATAGCAACAAGGCCACTGATAAGGCAGTACAGCTAGCCCTCCTGTACTGGGCCCAGGCCTCATAAGTTCAAAAGGGAGGGTCCGCAGTACTGCCTTATTGCTGACACTTGTGCAGTGCTGCCGGCTTCTACTTTTTCTTTTCTTCCTCCAGCAGCATTGCAAGAGGGATCAGTTCTCTTATCTGTGCCCCCTTACCCCCCCCCCCCCCCCCCGCAGTGCTGCTGTATTCCCTCCTCTGCTCTCCCACCGGCAGCTGCCGAACATACCACCATTAGGCCATGTTCACAACTGAGCGTTTTTCAGCTCGTAAAACGCTCATCTCTGAGGTCTCAAAGTGCCCAACAAGCAAAATCCTATTCATTTCAACGAATGAATTTCAAAACAATAGCGTTTTGTCGCCTAAAGCAAAACGCCTGAAGCTCAAAAAAGTACATGAGCTTCTTTTTTGGCAAATTACAAGCATTTTTGTTAGATGTCAATGCCTGCCTCTAAAAAGCCCAAAAAATGCCTGAAAATGATACGCTCAGGTGTGAATGGAGCCTAAATTAACACAGTGAGCGATCGGTACTGATCGCTCATTGTGGGGTGCAAATATTGCCTTTGTGCTGCTATTCACTTGAATGGGTCTTGTTCAAAAGGGGGTAAAATCTCTACAAAGGCTTGCAAAGCAAAGCATCACAGGTTTTGTATTTTAGCAAAAAATATAATTTGCTATTTTTGGAGGAGGGGGGCCCTGTCAGGTTGACTTACGGGGCCCTGTGATTTCTATCAGCAGCCCTGGCTTCTAATTTCAGCTTGTTTAAATAAGCTTTGACAAAAATAAAATGTGGAAGCTGATTGGTTTCTATGCCGAGCTGCACCAGATTTTGAAACTCTCCAGCTTTAGTAAATCTCCTCCTTGCACTTGTTTTCCAGTTTAATGACAATGAAAAATATGCAGATCGTTTTTAGGATGAGCTGGAGTTAATTGCCTTTTTTCGGTCCGTTGTGTTCACCCACTTTATCAAGCGCAAAATGGACATTTAAAATCACTATGGAAACACAACCAGATGTGTGGCTAAAGTACAGATTGTAGGTCATGCTCTGCAACTGGGCTGTGACAGGTGTAGAGAAATCTATAGGCACTAAATCATTAGCTAACTTCAAAGGTAATTCTTTCAACAAATTGTCTCCCTGTAGAAAAGGCAGAAGAAAATGCATTACGCTGAACCTGTCACATCAGATATTTGGGGAACTGAGTAGTGGGACAAAAATGTCCTCTACAAATAGCTTTTCAGCATAGTCACTATTAAGAAGTAAAACAGATGATAATGATGGTATGTTATACATGCTGCATATGAGATATAGATAATATTGGACAATTGTGCAACAAAGTGATCATATTATACATTAATTATAAATTCTCACATTAGTAGATAATTCTTTTTTGCCAACACTACCTGAATTCCAGGAATTCCAGGGATAGTGTCAGGTTTTTTTAAGGTTTCACTATTGGAAATGCGTTAATAAGTTTTAAGTGGTGTAGCTGAATTTTATTTTGTTAGTTAGTAGTTAGGGAATTAATATGTTGGAATGGTAGTGCACTGCAGTCTTCTAAGATTGCATTTTATCCATCTTTTGTAGATCTCGTTAGGTCACTGGAAATTGTTTGAAATTTTAATGATTATATTGAATGACAATTCTCTATATTTTGTAGCTACAGGTTCATTTTAATTTGTAAAGCCCAACTGAAAGCCATTCTTCTTGCCAGTCTCCAGCCAGCTTTCTTGACACCCTTCTGGGGCGCATTGATTATACCAGTGTTTGTAAGTGTTGGCGCAACAATTTCATTTATTAAATCTTTGAGTTTTCATTGAAGCAAGTCGGTGTGCTCGGAGCTCTGCTTTTGTTATACCCTATCTGATACACAAAGGTACAAAATCCAATTTCCTTAGCATTTTCACCATTTTTGTCTGCTGCTGATTTTTTACTTTTTTTGGGGCAAAATCTATCACCATCCATATAGTCTTAAATCATTCAGTTCTGTCTGAGCGTATTTGCACTTTGGACATCTGTCATGGCAGAATTAGGTCCACTGATGTCTTAAGCACATTGTTGGGTTGTGCTTAAGGCATCAGTGAACTTTAACCACTTTAAGACCAGAAGATTTGACCCCCTTCCTGACCAGGCCCTTTTTTGTGATTCAGCACTGTGTTACTTTAACGGACAATTGCACGGTCGTGCGACGCCGTACCCACATAAAATTGACGTTTTTTTTCCCCCCACAAATAGAGCTTTCTTTTGGTGGTATTTGATCACCTGTGCGATTAAATTTTTTCGCTATAAACAAAAGAAGAGTGACAATTTTGAAAAAAAAATATATATTTTTCACATTCTGCTATATAACATCCCCCCCCCCCCCCCCCCAAAAAAAAATGTAAAAATCATAATTTTTTAACATTTTAGGCCAATTTGTTTTCTGCTACGTATTTTTGGTAAAAAAAAATCACAATAAGCTTATTTTAATTGGTTTGTGTGCAAGTTATCCCATTTACTAACTACGGGAAAGATTTATGTTATTTTTATTACTGTTGGCAGTCGGCAAGTGGTTAAAGTGGTTGTAAAGGCTGAAAGTTTTTTTACCTTTATTCATTTTCTGCATGTTGGTGAAAAACCTTCTGTGTGCAACATCCCCCCCCCCAATACTTACCCGAGCCCCATCTAGATCCAGTGATGTACAGGAGAGCAGCAGCTCTCCCAGATCTCTCCATCCTCATCGTCTAAGAGAAAGCAGCAGAAGTCATTGCTGTCAATTACAGGCAGTGAGTAGGGAAGTGGGGGGTGGGGCTTGGATCTTATGGGCACACAGAGACGGCTTGGGAGCAAGCATGCATGAGTGCCTCCATAACAAATGGCTTGTTATGAGGGCATTTGGCAAAAGGGAGGGGCCAGAGCACCTAGCGGGGACCCAAGAAGAGGAGGATCAGGGGTGCTCTGTGAAAAACCACTGTACAGAGCAGGTAAGTATAACATGTTTAATATTATTTTTAATTTCTTATATGCTAGCCTTTAATATAACTATAATATGGACATGTGTGAGCCCAGCCTCAGGTTTTACAGTGAGTATAAGAAGCATGCTTTACTGAATATACAGACTGATTTTACTGTTGTGGTTTTAGTAACACTTTAAATTCCATATAATATTATCTTGACATTTGCTTGAATTGCATCAAGTGAGCCCCACGCCCGATCAACCACCGAACTCCCCCGAAAAAAAATTGCATCTCATTTGACCAATCTGCTCAAATATCATAATTCTCCCATGTACTGTAATGCTTCGTCACCTATCGCCAAATCACAAATGTGAAAGAAATCAAAGTAGGAAAAGCACTGCAGCAAGGAGGTGTTACTCTGGGGCCCAATATCTGCTCACCGGCCATTTTATTCAGTACACCTTGCTAGTACTGGGTTAAACCTCCATGTGACTTCAGAACTGCCTTAATTCTTTATGGCATAGATTCAACAAGGTGTTGGAAACATTCCTCATAGATTTTGGTACATATTGGCATGATAGCATCACGCAGTTGCTGCAGATTTATCAGCTGCACATCCATGATGCAAATCTCCCATTCCACCACATCCCAAAGGTGCTCGATTGAATTGAGATCTGGTGACTGTGGAGGTCATTGGAGTACAGTGTCATATTCAGGAAACCAGTGGTGAGATGATTTGATCTTTGTGACATGGTGCATTATCCTGCTGGAAGGAGCCATCAGAGGAAGGGTGCACTGTAGTCATAAAGGGATGGACATGGTCAGTAACAATACTCAGGTAGGCTGTGGGGTTTAAACGATGCTCAGTTGGTACCTAGAGGCCCAAAGTGTGCTAAGAAAATATCCCCCACACCACTACACCAAAACCACCAGCCTGAACCTTTGATACAAGGCAGGATGGATCCATGCTTTGATTTTGTTTACACCAAAGTCTGACACTACTATCTGAATGTTGCACCTGAACTCAAGACTCTTCAGACCAGGCAACGTTTTTCAAATCTTCTATTGTCAAGTTTTGGTGAGCCTGTGCTAATTGTAACCTCAGTTTCCTGTTTTTAGCTGACAGGAATGGCCCCCAGTGTGGTCTTCTGCTGCTGTAACCCATCTGCTTCAAGGTTCAATGTGTTGTGCATTAAAAGATAGTATTCTGCATACCTTGGTTTTAACGATTGGTTATTTTAGTTTCTGTTGCCTTTCTATCATCTTATTTTTTTTTTTCAATAGTTTTTTATTCAGTTTCTTACTTTCAATAGTTTTTATTGAGTTTTCAGAAATAAAGAAATACAGTAACAAAAAGACATCCGTAACAGTGCAAAAGTACAGTCTGGTAAAACAGGAGCAGATAACATTTAAACTACATAGGCTGCCATGAAAATCATGAGTGAAAAAGAACAAGATCTGTCCTACGCCAAATAGGGAGTAAAGGGGATGGGGAACTCTAGAAGCAGCTGCTCGCCGCAAACAGTGAGGATGTAAGCCAAGGTGAGGGGAAGGGGAAGTAGACCCGTCCAGACAGAACCCCCCCAGCCGACCACCCGCAACAGAGGACAAGCCCCTAAAAGGTGGCAACACATTCGCCCCCTGAGCGGGAAGCCAGTGGTGGAGCCCCTGTCCAGAGTACAAGACTGATACCATAGCAAAATAGAGAGAAGGAGTAGAAAAAGAAGGGAAGGAAGAGGAGGGAAAGAAAGAAAATAGATAGAGGGCCCTAGGTCAGACGCGAAATAGCTAGCATCAGAGATCAATGTGAACATATTTAGCCCATGGCTCCCAAGTGGATTCAAACTGGGCCACTCGGTTGGAAAGAATGCCAGAAAGTTTCTCTTGGGACATGATCCAGGATATTTTCAGTTTGGCCTCTCTAACTGAAACGCGCGGTTTATTCCACGCCCTGGCTATGGCAAGTTTAGCCCCCAGAAGGATAAAATTAAAGAGTTTTTGGGATAATTTAGAGATACCAGAAACCCTACCATTGAGTAGGGCTATTAGGGGAGACTGGTCTATCGGATGATCCAGAACCTTCCGGGCCATACGAAAAATGGATGACCAGAAGGAGCGGAGCCTCGGACACGACCACCAGGTATGAAGGAAATCTCCTGACATATCACATCCTCGAAAACATAAAGCGTTTGGGTACATACAAGCTAAGCGTGTAGGAACCAAATACCAGCGGCAGAGCAACTTCACATTGGCTTCAATCAAAGAAACATTAACAATACCTTTAAAGGCGCGGTGAAATTGGGTACTCCAATCGTCCAGCTCCACTCCAAGGTCCCTCTCCCAATCCAGCATATATTTTGGTTTGTCATTAGTGTCGGAGAGGGCACTGTAAATCAGGGATATACCCCCTTTAGGGTCACCAGCTTCAGAACACCACCGCTCGTAGGAGGTGACCCGGGGAGGGTCAGGCTTCGTAAGCCAAATTGAGTGAAGAAAGTGGGAAATCTGCGTGTGGCAGAACCTCTCTGTCAACGGAATTTTAAGGGAACTGACACAATGTGGGAAGGATAGAGGGCCCATAGAATTAAAGAAATGACCGATTCGAAAAAGACCCTTGTTGAGCCACCAGCCAAAGGTTCTGATATTAAGACCAGGGGGAAAATTTGGGTTGTGAAAAAGGTGCGTAAGTGGTTTCATGGGAGATATGAGATTGGGGTGTTTGGATAAGGTGTCATGGATGGAGAAGGAATGCGACAGTGTAGGGGAAAGAATCGGGGGCCTAGTTTTAGGGGGTCTTCAGGCCAGAAAATCCAGCGTGTGGTGAGGGGTTGCTTGTCTTTCTATGTTGACCCAGTCCGGTTTGGCTGTGGGTCTATAAATAGCCGAGAATTGGGCTAGCTGGGCCGCTTGGTAGTACCAGCGGAGATTAGGGAGGGCTAGTCCCCCCTTCTCCCTCAAGCAAATTATTCAGTTTCTTAAGGAATATCTCAAATACAGTAACAGAGGTTTTACAGAGGAATTGTACAATACAATCAAGTAATCAGCGTGTACTCTATGAAAATAGGAATGTCTCAACATGGATATCCTAATATCCAACCAGTACCTCAAAACTGAGAAGTAAGAAAAAAGGAAAAGGAGGGATCCAAATCTTTATTGGTTTACCCGATGCCTCTATGGAATGTCTGCTATACATCTCATACATTTTTAGATTTTGTAAGTGAGCCAGACTGCAATGCAGAGCATAGTTTGAGATCTTTTGTAAGATTAAGTTGAAGTATTACGTCAGAAAGATTGGGAGCCAAGGAGCATCTCCATTTGCGCTTTATGAGAAATCTAGCTGCAAATAAAATTTGTATGACCAGAATTCTGAAGTTGGATGGGAAGCTATCAATTCCAATACTAAGAATAGGTAAGGAGGGAGAAGGGTTCGTTATGATACCGTCACTTCGGAGATAAGGGTGAGTACTTTTTTTTCAAAAGGGAGATATATGCGCGCACTCCCATAGAATGTGGTGTAGAGACCCAGTTTGGGAGCATCCTCACCAACATGTATTGTCTTCTAGATTAGCGAATTTGTACATTTGTACTGGGGTCAGGTACCATCTGTGATGGAGTTTTCTGGGACAGCTCCCAGAAGTTAACACATTTAGAGGAGCTAAGATTATAGTGAATAGCTTATCTCCATTGGGGATCGGAGAGCAAGAATATTAGGTCACGTATCCATCTCTAAAGAGCTGATTTTTTTTACGAACGTGCCTTTAGCTTGCAGAAGGTCGTAAAAGAGTACAATGCCCTTCATATGGAAGGAGTCCGAGGACCAAAAGGTCCATGCCTTTTTTAGGTACATAAACTTTTGGAATGGCATTTTTAAGGTGGTATGAGGTCATTTGTCTTTATATTAAATTGCCTTGAGGGGGTATATTGTAATTTGATTGGAGAGTAAAAAATTGAAGAATTTTATTGTTCTGCACTAGTATTGACAATTGTCTTTATCTCAGGGTAGACTAGCGTTTAAGGGACAGATCAGGTATCAGAAATTTACAAATTTCCAGTGGAGTTGGGATGTAAGTATCTAGTGTTCCTGCTGGAGTTTCTCGAGAGAATATCTTCCATGTTGACAAAGCAGCCATAATTGTTGGATGGTCTATTTTTTGCATTGTGCTAGACACTGAATGGGCCAGTAGGGTAATTAAGTCTTCTTTAGGAATAGAGGCTTGCTCTATATGTCTCCATTGTTTGTTGAAGATTGGAGTGAACCAGTGTCTGATCTGGTCAAGTATCACTGTCATGAGAGGTATTGCTTGCTTATTTTTTTAGGTCTTGTTTACATGTATTAAGGAAAGGAGTGTAGTTACAGGAATACAAATTAGAGGAGGGAGATGTTAGGGATATACCTAGGTAAGGCATGGTGGTGGAAACCCATTGAAAGTGGAATTTAAATTGAAGGGTTATCTTAGTAGAAGCTGGGACGCCTACACTGAGGATATTGGATTTAGAGTCATTCACTTTATAAAATTAGCATGCATTAAACACATCTAATACTTTACAAACAGGCAGGGAAGAAGCCGGTTTAGTCAAGGTTAGGATGATGTTGTCCGCAAATAAGGTGACTTTCTATTCCTAGTCAGCTAAGGGAATACCTGATATGGTCTCTTGCTCTTGTATTTGTTGGGCCAGTGGCTCCATCATGAGTGAAAACAATAGAGGGGAGAGGGGACACCCCTGTCTGGTACCATTAGTTAGTGATGGTGAATGGATCTGAAAGAACACCGTCCGAGAAAACTCGAGAGGTAGGCTTAGAGTAAAGGGCCAAGATGGCAGACATTATGTATCCTTGGAAGCCAAATTTTAAGAGAGTGTGCTTTAAGTACCCCCAATGTATTCTATCAAATGCTTTTTCAGCGTCTAGCGCCACAAAGATAGTCTGGATGTTTTTCGTTTTGGTATGATGCAGCAAGTAGATAATTTTACGAGTAGCATCAGGTGCCTTTCTGCCTAAGGTGAACCCAACCTTATCGGGGTGTATGAGCTGTGGCATGATGGCAGCTAATCTCTGAGCCACTAGTTTTGCATATAGCTTAAGGTCTGTGTGAGATGGGACAAAAATTATGGGGAATAACCGGCTCCTTCCCTGGTTTAGTAAATGTCTTAAAACTGGCGGAAAACATTTCATCTGGGAGTGTGCCAGAGGACACAGCAGCATTGAACACTTGACACATGTGTGGGGCTACGGTGATAGAGAAGAGTTTATAATATTCGGCCGAGAAACCATCAGGGCTGGGGGCTTTTCCATTAGGGAGCGTGGAAATAGCTTTGATGATCTTATTAGAGTAGAAGGGTTGTTGAGGACCGGTAAATGGTCCTTGTTCAGTTGAGGAAGTTTCAAAGATTTTAAAAAGCCTGATATGGCTAGATCGAAGCTAGCTAATGTGATACCAATATTCAAAAAAGGGCAGAGGCATTTCCCGGGAAATTATAAGCCGGTCAGCCTGATGTATGTAAGTATGTAAACTTCTTGAAGGGATGATAAGGGACTATATCCACAAGTTTGCTAAAGAGAACAACATCATCAGTAGTAATCAGCACGGGTTCACAAAAAGGCGTTCTTGTCAAACCAATCTGTTAACATTCTACGAGGCGGTGAGCTGTAAGCTAGATAGTGGGAGACCTGTGGATGTGGTGTATCTGGATTTTGCTAAGGTGTTTGATACAGTTCCCCACAAACGCTTAATTTATAAAATAAGGTCTGCAGGCATCGACCACAAGGTTTTCTCTTGGAAACAAATCTGGTTAAAGGGGCGTGTCCAAAGGGTGGTAATAAATAACGCGTACTCAGACTCGTCTGGGGTGGTAAGTGGGGTCCCCCAAGGCACAGTCCTGGGACCAATTTTGTTCAACTTATTCATAAATAGCATTGATGACGGGATCAATAGCTCGATATCAGTTTTTGCAGATGACACAAAATTAAATAGGGCAATAAGTTATCATTGTGAGGCAGATATCTTACAGAATGACCTGAACAAAATAACAGAGTGGGCAACTGCATGGAAAATGAGGTTTAATTTGGAGAAGTGTAAGGTATTGCACTTGGGGAGTAAAAATATAAACGCCCAATACACTGTAGGGGGGTACCCCTGGGGGAATCAAAAATGGATAAAGATCTGGGAGTCTTAGTGGAACATAGACTTAGCAATAGCATGCAATGTCAAGCTGCAGCTGCCAAAGTCGGCAGAATATTAGCTTGCATAAGGAAGGGGCTTTATTCCAGAGATAAAACTATAATCCTACTACTTTATAAATCACTGGTGCGACCACATCTGGAGTATTCTGTCCAGTTCTGGTCGTCAGTCCTCAGAAGGGATGTGATGGAGCTGGAGAGAGTCCAGAGGAGAGCAACTAAACTGATTAGGGGATTGGAGGACCTTAATTATGAAGAGCGCTTACAAGCGCTTGATTTATTCACCCTGTAAAGGAGACGCCTGAGAGGGGACATGATAGCGATATACAAGTACCTCAACGGTGATCTCAGCATAGAAAAAAAACTGTTCAGTCGCAACGAATGCATGAGGACACATGGCCATACAATGCGGTTAGAGGAGAATAGATTTAACCTTAGGCTACGCAGGAGGTTTTCTACAATAAGGGCTACAAGATTATGGAATTCTCTACCACAAATGGTAGTTACTGCAGGGAGTATGGCTACTTTTGAAAGACTCTTGGACGTACATCTCAAGCATCAAAACATTCAGGGGTATGTGAGATGATTGCGTCCACACACACCTACACAGTTTGAACTGGATGGACTATAGTCTTTATTCAACCTCAACTACTATGTAACTATGTACAAGGAAAGTCCCACGCTATGGAAATAAGTGGGGAAAAGGGGCTGCAGCCTCCCTAAAATATAGCCAAGGCTATATCAAGATAATAAATAAACAGGGGTAGGGAATTGGCGCTGCCCAATAAGGGTAAGTATAAAAAAGATGTAATGTAGTGGGTTCCACAGGTATAAAACTATGCAAGAATAAATATCTAAACACCACATAAAAATACACATACATCATACAGTAAACATCCACGTTTGTTGTAAATAACTGTATAATTAATAAATATTCACCACATAAAAATGTACTAAAAACCTAGAATCAATATCCACAATGTGATATAAAGTGCTTAGTATTGTGGTAGGATGAAAGCAAATAAAGTGACCCTGTGGTATAAGGTGCAACGATATGTATCTATAAAATATATAATTACATATATATAGAGTGGTGGTACTGGTGGATCATGGGGGGGTGTAGTAGAGGCTATATAAAACACATATCTTGGTGACAATCCATAAGTGTACAAAATAAATAAAATAAAATACAAGAACAGAATATCGATAGTAAATTGATGAGTGCAGCAGTATGACACCTATATAAGATGTACAGACTGGTAAAGGTGCAAGGTGAATATATGGATATAGAGTGCAAAAGGTAAATACATGGATGGATCCTTTAATTAATATTAGGTGCAAGTGTAAATATACACCCTAAATAATACTAGGTGCATAAATCATGAAAGAAAGTCCATAGGTGAAAGTGCTCAATCTTCTTGTGGCAATGTGGCAATCCCAGATATCTTCGTGTTACAAAGTGGGGTGCGCGGGATGATTATGAATAAGATTGCACTCACTCACCAGAGTGCCTAACCCCACACAGGGGTATTAGGCAGGGTATATTAAAGCTGTATACCACAGCGTGGAGGTAGCTGCTCCGGCAAATCCCAGGTACTACTCCTACTTCAGTAATCCTCTATATCGGGAAAGGGGGGGGGGGGCAATCCAGCTCCACAGGGTTCAGTGTACTCCCAAGTTAGGCTCCGGTAGTAATCTGCATTTCCAGCTATTCCCCTTCCACACTGGCTTTAGCTCTGTAAACTGTGCCCACCCCTCCTTTATATGCAAATCACCACAGAATTTGCATAAACACTGCAAGAGCCCACAGGGTCACTTTATTTGCTTTCATCCTACCACAATACTAAGCACTTTATATCACATTGCGGATATTGATTCTAGGTTTTTAGTACATTTTTATGTGGTGAATATTTATACATTTTTACAGTTATTTACAATGTGGATGTTTACTGTATGATTTATGTGTATTATTATGTGGTGTATAGATATTTATTCTTGTATAGTTATATATCTGTGGTACCCACTACATTACATCTTTTTTATACTTACCCTTATTGGGCAGCGCCAATTCCCTACCCCTGTTTATTTACTTTGTAACTATGGAGGGTTGGTTCACTGAGGGGTCATCTTGTAAATGATATAGGGCGTGTAATATGCTCTAAAAGCATTGGCAATCTCTTTAGGGTGGAATAGTTTGCCATTTTTTAAGGGGTCTAGAATGTAAGGGATTTTTTTGTGTGGCCCTACGCTGATTGATTTGATTTGCGAGTAGTTTGCCTGCTTTGTTACCAGATGAGTAACAGTTAGCTTACAGTTTTAGGAGATTTTTGGCGTGCTTTGCTTTGAGAAGAGATCTAAGTTCATTCCTTGTCTGGAAGATCTTATCACTAGTGGCTAATGAAGGATTTGATTTGCTTGTCTGTTCAAGCTTGTGAATAGTGTCAAGTAGTTCTGTCAGCTGCTGCGTCCTACGAATGTAGGCCTTGTGCGCGAGTGAGGAAAGAGTCAGAGACTGAGGGGACATTGAATTCAAAGAAGTCTTCCAAGTGTTTGTGAATGCTGGAAGTATTGGAGGAGTTTGCCATCAGTTGGGGATTGTTACGCTAGCTTAACAGAGGGGGTGTGTCCAGTTTCTCACCCAACACAATTGATATGGGTGCATGGTCAGATCACGTGATGGTGGGAATTTCTGGGGAGAGTGTTTCTTGGAGTATCTGTATGTCTCCTATTAATAAGTCTATCCTCGAATATGTGCAATGCGGTTTTGAGAAAAAAGTGTAGTCTCTCTCTAGAGAGTATTGGCATCTCAATATGTCAGATAAGTAATTTACTTGCAGGAAAGATGTCCGCCTAGAGTAGACGAGCAAAGTTTTTTTCGGAAGCGGGGCCTTTGATGTCGATAGAGGCATCGGGAAAGATATTGAAGTCTCCGCATAAGATGACTCTGCCTTGTTTGTGTTTATTTTCTTTTTCCATAGTTTGCGAATGAACACTAGTTTGGGTGCGTAGGTGTTTACTATGGTCTACAAAACATTGTTGATTTTGCATACTAGGATTAAAACTCTCTCTTGCGTGTCGCAGACTTTGTTGATTAGCTTAAATGCCACAGTATCTTTAATGGCAGTGAGTACTCCTTTTGTTTTATTGGTTGCATTTGCAAAAAAAAAAAAAACATATGGGAAGTTTTTGTGGGACATTTTTGGAGCTTTGCCTTGGCTAAAGTGCATCTCTTGGAGTTTTAGAACATTGCAGTTTAGTTTGCGTGTCTTGGACCAAAGCGAGTTTCTCTTACCCGGGTGGTTTAACCCTTTGACATTAAGCGAGGTGAATTTGAAGGGCATGTTAGCGTTGGGGAGTAGCTAATTGAATGTTCACAGATGTAGTGCTTTGGTTCGCTGATTTGTGGATGTAAAACAAAGGTTTGCTGAGATGTATAAGATTGTGATTGTGAATGTAAGCTGTGTAGAAGTATATGGCTTTCTGTTGTGAAGTCTTGATTCCAAAGATGTGTCGGAGGAACAGGTGTTCAAGGCGAATTTGTCTGCATCTTCTTCATAGGTTGCTTTAAAAGGTATTACTTTAAAGGTAGACTGTAGCAGGGAAAAATATTACTGTAATTAAGAGAACTGATGTTGTGGGAAGAAAAAACAACTGAAAGACAAACAAAGGAAAAATGGTAAAAAAGGCAGTGTAATACTGTGCAAGCGGAGTTAACCGCGATTGATAACTGGGGTAAATTAACCACTGGATGGTTTCCTGCAACTCGTCCAGGGCTGTTAGTGGATCGATTGATTGCAGTGGATTCAGGTGGTCATTTAGTCTGGGGGTTCCAGATCATCCCATTGACAAGTGCTGCGGGAGCGTTGATGTCGTCTATCTGGTCGCTGTTCACGGGGGTTCCAAGATGTCTCAGCAATAAAAGGCCTTCCTCTAAGGAGCGGACAGTGAAAGAGTTGTTTTCTTTCATAATCACTAGCTTCACTGGATGACCCGATTTGTATTGAATCTGATGATTGCGGAGGGGTTTGGTGATTGTAGAAAGACTTTTGCATTGCAGCATGGTGTACTGGCACAGGTCCGCGTAGAAGCATAGGTTGTTGTAGGGCTGCGGGTAGGTTGTAACATTCCTGGTGGCCCGCATGAGTTTCTCCTTCACGTGATAAAAATGTATGCGGACTATGGTGTCTCTCGGAGTGGTATCTGGCAGATGTGATGGCTTGGGTAGCCGGTGTATACGGTCTATGATTAATTCCCCTGGGGTGGGGGTGTCAGGGAGGAATGTGACCATTAGCTGCGTGGAGTATTATCTTAAAGCAGATTGCTGAACAAGCTCTGGGATACCTCTGATTTTCATGTTGTTCCTACTTGAACGGTCCTCCTTGTCCGCCAGTTTCGTTTTCATCCACTCAATATCCTTTACTTTTTCACCATGGGCATCTACAAGATCTTTGAAAGATTCAGTGAATTTCCCCATTTTAGTTTCTACATCAGTAACTCTCTCTACCATATAGGAGATTTCAGATGTAAAGCAATGCATCATGTTGGCTATTTCAGAATGAATGGAACCCTGCAGTGTTAGAAGCATGTCTCTTAATATCGTATCTAGCACTGGCTAGTTGGAAGTTGGAAAGGCTGCTATTGAGTTTTGAAGTGCTCCACCTTCAATATTGTGTGCCATAGAAGAGCCCACCTCAGTTTCCTGACCCCTGCTGTGTGTGAGTCTGGGTTTTGATTTAGCAGGGCTGGCTATGGGTGAGGATGCTGGAGTGCTGCTGCCCAGTAGAGGGTTAATCTGAGCTACTCCTCTAGTTACCTGTGCTTGCGATCCTGTGGCTGAACACCCGCCATGTGTGGAGGCTGTATGCCTTCTGGCGCCATATTGAAAGAGCAGCCTGGATGATGGCAGGTAGAACTCTTTCATCTTCCTGGGAGCCGCTCACTCCTTTCTCCGTTTTGACATGCCGCCAGGTAGCCCAAGTCTCTTGGGGAGGAAATTGGCACTGCCGCTGAGTGGATGCCCGTACTGGGAGCCCTGGAGAGCTGCTGGAATCCGGAGTGAGATTAGAATGCGGACATCCCGGTCGGCATCTGGCCACACCCCTCGCCTTTCTATCCTAAACCAGTGTGCCCATTCTCCTCTGACATCAACAAGGCATTGATTGTAATGTGTAATTAGAGAACATTTAAAAAACAAAATATATATGCGCTTGGTTAGAGAATAATGGAGTTGGCAGCCAGCATCAACAGGCTTGATCGTACACCCACAATACAAACTATAAATCAATGGGTGCAGCGCCAACAAAATGAACAAAATCCCAATAAAACACTATACATACATTTTTAAGAGATATTTTTAAGAGATCCCGCACCAACTGTTGTGAACAAAGTGTACACATCACCACTGTGGAAAGAGGGGCAATCCTGCTTATCAAATGTTGTTGACCCTCAAGTCATAGAGCGGTCAATACACGCATGTAAAAATTTTTTTTTTTGGGGGGGGGACTGGAGCTCCTCTTTAAGTTGACTGGCTATAGCTTTCATGTTGTTCACACTGTAAAGATATCTGGAGTTGGTTCTGCCAATAACAAGCTGTGTCCCACACATTCAGCCTGTGTCTGTGGTGTGAATGAGCTGGGATTAACAGGAAGGTGAAGCCTCCATCAATCAAAATCTTATATTCCAACCCATAATGTTTAGCAATATGAGGACAGGGAGGAGGAGGGAAGGAGGGAACTGTAGTTTACCACTGTGTATATGGCCACTTGTGTGACACTGTAGTCAAAAGCGCTGCAGAGATGAGACAAAGGAGGAAATGAACAGCTTAGAAAGTAACTGAAACTGGATCATGCTCAGTAGATATGGCAACAGTCGGTCTACACAATCTCAGGCAACAGTGGGGACACAGATAAAGAGGGAGAGACAATGAACAGTAGGATCAAACAGATTTTATTCAATCTATAGAAAACGAATGCTTTGGTGGCAAAGTGGATATGAACACAATGTAATGTAGCATGTGCTTAGAGTTTATAATGATTTGGGTTTAATGACAAATTAACTAAAAAAAAACGAAGAGATTTCCAGTTTTGCTTTAATGACAAATTAACTGCACTGATCCCCAGGAGAGATGTAGCCAAAATAGCTTTGGCTATACTTCCCCTATTAATCATTTTTTGAAAGGGAAACTTCACCATGTTCACCAGAAATGTAGAAAATTCCTACTTGTTTTTAGTCAATTAACCTCAAACACTCAATAAGTGCTGAAAGTAAAAAAGTTTGAAAATTGATAAACCTTTTCTTCCAGGTCAGCCCCAGGCCAGACCCCAAACTTTATTAAATATAAAAAGAAGGTTCATTTTCTATCTAATAGATAGGGCAAACTAAAAGACCAAAATCAAACAAGTAATTAAAGCCCCCTTTTTTTTTTTTTTTTAGAAATGATGAAGAAAATCACTTCCTTGGTAATTTATAATTTAAAATAATTATTTTTTCAATTTTTTACTCTGACTTAACTACTTTCACTTGGATAAAAAAAAAAATGTAAATGTACTCAAAAAACTTTGTTAAAAAAGTCTAATTTAATCTAACTTTAAACCCTGTAAACAAATTATTTACGTATACTTTAATATTTAAGTTTTAAAATGTTTTAATCTAAAATGTTTAATTGCAAATGTTTAATCATGTCCTCAAATTTATTTGGTGAATCAAATATGCTTCTATACTGTTTTGGATTTTTTATATGTTTGAATTGAGAAAATTTAAGTTCAGTTATACAATTTGTATTCGTTTTTTTTTGTTATACGTATACACAATGCAATGTGTAGGTTTGGAAACACACACTTAATTTTGTCTTCTGAAATTATTTTTATAAAGCTCAGCATGACTAAATATTAAAAGAAATTAAACTAAACTAAATAATGTCTATAGTTTTTTGGCAGTAAACGTGTAGTGGCACATATAGCTGTTGGAGCTTGGTAGAGAGATTTGTGTCCAAGCCCTCTGTGTATGCATCAGTTAGCTTTGAGAACATTGAGAGGACCTTTCACTTTCAGCAAGTGAAGCAACATCATTTGGTACTTCTATAGAAGTCTTTTGGACTGTGATGCCAGGAGAGAGAGTACTTGCAGCATGAGATTTAAATAAAAATGGAGGCTTCAGTAGTCAGATATCAGTAAATATACATCCATGAAGGAAAAGCACAAATAGGATAGTTCAGGGCAAAGTGAGAAAAAAGGTAAATGCAGTTTTGCACTTATACTTTAAGGGCATGATAGCTAGGGGGAACGCTCTATGGTGTCCCCTTCTCCGGATGCCCTAAAAATATCCTTATTTTGCTTAATGGCTATTTCAGCCATGCTTTCTGCACAGTTTAACATATTGAAGTTGGCATCAGACAACCTTTTTTTGGATTCTTAGGAAAACATACACAAAGACCTCTAAATTAAATAAATGTAACTACTCTAAATACCCCCTAAAAAAATACCCTAATGAAAATTAGTAAAACGTTAATACGAGTAAGTTTCGTTTTTTTGTCTAAATTTCCAAGTTGGCAAAATTGGTAACTGAAAGGCAAAACCAATATCCCCTAAAAGCATATTGCTCATACTTACTAATAACAGACTTTTTATTCAGTGATCCTACAAACAATGCAAGCAGGTCAATTCTAGCCACTCACCAACTCAAATGACTGCCGACATGAAACCATACATTGTTGTCAGTTACAGAGAAAATGTTAGTGTTGGGCGACATTATCTCATGCTCTGCTAAGATTGGGTACATTTTCTACATCTACACATAAATAAGGATGAATGGTTTTATTACCTTTTTTTTTTGTATTATACCAAATAGCCTTTAAATATCTGTATATAGCTATTCTAGGACTGGTTAAATGGAGAAGATGTTCAAAAAAGGATATATCCTTTAAAAACAGATCAGTAGGTATGGCTTCCCAAAAACCACACTTTTCATGTTTTACTCCGCATGATAAAATTCCAAAAAATGCCTTTCCATTTTGTTCTGTAACGGTATTTGCTAAAAGAAATAATAAAATAACTTGTACTAAAAACAGGACACTTAGCAAAATATTTTTTCCAATACCAAGCATGCTTCTGTAGAGATTCCAAATTTCCAAAATGTTTATCTTTAAACATTGTCCTTATTAAGTCATTTTAAGTGTACGTGAAACTGCACTAAATTCACCCAGTTCTATGTTGATTCTAAATTTAGAGAACATGTTTTAGTGGACGTGTAATGAATTCCACTAAGGAAACATATCTACAGTCTTTGACAAGGTTATGGGTCACAGATTTGTTCTCTTATCTCTGCCTATGTGGTTAGCTCTGGGCCCTTTGTTAGATCTCTAAGTGTTTGTATTCTAAAGCTTTCCAGTTTTAATACATCTGACTGTATAACAGCATGATGTCATAAAATAAGCTGAAGAAATAATTTTTTTTATAGAAGAAAAATTATATTAGTGACTTTCAAATACACCATTATGTGGTGCCATAGAAGAAAGCTTAATTAGTATTTAGCTAAGATTTGCCAGGGCTGACAAAAAGGGTGTAACCACATGACAGCAAATCAATAGGACCTGAATACAAAAAACCCCAAAAGAAGACATCATTTTATCTCTAGGCAAAGAAGAAATGTCTTCATTTTAAGACATTATTTTCAGTATGATATATTGCATTTGAAAGATTTGTCTTCTTAGCTGCTGGAGCTCTAGGCCATTTTTTCCAGTTTTACCTACCTTCTGTTATCTAAATTGCCAAAAAAAGTCTGTTGTTTATAAAGCGCAATAGCTCAAGTTTAAATTTAAGCAAAACTGAATAAGTCAGAAGAGAGACCTATTTCCCTCTCTAGCTCTCCCCATCTGCCTGTAATATGGTTCTGTACAAAGCTTGCTGAATTCTCTTTTGAAAAAAAAAAATGCTCTGTGGATCCAAGTGTCAGCGGTGCAGTGTTTATTACCTGTTTATGTTTGTAAAAAAAAAAATGCATATGAATAGTAAAAAAAAAAATCTGTTTAGAAACCTAAATACTTAAAAAAAAAAAAGTTGAGTTTAACATTACTGTAGTTTCCCCTTATAAAAGGCTTAGCAATTTATTCTGAAAAACAATTGCTTCTTCTGTGTTATCTCTTTATGAACACCTTTATTGCCCAGAGGACACAAAAAAAGAGACAATGTGCTCTACTACGGTGTATAAATAAATAACACTTTAATTGTACTAGCCCTTTAAAAAAGACTTGTATCATTTCATATTTTAGTGGCTTATATATTAAAAAATATCTCATCACTAATTACTAACAGACATATCAGTCTAGATGTCACATCACTTCCGCAAACTCAACCTGTCCAAAACCGAGCTCAAAATATTCTCTCCCCCACGTGACCCTTCCCCTGACTTCTCTGTTAAGAGCAATGGCTCAACCATCATTCCATCCCACATTCTAGGTGTTATCCTGGATTCCTTTCCTTTCAGCCTCACATTCAATCACTTTCCATTCTTGCCGCCTCAGTCTCTGCAACATCTTCAAAATATGCCCCTTTCCAACCACAAAGCTCCAAATTCACTCCCTTTAAATAGGCCACCCCCCCCACCTTCAGTCCATCATGAATGCTGCTACTAGACTAATCCAACTTACGAACCACTCAGCATCTGCTACCTCTCTCTGCCAATCCCTCCATTGACTGGCATTCACCCAACAAATTAAATCCAAAATACTAACAATACCTTACAAAGCCACCCACAACTTGGCCCCCAGCTACATCACTAACCTCTAAAAATACCAAACAAATCATTCTCTTTGTTCCTCCCAAGACCTCCTTCTCTCTAGCTCCCTCATCGCCTCCTCCCATGCTTGCCTCCAGGACTTCTCCCGAGCCTTTCCTATCCTTCAGAATTCCTTACCCCAATCTGTCCAACTATCTCCAACTCTATCCACTTTTAGGCTATCCCTGACAAATTTTCTCTTCAGCTAAGCCTATCCTGCCTCCACCTAACAACTATACTTTCATTTTCTTCATTAGATCCTCCCCACAGTTATTTTGACCCTCCCTTTTAGATTGCAAGCTCCAACGAGCAAGGCCATCTGATTCCTCCTGTGTTTAATGGTATTATAACTGTACTGTTTGCCCTGACGTTGTAAAGTGCTGCACAAACTGTTGGCACTGTATAAATCCTGTATAATATAATAATAATAATAAAGGTTATTCTAAAGGGTGAACATACATTTTCTTGCAACCTTATTTATTTATTTATTTATTTATTTATTGTCATGGCCAAATGACACTATATTTCCTCCCTACAATCTGACATTATAGAAGTTTTCACACTGTGCAGTTTGTAGTTGTGAGAACATTTATTATTCTGTGTCTCTCTCCTGACAAAATAACATATTTTTATTTGATACTGATCCTTGTTACATAAAGGTACCATAGGTCCATTTCTGTGTACCTCCTAGATGCCTGGAGCACAATGGAACAGTTACAATTTTTAGATACTCAAAGGGTGGGGGTTAGCAAAATACATGAAAATGTTCACTTATAGGAAGAAATTAGTGGCAGAGAATGGTGGATCATGGCTGGGACTTAAAATTGCTCTATATTACTAAGTTAGAACCTATGTACTAAAGTGACTGACTTTTAATAATGCGAATTGAGCCATCTTTGTCACAAATAGGATTTTCGCAGCAAAAGGCGATGCAAGTAGTAGGAAAAGCCCACTGCTTTAAAGCCTGTCTAAACAAAAAGTCTCCATTAAGCTCTCCCTGCAAATAAAAAATGTAAACACTAAAGCCTTGTACACACGCGTCGAAATTCAGCCGGGAATTTTCGTCCGACGACCGATCTGCCGATTTTCGGCTTGTTAGTATGATGCTTCCGACAAACAACTCCGACTTTTCGGCCGAAAAAATTCTGGTGTGCAGGCTATAAAATTTTTGTCCTCCGTCAAAACACGTCCGATTTTCGTGCAGTCAGTACAGATTTCGACAGGGAAAAATCTTATGAGCAAGACTGGGCATGCTCAGAGAAGAAAGAACACAAAGAAAGCAAACCAACACATGACATCACTTCTGAAGTAGAATTTTGTCGTGCGGGAAAAATCGTGCACAGTCTAGGCACATTCCAACCAACAAAACACAACTCTGGACAAAAGGCGGATGACCGGTCGGCGGAAATTCATTGCATGTGTACTAGGCTTTACCTCTCTCACTGCCTCTCTACTGGAGCCCACTCCAATTAAGAGAAACCTTCCTACTGAATGTTGCTAATTTTTAGTAATCTATAAAACTTTCTGTACTCAGACTTTGCTCTATATTGAGCAAAACGCCTTCTGGAAATCTGGTTAATTGTAACTACTGTTGTGCGAAAATGTGTTATCTGAACACCTTCCATGTCTGCAGTTTAATCACAGCTGTAAAGAATGGCGCTACTCACTCAGATAACAAAAGCTGTCCTTGAGCAATTTTGGAAAAACACATGGAGAATAACAGGTATGTAGGTATGTAGTAAAATAACTGGCATACCAATACATGGAAGTATGCAGGAGAGATAGTGGATAGTCATACTCGAATAGTGCTCACACAGTTCTCAATAGTAAGGGAATTTTGACACAAAAGTGTGACATAGTTCACACCAAATTATTACTTCTATAGCCAGGTGTTGGGCAACAACAATATGGAAAAGGAGACATTGCCTTTTATTTTTCTCTCCCTCTACTGAGAGACTGATATTATGCTCCACGATTCTCTTCCAGCCAACATGGGGAGAGTCGAAGCCAAGCAAGTCTGTAGACTTCTATGCATATTAATAAGAATCTTGGGAGTTGTAGTTTTAGACAGCAGCCTTATAATTGAATAAATGGACTCCTTACAATACAAATCCCAATAGAAACTGTGCAGCAGGAGTGGAGAGGTTATTTTAAACTGGCTGGGCAAGCTTATCCTCTTGACACTGAGGGAGTTTGAGGGAGAGCAACCCTATACCACATAATACCAAACCTTTACCACATATGAATCACATCTACCTTGCACCTATGCTGGTACTATACTGTACCTATACTGCATGCAGGTTAACTGGGACTGTCAAGATGAGTGCAAAGATGCTGTTAAAGGGCCTCATTGATAGCCATTAGAATTACATCTGAAAGGACTGCCCCTGCCATAATAATTATTCTGTAAGCTCCCTTTGTTCTCTCGCCCCCCTTTACTACCATCCGTCTTTTATTTTGGACAATGCATACCCAGTTAGTCTTGGACTAACAGTGCCACCATAAATGCACTCTGGCAGTATAGGTACACCACTCGGTAGATTCAACTTTAGTACTGCTCACTGCTGCACTTGAGGTGGCCTTGCCACTGTTTATACTAATCTGACCGCCAAATGTCATCTTATGCCTAGTCCTTACTGTTAATCGCTTTGTGTTATTACCATTGGTAATCCATTTTATACTTGCTTAGTTGCCAACCATATTGTGTGACATTTTATTAAATTTGCCTTTACTACCTGGTTTGGTACCCGTTTTCTTTGATACAGGACTACCATTGGGTACTAAGTACTATTTTCAGTGATTTCCTGTGATACGTATGTTTGTACACTTAAAGTGTTACTGAACCCACAACAGTAAAATCAGTGTGTATATGCAGTAAAACATGCGTGTTATACTCACTGTGAAATCTAAGGGGTTAATCCTCTGGATTGTGTTAAAAGGCTGTTTGGTCCTGTCTTCTTTGATCCTCCCCTTCTTCCGCTGTCCCCAATCCATCTTCTGATAAGACAGAGGCCAGGAGACAAGCTGCACATGCTCAGTTTGGTGTGTATTGCTAAAGTTTTTTTGTTTTTTTCTTGAAAGGGTGCATCTTACATCACAGGGACAATCAGCACTGTCCAGCCAGAGGATCAAGGGTCCTGCAGCCTTATAGGATAATCGTGAAGAACAAAAACTCCTCCTACAAGCTTTAACCTGGACACTGATAGAAGTCACAAGATCGCTATTTACTGCTGATTAGAAAAGGCATTTAGCAGTTTATATTTACTAAAATAATTGCATTTTATTGTTCTGTGTACTGTGGGAGACCAGATACAGTGAATGCAGGCTCCTGAGTTTAGTAACACTTTAACCTGGTGTGTCAGAGGGGCTGAGGTTTTTTTAACAAGGTTGAGGCAAAGAATAGAGGACTCATCCTATTCAGCGGCTCCTACAAGGGTAGTAATACACCTCCTTTCTGCTTCTTGCCGTACATTATTGAAGTAGTGTCTATGCACTTCTTTGCTGCTGATTGGCTGCTTTACATAAAGGGGTTGTTGTTTTTGGGTCAGAGGGAATACTAGGAATCACTAGAAGGGTCCTCAATATTACAGCAAATGCACATGTAGCAGCAACAGAAGTGTTGTAGATCGTTCATTATCTGTAAACATGGGCTTCAAGTTGATTTGCACCTCCCTAGCTGTAAATATATGTATATATATAGCAGTTGATTTAGGCCTGGATTCCTTCCTGGTCAGGGTCTCCTTGATGACGCCTGGTGCTGTGCAATTTTCCCTCTCTGTGTTGGATGTATCCAGAGTAATAAACTAGGTTAAATCTAAAACAGTTTAAATACAATTAGTTCCCAATTGTCCCTCACTTGTAGGGAATAATAGGCCTCTGTCATTCATTTTTCCTCAGACTCTCTCATTTTGGTCTGATATATAGATGTCTAGCAAAAAATTACTATTCAACTACAAAAAGTGTCTTACTACGGTAAAGCAACCCCGATATTATTGCATTTGTTATTTAGATAAAGCAAGTATAAAGTAAAAGTAGTGGCAAAAAGTGGGTTGTGGGTTCACCAATTATTTTGGTGTATATTCGTGCATATTCATTCTTCTGAATAAGGGCATGTTTGCTTTGCTACAAACTTTGTGATAAAATATGTTCTGGTTTCTCACGCCTCAAAGTTGGGAGGTTTGTATTTGAAATATCTTATATATAGTAGCTATGTTACTTGGAAAAATATGTTTATTTTGTAGGATTTACAAAGCCCCGCCAGATAGAACAGCCAGGTTGATGATGACCTGACTTTCATTTAAAGCAGCTAAATTCAGACTGGTGGCTGTGATACAGTAATGCTGGCCATACACTAGCCGAAATATCGGGCAAACTCATTTTCGAAAAAGGAAAAATCGTTCGTGAGAGCAGACAATTGTGCCACCATGTAATGACCAAATTTCGAAAGATAAATCGTTCAATGGACATAAATGAATCCGTTTTTCTTTCAGTTTGTCACTTATGCCTATTGCAAACAGGTCGGCCTAGAAACACATTAACCTTTCAATTTATCATTCATTTATTGTTCGGCCGGTGGATTTCCTCAAACTGTTCCTTTGATTTTTCGGCTCTGAAAACTTAAAAACGATTTTCTATTTGTGCTCATTAACTGGACGAAAAACAAACGATCTGACCAAATGACAGGTTTTTCAAAGGATCTTTCGGCTAGTGTATGGCCAGCATAAGTCTGTCTGGTTTCTGTGATAGTGAGTCCTTGTAGAATTCCAACCCAGGGTTCCCCAGGGTGCAGAGTCTAAGTCCCAGCCTTTTTCTTCACCAGGGCATGAAAAATTACAGGAACATGCTTGATGTTCTGATTTTTTTAGTATTTATTCCCAACAAAAAGCAGGGGGGGAAAAATTACATATCCATGTTTGCTACCAATCTAATGACCTATCTCTCCAGTTAAAAAAGGTATATAATATGTTTGAGTAGCATACAAACACTAAAAGTTATAACATGTGGAACAGATATATTATCTATACAAAAATAAAAGTCCTTGGGCGCAAGGGGGTTTGTGGAGAAAAAGGTCTCAGATTCAAGAGGTTAAAAAAGGGCTTTACAATTGACTACAAAGCCTATTTGATATCAGTGATAAAGAGACTGTGGTATGAGCCTTGTGCTTAGTTATCATCACTATTTTAGTCATGTCCTAGTGCTGATCCTAATGTTTGACAATGGCCACTGTACCATATTGCAACCACAATGATGCATAATCAAAATGAAAGCTAAGGGTTTCAAGTGTATAGTACTAGGTACAATGACATCATACAGCTCTAGTTTTGGTCAAGACCAACTGAACAAACAGTGATTCATTTCCTTTAGTAGACTTCTCAGAAATGTGTTGATTTTGATGTTTAAATAGGAGTTCAGTGCTGGCAAAGTGTTAGTCATGTAAAGTCAACCCAAAACAAGAGATTATTGTAATACAACATAACACGAGTGCTTCAGCACAGGGGTGTAGAATTCCATCTTCTAAGCCCACTGAGGATTTCCCACATCCATGTGACTTTTATAAAGAACATTGAACATTCCTTTCACAGTGAGCTGAAAATTTTATCAAAGATATCAAATTGTGAATTCGACATACGTGTCAACAGTTATGTTTTTCTTGCCTGTGAGATAACTAGAAAGGGGTAAGACCTTGTGTTTTCTCAGTGGGTCAAGTCTTGGCTTGGCAGCTAGTGTTTCATATCCCACACTGAATAACAGAGGTCATCAATATGGTAAACTGAATGATTTCATTTAAAATATGCTTCATTATTGCAGTCCAAATCTGTCAATGCCAAGTATGTGTCAGCACTGTGACTTCTATACAACCTGATACATTTTTAGAATTATTAATCACTGAGAAGCATTTGAACTTATTCATGTTCTTTTACTTTGCTACTTTCCTGCTAGGTTTCTAATATTGTTTAATAGTAGAGATGGGCAGAGCGACCCTCTGTTTGGTTTGCACCAGAACTTTCGAACATTGCAAAAGTGCCAACTTTGAAGGCTTATATAGTAGGCTTAATTATTGTGTGCCCAATAATAAAGTTATTTGGCATACAAAGGGTTTCGGGGTCCGGGCACTGCCCTGGGAAACATATCATTGCCAATTTTTTTTTAAATATCATTTTTAAATGAGCAATGATTTAATGATGCTTAAAGTGAAACAATAAAAATGAAAAATTCCTTTAAATATAGTATAAGGGTACCCCTTAGTCTGCCTGCAAAGTGGCACATCTGCACCATGTATAGAACCTGCTGCAGCAAAAAATTACATTTATCAAGAAAAAAAAGACATTTTCCCTGTAAGCTTTCATTATTTTGTGGAGCCAGTCTGTATGATGAGGCCACAATTCAGTGCACTCAGAACAAGATTAGAGATGTTTTTGATAAATTCTGGTGCCTGTTTCGCAGACTTTGGATAGAAGTAACAGGTAACAGGTGCAGAAAAATTGGGCTTTGGGTGTTGGTGGTGCCTTCACACCGTAATCCTATAGAGGTACTGTTGATGAATCATGTAATGCTTGTGCATCCTCAAGAAGCCAGTGGCTGATGCTGTGTTCAAATAACCTAGCTGACTCCTCCATGCATGATGCTGGGGCTATGGTAGGAGTAGCTGTGGACAAGGAGGCAGAATAAGCCACTTTGGCAGCTGAGGTGGACTGCGCACTGGTTGATTGAGGATAAGGAGGATGAGGAGGATGAGGAGGATTTAGTAAGTCAGGCCACCACCTCCTCTGTATACTGTGGCTGGAAAGCAAGAGCAACATCACTAAACAGAGGAAATGCTGCCCTGCCTAAGGAGGGATGACGTCCATCTTTGCCTGTGGACATGTATGCTGCTGGCCCCCTCACAGAACCATGGGAACATCTGCCTCTCCTTGTTGGCATCCCAGGCATGATGGGGGGGGGGGACTTATTACCAAAATGTAACAGAGATGGAGAAATGTGTAATTAGATGCACTTTTTTTCAATAGAAAGTGGTGTTTGGTGCACTTTAACTTGAGGACTGCCACTGACAGATAACACGCAGCAACCAAAAAAAAAAAAGGAGGGGGGGTACAGCATATACAGCACTAATTGTTATGTAATGTGGTGGGAAACACTGCACTACACAGACAAATTCGACTGACACATTACAATATATTGCAGTAAAACTGCACTGATGCACTTCAATATACTGCAATAAAACTGCACTGACGCATTACAATATGCTGCCGTAAAACTGCACTGATGCACTACAATATACTGCAGTAAAAGTGCAATGACGCACTACAATATACTGCAGTAAAAGTGCACTGACGCACTACAATATACTGCAGTAAAAGTGCACTGATGCCCTATAATATAATTCAGTAAAAGTACATTGACACTCTAAAATATAATCTAGTAAAGGTGCACTGATGCATTAAATATACTGCAGTAAAAGTGCACTGACACACCACAATATACTGCAGTACAATTGCACTGATGCACTACAATATACTGTTATAAAAGTGCAATGACACACAACAATATAATCCAGTAAAAGGGCACTGATGCACTGCAATATAATGCAGTAAAAGTTCACTGATGCTCTACAATATACTGCAGTAAAGGTGCACTGCTGCACTACAATTTACTGCTGTAAAAGTGCACAGACTCACTACAATATACTGCAGTAAAAGTTCACTGATGCTCTACAACATACTGCTGTAAAAGTGTACTGACGCATTACAATATAATCTGGTAAAAGTGCACTGATGCACTACAATATAATGCAATAAAAGTGCACTAACGCACTATAATATACTGCAGTAAAAGTGCACTGATGCACTACAAAATACTGCAGTAAAAGTGCACTAACGCACTACAATATACTGCAGTAAAAGTGCACAGATGCACTACAATAAACTGCTGTAAAACTGCTCTGACACACTACACTGACACACTTTAATATAATGTACGCTGCACTATCACTATATTGACACTGCACTAACACTCTACATTTACAATAGAATCACAATAGCACAATATAGCACACTAACACGCTTGTAGCAATGAACAGAGCCCTATTCTATCTATCTCCACTCCAACATCACACTGCAAATGGCTCCTCTGTGAACCTTTTAGAGTGTGGGTTGGGTCTTTGAGCAATAAGCCATTATTGGGCGCAGTCATCATTACTTTCTCCAATCATGGCTCTGAGTGCTCTGTACCCTGATTGGGCAAAGCCTTCATTGCTTCAGACAATTGGAGCTTAGAATGCACTGTGTAGTGCGCAGTGCGTTGTGGGATGTTCAGCGGGCTGAACAAATGGTTTGAATGCCCTGACAATTTGCATGTTTGCCGAATGGGCGAACAGCCAATGTTCGGGTCGAACATTTGCTCTGCTCGAACTGTTCTCCCAACACTATTTAATAGGAACCCCTGAAATAACCATTAAATTTTTTTAGCAATACAGAAAACACCTTTAAGTTCAGGCCGAAGCCCTTAAGGACCTAACCACATTAAATACATATTTAGGCTACATTCCATGCCCCATAATACTTATTACTAAAGCAAACCCAAGAAGTAATCAGGAGATAGCCCAAACCGCACCCTTTCATCTGGCAAATTAGAATTGATGGGCAGGAAAGTGATATGTTGAAAGTGGGTGAGTGGGGTTCATATTATAGTGAAGCCTGCAGACCAGAATTTGTAGATCTGCTTGCAGTCAAATAGTGACAAGATACACCCTGCTGATCCAAAGATGAGAGCCCTTAGGTGGGTAAGAGATGTATGTGCTGGGTGTATTGGGGGCATGGTGGGGTTTGCTGAATGTTTAGGAATGCATTGTGGGCTGTGCTGAGTGTACTGGAAAGAATGTTAGGGTGCCATCTCTGTAAACTGTGCTGTACATAGCATAGTCTGGATATTCTCTTTCCATACACTGTGGAATACTCCACATACCCTATACCTCTCTGCTGTGAAAATTGGGGGAGATTTCCTAAAATTGGAGCACTCAAAATCTAGTGCAGCTGTGCATGGTAGTCAATCAGCTTCTCATTTTTCTCATTGTTCAATTAAGCTTTGGCATAAAACCTGGAAGCTGATTGGTTTTTATGCAGAGCTGCACCAGATTTTGCGCTCTCTGGTTTTAGTAAATAACCCCCACTTTTTTCTATATTATATACTCTTTACCACTAACCATCACATTTTTGACTTAAGAAAAGACAGAAGTTTGTACAACTAGGACTTCTGAATTTTACCATATTTAATAAATTGATTTAGTTTTGCTAGTGATAGTAACAGAAACCAACAATTCAAACTATTATTTTGTGTGCATGTGATCTGTTTCCTTATTGGCAGCAGGAAACCTGTACTGAAAAACATGGACGTCCACAGAACTTTTTTTTTAGGGGGGGGGGGGGGCATAATTTTAAGGTCACCCATGCTCAGCCCCTTTCTGACAATGTCATAAGGGGAGGGGCTTAGTCATTATACTTATTTTGAGTATTAAAAAAAAATTATCCTGTTCCCTCAAAGCATGTTATACCGCACAGTGCTTGTGCTGTGTAATTTGCCCCCCCCCCCCCCATATTACCTAAAATACCTGGTTGATCCTGCCTGGCTATGTCCTCCCCTCTGTAAACTGACCACGGTATACCATGGCTGCTGAGCCCTGACACCATGGTCAGTCTATGTGCCTCCTTCATCTGCAGCCCTCCTGTCCTCCTCTGTCCTCTCTCCCCCCTGCCTTCCTGCCTGTCTGCTCCTGTGTCAGTGCCCCCCTCCCCTCCAGCTGCTGTAGTTTCATTTAAAGTTTCATATCCTGTCTACAGTCTGTTTATTAATCCTGTGTGCCCCTGTGTCTGCATTTTATAAAAATAAGCCATTCTTTACAAGTTTTCAGAGCGCCAATCACCTCTCACGTGAAAATAGATACGTACATACATCTTTTTTTGCAAAGGTTAGTTAGTTAGTAAGCATGGTCAAAAGGAAAGCTCAATTATGTGAGCATGCTTATTTTCCCAGTACAGGAAAATCACTCCACCCAGTTGAACTGCAGATGAGTTACTTGTTTGTGTAAACCCAACCCTTTGGGATTGATGGGCCACAGTCCTAAAGTTTTTAAGACGAGGACCCATAAACTGGCACAAGAGACAGCAATGTGCCAGAAGATCTTCACTCCAAAATTGGCATTATATTTAGCACAAAAAATGAAAATGATAAAATAAATGTTCCTGATGAAATTCTCATTAATATTAGACGTTGAAGCTGAACTGAGAAACATAAAACAGTTAACTTTGTAGGCAGCAGAACACCATAGCCTATCTTATCTCCAGTTATATATTACTGTGGGAGATTTGGGAGTATGGCCCATATATACATAAAATAAGCCTGCTTAGAAGCAGTAGCTGGAAGATATATACATGTAAGATGTTATGACACATTGTCAGAGATATAGACGTTATTTCTTGCTGTACAGCTTTGATTTGTGTGCTAAGATACTAAAGAACTCTCATTTGCTAAATCACTGTACAGTAAAACCTTGGATTGCGAGCATAATTTGTTCTGGAAACAATGGAAGACAATGATCCAAAACATAAAGCAAAATCTACAATGGAATGGTTCACAAATAAACATATCCAGGTGTTAGAATGGCCAAGTCAAAGTCCAGACCTGAATCCAATCGAGAATCTGTGGAAAGAACTGAAAACTGCTGTTCACAAACGCTCTCCATCCAACCTCACTGAGCTTGAGCTGTTTTGCAAGGAGAAATGGGCAAAAATTTCAGTCTCTCGATGTGCAAAACTGATAGAGACATACCCCAAGCGACTTACAGCTGTAATCGCAGCAAAAGGTGGCGCTACAAAGTATTAACTTAAGGGGCCTGAATAATTTTGCACGCCCAATTTTTCAGTTTTTTATTTGTTAACAAAGTTTGAAATATCCAATAAATTTCGTTCCACTTCATGATTGTGTCCCACTTGTTGTTGATTCTTCACAAAAAATTACAGTTTTATATCTTTAGGTTTGAAGCCTGAAATGTGGCAAAAGGTCTCAAGGGGGCCGAATACTTTTGCAAGGCACTGTATATGTGTGCAGCCAGGGGTAATTAAATTTAAACTATAATGCAAGCCATTTTACACTACTTGTTCAACAGGTTTGAAGGACAATGAGTCTGGGTGCTGTGTAAATGCCAAATAAGACTGCTGATAATGCGGATTGATACACTGATAACAAAGCTGACACTCAAAGGTTTTCATTCAGTTAATCTGTTGGATTAACAAAATGTATCAGCATATATGTGGTGGGAGAACCCTACATAAATATTCTACACAAAGTATATGCAATCAAGATCAGAATTAGTCAGAATTAGTAACAATCAGGATTTAATGTAAAGCCCTAAGGCTAAACACCCAAGATTTTTCATCAAAGAAACATTTAATACTTAATGCAAATAGGAGTTTAACCCTAGGTCTTTATTTATTGAGTAACACATTTTCACACAATAAAAGAGGAATGAAGGAATACTGGGTCACATTAAACCACCGATCATTGCCACATGCCTTAAAACGTAATTAGAAAATAAAAATTGGGAAAGGAGCGAATCCGATATACGGTCAAGCCAAAGGGCTGGAAGGGTACACGGACCGCAGTCTGCTAAGGACATGGGACTTTAGAGGCATTTTATTCAGCAAGGACCATGCTATAATATAAAAAAGATTTTATTCTAAATATAATTAGCTTTAAGACCATAGAAAAACAGACATGTACATTTACATTTCAAAATAAGATGAGTAAATCGCAAATAGTAGTAATATGGATCACATAGGTCCTACATGTTTCGCTGGGGTGTAGACCCTCTAAAATTGGCTTCTTCAGGGACAAAAAAAACATGTAATCCTTCTACTGGTTCTAAACGATAAAACATAGCATATATTAGTTAAATGGACATGAAGATGTCATGGAATCATATGTACATAAATGCGAGCAAATGTGTCTAGCATATTAGAGATGACTCCCTATCAAAGTGCTACATGTTTGTGTAGCAAAAGGCTTACCATTTACCTTTACTCTAAAGTCCTATTCCCTTGGCAGGCTGCGGTCCGTGTACCCTTCCAGCCCTTTGGCTTGACCGTATATCGGATTCGCTCCTTGCCCAATTTTTATTCTACATTTTAGCACAATATTGCATGCATGAATATCATTAGTATTTCATTGATTGCTTTAATTTGTTGTCTGAAATTGTTACCTCGGTATGATGGGAGAAGAACATGACGTTACTGATGGCACACGAAAAGAAGAGACAAGATGGAAGGGTACTAGGTCCCCTGGCATCCCTTCTTAAGATTCCAGTGCCAATAGAAGTACCCTGCTCATGAGAACGTACAATCTAAAGGGAGGGGCAAGTGATACAAAAGACATTACCTATTTAGGGTGGGGTGATGTAGAAAGTAAAAGTACATTTTTTACATGGAGGGCAGGAAGGGCCTCTCTGAAGAGAGTTTTCTGGAATAACCTAAATGTGGACAGAGAAGGAAATAGATATACAGATTGGGGTAGGGAGTTCCAGAGGATGGATACGGCTCTGGAGAGGTCATTGAGGTGAGCATGGGAGGAGATGATAAGAGGGGGTAAGGAGCAGGAGGTCTTAGAAGGGTAAAGAGGGTGGTGTGGGTGGTATTTTGAGATGTGGTTGATGATATAGCTTGGGCAAGAGTTGTTGATGGCTTTTCATGCAGTTGTTAGCATTTTTTACCTTGTTAGTTGAGAGAGATGAAGCCAATGAAGGACTGGCAGTCAACTAAGAAGACTCCTGCAGTCAAAAAAGTATTTGAATACATTTTTAAATGTGAATGCATTACTATTTTGCATTTGACCATTATATTTATCACTACATACTGCCAGTGCATGAAGTTCTTCTCTTTATCCAGGGACTGACCAATGCCACAGCATATAACTGACCACTACTACAGCCAGAGTTGGATTTGCACTATAGCAAGGGATTGTATACCACTACAGGCAGAGAATGGCAACATTAGCTCCATTACATCAAGAAATAAAAAACACATTAGTGTAAGTAAAGCCAAGACTTTTTTGTAATTTGTGAATAGAGTAGGGAAGGAATTTAAAGTGTAACTCCACTTTTGTTGAGAAAAAAACACCCCCCTATGGATGATCTATGTACATTACACAGATTTTAACAAACTTAGGTTGCAGATTCCTACCTTTTGTTATTCTGAAGAAATCACTGTTTGTTTCTCTGTTCTCCTGTGCTAAGTGGGTCAAATGGGAGTGGTTTCATAATTATCTATCAGCTGTGGCAGCTGCAGAGCTCTAATGAGGAAATCTGCTGGGCCTGCATCCCTTTTAGACGTGTTGCTATTGGGAGTATCTCACCAAAAATGACATTTTTGTTGCAGGGGATGCCAGAAATCTGAATTGTATCTTAGGCAGACTTCTGGGAAAATCACACAAGCAGAAAATGATGTTTCTGGGGTTTGGTCAGTACACATTCTGTGTACAGAACAGCTCCAGGTAGCCATATTGCATTGCATTTTCAGAAAATTACAGTGGCTGCATATTGAAAGGTAATTTTTAATAACATTCAATCAAAATATGACCTGTGTTGCAATTGTATACGCTATATTGTTTTTCTTTATTTGCTATTTTTTCCCCCACAAAAGTGGAGTTACCCTTTAAATGCCTGTTGGATTTTTAAAGGTACCTGGGGCTTTGTTGGAAAGATTCCTCTTCCTCTCATGGTGACAACTATATTTCCTGACTGCCCCTCATTTGAAAGCTTGTAGAACCAAACACCTCTATCACTTTTTATTACTCTGCTGTGCATTTTGTTTGTTCTGATATATAAACATCCGTATATATAAAAAAATAACATATAACATATATATAAGCTACCAAAAGTGCTACTCTAAACCTTGAGCCCCCGTTAACACTGGGGCGACCTTCCATAGAGAAGCTGTGGACCCGTTCTAATAGGAGCGACACAAGTCGCTCCGACTTAGAAAAAGGGTCCAGAGCTTCTTTGGGGCGACCTGGAGCGACCTGCATAGATTTCAATATTATGAAGTCCATGCCGGCCGCTCTGAGGTCACGGTGCGAGCAGCGCGCCGCGACCTATGAGGTCGCCCGGCAAAGTAGCGTCGCCCCAGTGTGAACGGGGCCTCAATCTGACCTTAAAGTAGAACTATAAACAAAATGTATTTTTTTATTTTAGATAAAGTAAGTGGATGTGCCATCCATGCCACATTGGGGAGATTTCCCTTTACTTCCTGTCCCATAGTCAAAACAAGAAGTGAGTGGACATCTCTGCAAAGTAAGGGAATCCCATGGGGACCCCCAGGTCACCAGAACTAGTATCCCCATTGGATAATTTCCCCTCTATTACTTTTCGGGGGAACAACCCAAAAATTGAGATTTTCTTTTACTTTTACATTCAATAATAAAATAGAGAGGCTATGTATCCCCAGTAGGGGCACAGACAGCAATAAAAATAAAAATACTGACAGGTGTTCTAATCCATCTCCACTCTGTCCAAAACTTAAAAAAGGTTTTGCCTTTAGTTTTACTTTAAAATTCTTCATTTGTTATTTTAAAATACCACTATAAAGGAGTGGTATAAAAAAAAAAAAAATCAACCTTTTTTAAATGAGGGAATGGCGGGGTGTGCCCTTTGCTTGCATACTTTGTGCTAAAAAGTGTCCCCCTGTCTCATCTCAGAAAATTGGAATGTATCGTGACAGTTGCCTAACAAGACTGGAAATGAGGGAAAATCAGAAACATGGGCAGCAAAAGAAAGAGGTTTGGGCTTTCCCCTACTTGCCAAAAAAACACCATTTTTATTTCTGTACATGTGACGGTTGGAGCTTTTGCTCACTTCCTGTCTGGTAATACCATTGTCACCATGTCAGTAAGTGAAGGAAATATATCTGATGAAGCTCTGAATAAAGTAAAAACTCCACAAGAGTTCCAATTGTTCCCCAGTCTATCAAAAAAAAAAGTCTAAAAAAAAAAAAGTCTTGACTTCACTTACATCCTAAGGCTCCATGCACACTAGCACTTTCATATGCTCAAAATAAGCTAGAAACACTGGATGAAAAATGCTGATAATAGCATTTTTGTACCAGCTCCTAGAAACATTTTAGAAGGTTTTAGAAGCTTTTAGGAGCATTTAGGATCATTAGCATTCTATTAGAGTTTTTGCAGTATGTAAACTAAAAAAAAAAGCTCCAAAAAGCTGTTAGGGGCATTTTAGTAGCATATAGAAGCAGATAGGAGCATTAAGAGTGTTCACTCCCAAAAACTCTAGTAGTAGTACTGTGCATGGACACATAGGATAACACTGTTTTAGCTTCTAGGAGCAGAAAAAAATGCTGACAATAGCTTCTAGGAGCTTAAAAAAAACACTAGTGTGCATGGAGCCTAAAGCCCAACTTCAGGCACAACTATTATTATGATTTTGTAAATCTTTAATACTCGCATTAAAACTGTAATATTTTTTATTACTTCAGGAACTCTCTGTAAGCTCCACTGAGAGCCATGGATATGTACAGTGGGAGCCACACTTCTGTCTCCCCTCTTCATTGGAACAATGTCTATGATAGATACAAATTCCGTTATAGGGCCTCCTTCCCCTTCTTCTTCTGTGCCATTTGCAAAGCACAACTGCAATGTCATCACCATTCTGTGCTTTGTCAATGGTAGAGGGAGGAGGCAGAAGCAAAACTACATAACTGGTGTGTATCGTACACACTAGCGATGAGCTCAGGTGTGTTCTGATGCTATTCAGAACCCACTTGAGCAAACCCACCAAGCAGCTGTCACTGTACTGGGTCAATCATAAGCAGCTAAGGCATCACCCAACCCACAGCCACACTTATACATGCCCCTTGCATATGTGTGGTTTTGTGGTGGAGAATTCCCTAGCCACAGATAATCGACTCAGTAAAGTGACAGCTTCCTGGTGGCCTCGCTCAGATGGGTTCGGACTAGGATCCAAACACGCTCAATCTCAACCTTAATAGACACTATTCCAATGCATTAGGAAGCTAGAAGTGAAGCTCCTACTGTAAATATCAGCAGTTTTTAGCAGACCTTACAAAAAGCTCCTGAAGTAATAAAAGCCTTCTCGGTTTTATTTAAACGTTATATATATATAAATATATATATATTTCATAAATTATTTGTGGCTAGGAATGAGCTTCAACACCGTAATTATAATCACTGTATCTTGCCTACCTATATTATAGGCCATAATCACTTTTCAATACTTGTAATTTGACTGTTTTCTAGTCTGGGCACTCTATCTATCTATCTATCTATCTATCTATCTATCTATCTATCTATCTATCTATCTATCTATCTATCTATCTATCTATCTATCTATCTATCTATCTATCTATCTATCTATCGTGCCTTGCGAAAGTATTCGGCCCCCTTGAACTTTGTGACCTTTTGCCACATTTCAGGCTTCAAACATAAATATATAAAATTTTAATTTTTTGTCAAGAATCAACAACAAGTGGGACAAAATCATGAAGTGGAACGAAATTTATTGGATATTTCAAACTTTGTTAACAAATAAAAAACTGAAAAATTGGGCGTGCAAAATTATTCAGCCCCTTTACTTTCAGTGCAGCAAACTCTCTCCAGAAGTTCAGTGAGCATCTCTGAATGATCCAATGTTGACCTAAATGACTAATGATGATAAATAGAATCCACCTGTGTGTAATCAAGTCTCCGTATAAATGCACCTGCACTGTGATAGTCTCAGAGGTCAGTTTAAAGCGCAGAGAGCATCATAAAGAACAAGGAACACACCAGGCAGGTCCGAGATACATGTTCAGGGTTTGCTCCCCTTATTTTTTTTGCTTGTTTATTATGTATTCGGTCTGACCAGACTTCTGAGGTTGAGCATCCCATCCCCCACACACACCTGTACTCCATTGGTGTCCACTATCAAGTAGATATAGGAGGAGTCCCCTGTAGTGCATTAGCACACCTTCCCAGCAAGGAGTGTTGTCTCCAAGGGTAAGAGAGGCTGGATTCACCCCTTTTTTATGAATAGTGCAGGACCCACTGATAATGGGGTACTTTGACGCAGTGGTGGGCTTGAGCACGATATGGCCATATGGTGGGACTAAATCCCCATTTTTATTTATGGATGTCTCCATATTTGATAGTCATTTCTTTTGCATGTGTGCGCTATTCTTTTTTAATATACATGTTGCTTGGTCCATAGCTGCACTGGCTTTAGATATACATGTTCAGGGTTTGCTCCCCCATTTTTTTTGCTTGTTTATTATGTATTCGGTCTGACCAGACTTCTGGGGTTGAGCATCCCATCCCCCACACACACCTGTACTCCATTGGTGTCCACTATCAAGTAGATATAGGAGGAGTCCCCTGTAGTGCATTAGCACACCTTCCCAGCAAGGAGTGTTGTCTCCAAGGGTAAGAGAGGCTGGATGCACCCCTTTTTTATGGATAGTGTAGGACCCACTGATAATGGGGTACTTTGACGCAGTGGTAGGCTTGAGCACGATATGGCCATATGGTGGGACTAAATCCCCATTTTTATTTATGGATTGTCTCCATATTTGATAGTCATTTCTTTTGCATGTGTGCGCTATTCTTTTTTAATATACATGTTGCTTGGTCCATAGCTGCACTGGCTTTAGATATACATGTTCAGGGTTTGCTCCCCCATTTTTTTTGCTTGTTTATTAGGTCCGAGATACTGTTGTGGAGAAGTTTAAAGCTGGATTTGGATACAAAAAGATTTCCCAAGCTTTAAACATCCCAAGGAGCACTGTGCAAGCGATAATATTGAAATGGAAGGAGTATCAGACCACTGTAAATCTACGAAGACCTGGCCGTCCCTCTAAACTTTCAGCTCATACAAGGAGAAGACTGATCAGAGATGCAGCCAAGAGGCCCATGATCACTCTGGATGAACTGCAGAGATCTACAGCTGAGGTGGGAGACTCTGTCCATAGGACAACAATCAGTCGTATACTGCACAAATCTGGCCTTTATGGAAGAGTGGCAAGAAGAAAGACATTTCTTAAAGATATCCATAAAAAGTCTTGTTTAAAGTTTGCCACAAGCCACCTGGAAGACACACCAAACATGTAGAAGAAGGTGCTCTGGTCAGATGAAACCAAAATCTAACTTTTTGGCAACAATGCAAAACGTTATGTTTGGCGTAAAAGCAACACAGCTCATCACCCTGAACACATTCCAGAGAAACCAGCACAACTGTGAACACCAAATATGGTCGCTCACCTTAATAACAAGGTATATCGCTTCATTCATGAAATGACAATAAGCAGCTCCATGGTGTAGTATATTAACATAAAACTTTATTGTAAATAAGATAACTTACATTAAAATTCACAATATCCGGTTCAGTCCAGTGCAGAATGTCTAAAATCACCTACTCACCAACTCACCTACCCTTGATAAAGTCACGTGAGTGTGAAGCAACGCATCGGGAGGAGCCGGGTGACGTTACTTCCGGTTTTCGGCCAAGACTGAAAGTAGGTGATTTTAGACACTCTGCCCTGCTTGGGGACCTCGCGGTCGCCATTTGAACCGGATATTGTGAATTTTTTTATAAAATATTTATATATTTTCTATATATATTAAGATTATATATATTTATATATTTTATACAAATATTTAAATATTGTATAAATATTTATATACCTGTATTTGTATACAATTTTTAGCACAATTTTTGAATTTCACTTAAAGTAGTGTTATAGACCTCCCTGGAATAGCGCCTTTCCACTTTTTTATTTATAAAAACTTTTAAAGTGTCCCCTGAGGAGATTAAGTACCGAAGTTTGTCACCATTCCATGAGCATGCACAATTTTAAAGCGTGATATGTTGGGTTTCTATTTACTCTGCGTAAATTGGGCTTTTTTACGGTTTTGCTTTTTTTTGCATTTGAAAGACCGCTGCACAAATAGTGTGACATAAAATATTTCAACAACTGCCATTATATTCTCTAGGGTCTCTGCTAAAAATATATATATAATGTTTGGGGGTTCTAAGTAATTTTCTAGCTAAAAATACTGATTTTAACTTGTAAGCAACAAGTGTCAGAAAAAAGCTTAGGCTTGAAAGGGTTAAACTTGGTGTTCTGTTACGATCGCTTTTACAGAAATAATCATTAAAAAAAATAACGAAATATATACAGTTGCTGGGATATGTGGTCTGCTTCTTTACTAGCATAGCTATATTTAGATCTTTCGCCAGCAATGGCCAACGTTTACTATCTAAAACTGTGCATAATTTCTGAACTGGTATAAACAATTAGCTCACATCTTCTCTTCAGTGGAAACAATAACTTCATGATTTAGTCATTAACAAGATTGCTGGGAACGCATTCTTCTCTGGAGCTCATCACAAAGCAAGGATTATGGGTAATGGCCCTAAATTTACATGACCTGCCTTTAGGCAAGCGGGCACCTTATTGATTTTGTTGCAAGCTTTTAATGAGCTTTGTTAAGTGAAATCTAAATAAAACTCCCTAGGTTTTGGGTTTCCAAGTTTGTATAGACAATTATGCCGAGATCCAGAATGGTACAGCAAGGCCATTATTCTTGCAATTACTGCTTACTAAAGTAATTAATACTGTGCCAAATATCCCTTCACATTGGATTCTTTGCAATGTGAGCTGAATTCCATTCTCATGAAACGTGGGAATTCCACTACGAACTGTCACTGCAAATGCAAGCACTTTTTGAAATTATTTTTTTTATTCCTAAATAGAATGCATTGTTTGTAAATACATAATTTTATTAAGATAAGGAAAATTGATCATGTGCCTAATTTTACATGGGAAAGCTCTAACACCCTTTGATATTTTATATTACATTGAATCAATATCTTAGTTCTATAGGGATTTATTATCCCATTGTGAGAAAGAGATAAAACTGAGTTCATCTATTTTCCTTGGCAGCAACAGGATTAGTTTAAAGTTCAAAAACTTGATAACATATCAGTATTATTTTTGCAAAGCATAGTTAAGTTATTTTTACTTAATAACAAAAAGTGTTTTACTCTTTGAATTTTTTTCATTTAGATAAGTCATCTGACCAAATATTATCTGATATAAGCTAACACTGCTATCCATTTGAGCATAATATTTAATATCAATGGATAATATAATATGGATAATATCAATGTAGTTTATGGGTTTTAATTATCCACTGATAGTCTGTTGGTCCACAGCGAATGTCTTCCACACTGGTCACAGACAGAAGATTCCCCATGAGAGAGAAATTACTCTACTCTGTGCATGGGTCCATAATAATAATAATAATAATAATAATAATAATAATAATAAAGTAGATGGGAAATTTGGGTTTGGAAGAACATCCATTGCTACAAGAAAGAAGAGTTTATTTTTTATTTTTTTGAACAGGGACAATAATCTTCAGGTCAAACACCATTTTTTCCCTAAAAGTACATACACATGTAACAGTGCCTCCTATAGGTCTGAATGAGATGTGTCACTGTGCTGATGTTTAAATTATTGTGGGGAACAGTGAAGGGTTGGCTTCTAAGTTCCAATGACAAACAAACAGGAAGGCTCAAGCACCTAGTGGATTACCAAAAATGTATTAGAGCAAATGACAACAGGTAAAAATGGATACTCATAAGAGTGCAACTAATAAAAGCCATGTAACACAAAATGCCATACAGCGCAGGACATGTGTACTCCAAATACATCCAAATAAAATACATGGTGTGTGGTAAGATCTCCTCCATTAATAACAATATAAATATCATTATTAGCACACTGTATAACCCACTCATGTTTATGTATTGAGTCTTTTATGGATTTATCCAATTATTAAAAAAGTTTTTTTTTTTGTTTCTTTGCACATGCACCTGATATCGCTGGTAACCCCGCCTCCCCATTTTTTTTTGGCTATGTATGTGTGTCCTTATTTAACCACTTCTGGCCAGGAAGATTTTCCCCCTTAATGACCAGGCCATTTTTTACGATTTGGCACTGCGTTATTTTAATGGACAATTGGGTAGTCGTGCTACACTGTACCTAAATAAAATCGATATCCTTTTTTTCTCACAAATAGAGCTTTCTTTTGGGGGTATTTGATCACCTGTGCGATTTTTATTTTTTGCGCTATAAAAAAAGAGCGACAGTTCTGAAAAAAAAATATTTTTCACTTTCTGCTATATAACATTCCAAAAAAAATTAAAAATCAAATTTTTTTCTTTATTTTAGGCCAATTTGTAATCTGCTACATATTTTTATTAAAATCCCAATAAGCGAGAAACACAGGAGCTGTATATTGATTCCTGTGAGAACAACAGTCTGCTGTGTTTACAACAACAGACCACAGTTCTCTCTTCACAGGGAGCAATTGTGGCAGCCGGCCCCATGGATTGGCTTCCTTGCTGGCGAGTGGGTGTGCGCGCCCCCCCAGTATTGCTTCCGCGGACCTGGGAAGCAATACTGGCAGGTCGGCCGATTCGTGGGAACTTGCCGACCTGCCGCCATATAACTGCAGCGGCTGGTCGGCAAGTGGTTAAGCACTTGAAAATGTATGCACTGGTTAGTCCAGCTCTGAGGAAGGGGATGCGCCCCAATTTGCATCAGCTTGGCACTACAATGGGATGTATTTGGAGTATGCTTGTTCTGAACTGTATGGTATCTTGTGGTTTATGGGCTTTTATTAGTTGCATTTTTGTGAGTATTCATTTTTACCTGTTTTTATTCGGTCTAAAACATTTTTGGTGATGCACTAGGTGCTTGTGCTGTCCTGCTTGTGGAGGGCTGCATCCTCCAAGCATTTGGATCTGTTTTACAGCCCTTTCCAACTGTGGAGGACCTCTTGGTGCTGGAAGTTTTTGCTTTGTGTAAAATTTCTAATGAGACAATCCTTTTTTTCCCCCGCTAGGTGTAAGGCAATGCATAATTATTGTGGTTATTTATATGTAATGCTACCCCTGTAGGAGCCTCTAGAAAGATGCCCAGGATTCCTTTTCTCAATAGTTGCCCCACAGCCAGGCACATGGTCACAGTCACACTCTTTGGCTCAATGAACAGTCCAGGGGTTCTCTTTTTTTGTGTTTTTATTTTTGGAGTAGCTTGGATAGGGATTAGGGAATTGAGTAGGATACTCCAAAAACTTTGCACAAATGGGTGGACATTTATCTTCTATAGAACTATAAGCCTGTAGCCAACTTGAGGATTGTAATCTTCCTCTGGTGAACAGTCCAAGCAAAGTCCTTTTACATGGAATTAAATAGACTAAGCTCTTCAGAACTTTAGACACTAATTTTTCTTTACACGCACACAGCTGACTTTGACCCAGGAGGAAATGGCCTCAACCCAAAGACTCTGTGATCTCTCTCACCAGTCTGTACTCATAAATGTCCTTGGAAATTTGGTTGCCTTGTTCCAACATCCATGTGACACCTTCTCCCTGTGATACCAGTTGACAGTCCCTCTGTCAACTTTCTATAGCATCCAGCAAAGCAGGCCTTCAGGTCACCCACCTGAGGCCTTCGGCAGCTCACAGGCATGCCCAGGGATGGCCTACGGGGGCAAGAAGACCCCTTAGACCAGCCTTTTTCAACCAGGGTGCCCAGGCACCCTGGGGTGCCTTGAGGTTTCTTCAGGGGTGCCTTGGCAAAATGCTCAAAAACTGCCCAAAAATTGTATACAAGCCGGCGTGTGGATAAAGCCTGCCTTTTTGTTAAACAAGGCCATTGTGAACCAATACAACATTCTAGCCGCCAGCATCCTAATGACCAATGGCATCACCAGTTGAAAAGGAGGATGTCAGTTGCCTGCATAGCATTCTTGTTTGACCCTCCCCTGCCCATCTATATCAGCATTGAGGCTACCTTAGCAGGGTGTTGGAGAAAAACTGGAGGGAGAAGAGAAACATTGGAATACTAGTCAGAATCAGTTTGTCAAAGTGTAATTGCTTTAGAAGAATAAATCACCTCTAACGTTGGGTGGTCCTACATGTGTGGATGTCTCTTGCTTTATACGAAACTATTAGAATTGTTTTTACATTTTAGAATGGGGTGCCTCATGACTGTCCATGATTTTTAAAGGGTGCCTTAAGACTGTCCATAATTTTGAAAGGGTGCCTTGACTTAAAAAAGGTTGAGAAACACTGCCTTAGACTGTGATCTCATTCCAAGGAAAAATACCTGGAAGCGCTATGCCTCAGAATATTTATACAGACTCCCAGCAGCCATCTGAGCCACCCTCCCTGGGATTGGCCAGGGCTAAATAAAGATATATAAATATATGCTGTCCATCTGCCTTGCTCTACACCTACAGTATGTACCAGAACAACCCACAGTTCTCCAAAAAGAAGAGAGAGCAATCAAACCTGCAGCGGGTGAACACTGAACAGACTAGAATAATCAACACAGCCTCATTGGTACATGGAGCGAACACTAAATTTTCCTGACAACAAACAGCAGCTCCACTGGATACAGTGAGCCATTACTAAATATATCTAATCCTAACACCTCTCTAGGTGGGTGCTACAAATCTTATATAAAAATCCAGGTTGCTTTTCAAATGTGCCACATTTAATTTTGTTTTCAATACATTTTTTAATAAAATAATTTTTAAAAAGTTTACAAAACAGAATAAGGAATTTTTAAAGGGTAATCAAACAAAAATCTGAAATGTTATTTGCATTAACAATTCCACATACAGATGAGAAATACTGTAGAAGGTAAGTAAAACTAAATACAAATCACAGTACAAAAGGCATTAGGGTACAGTCATCAAAGTGCACAGCTATGCGTCTGTGCCATATTTAATTTGAAAGCTCCTGATAGAAATTATACAGAAAGTTAGAAAAAGTCTCACAATTTGCGCCAAAAAAAAAAAACTGAGTTTGTCAATATTTTATGCAACAGAGGTGTGCAGTGGTGCACCAAGAGAAGGATGGCGCAAGGTAGTTACACATTTTACTATGTGAAAAATAAACTATAGTCACTGCAACAAAATGCTTTATGTGATGTGACAAAATAAGATGTCATGTGCAATAATTTGCGTTCCTTATCAGCTTCCACTCTTAGTTTATCTGGCCTACTGTGTCTGTTCTTTGGTATCTATCTTATGTTGATGAGGAAGAGCACACTTCATTTTAATCCTTTCATAAAGACATCTACTAGGACTGAGCTTGTGGTAATCCTAATTTAATACACTGATTTTGCAGTATTGATCACTTCAATATTATATATTAAAGACAATTCCTAAATAAAGAAAGGGGTTGTCATGCAGATCGATACTGGCAATAATTTATATCTCACTACTTAATTAAAAAAGTAGACCATTTATTAAGCTATACAAAGATGCATTTCCATTTAAATATTGGAAGCTCACCAATCTTCCTTACAGAAAAGATAAAAAGCATTGTATCTGAACATGACCGTCACTTTAAGGTACATATCAATATACAATGTGCAATCATTTTTTGAGTACCCCATAAATATACTGTATGTTTCTTGGGTCTCATCTTCTTCAGAACATGAATATCGCAAATTTTACAGCATAGTTTTTAACAAAACATTGAACTTGCAAAGCTGAAAACTATGTTGTACAATTTAGAGAAGCAGACAAGATCTGAGAAATGCACAGACATATGGGATACCCAAACATTACAAACAAACATTGTATATTGATTTGTGCCTTAAAGGGTAGTCATGCGACATGTTAAATACTATGTTTTTTAATCTTTTCTGTAAGAAAGTTTGGCTTTCCAACATTTTAATGGAAATCAATCTTTGTATAGCTTAAAGTGGATGTAACCCTCTAAAATAAAAATATGAACAAAACATATCCTTCTATAGTGTGTACTAGCCTCAATCCAATGCTCTTACAGTGATTTCCAGCTTTTCGTACCTCCTTTTGCCATCTGCTTGAATCTCTTCTGATCATTATCCCGACACTAAGCAATCCCGGGAGACTGCTCCACCCCCTGCCAGCACACAGCAGGTGAGTGACAGTCTCAAATTTGCATGTTTCCCTATGGAATTGTGTAGGGGACATTCCCTCCACTCAGGTCTCAGATTACCCTCAGCTCCCTGCTCTATGCTGTGCAGTGTGTGACATCAGATCTCTGCTCCATTCCTGCTGGGACTGAGAAATAGCCTTTGATCTGTGTGCTTTGAATAGCTCCAGATAAACATGTACAATTTATGTAAGAGGATTTTTTTTAACTTTGTGTATCACCAGGGGTTAGCCACTTCACTGGGTATACAACCCCTTTAATAAATGGTCTATTTATGTTACTGCAAGTGGTGATCTGCATGACAATCCCTTTCTTTATTTAGGAATGGTCTATAATTGAATCCTTTAACACAGTCTTAGTCCATAGGGTTCAATATTGAGTTGGCCCACCCTTTGCAAATATAACAGCTTCAACTCTTCTGGGAAGGCTGTCCACAAGGTTTAGGAGTGTGTCTTTGGGAATTTTTGACCATTCTTTCAGAAACACATTTGTGAGGTCAGGTACTGAAGTGTATGAGAAGGCCTGGCTTGCAGTCTCCACTCTACTTTGTCCTAAAGGTGTTCTATCGGGGTTGAGGTCAGGACTCTGTGCAGGCCAGTCAAGTTCCTCCACCCCAAACTCGTTCATCCATGTCTTTATGGACCTTGCTTTGTGCACTGGTGCGCAGTCATGTTGGAACAGGAAGGGGCCATCTCCAAACTGTTCCCACAAAGTTGGGAACATGAAATTGTCCAAACTGTCTTGGTATGCTGATACCTTGAGAATTCCCTTTCCTGGAACTAAGGGGCTGAGCCCAACCCCTGAAAAACCACCCCACACCGTAATCCCCCCTCCACCAAATGATTTGGACCAGTGCACAAAGCAAGGTCCATAAAGACATGGATGAGGGAGTTTAGGGTGGAGGAACTTGACTGGCCTGCAGAGAGTCCTGACCTCAACCCAATAGAACACCTTTGGGATGAATTAAAGTGGAGACTGAGAGCCAGGCTTTCTTATTCAACATCAATGCCTGACTTTACAAATGCGCTTCTGGAAGAATGGTCAAACATTCCCATAGACACACTCCTAAACCTTTGGACAGCCTTCCCAGAAGAGTTGAGTCTGTTACAGCCTTCCCAGAAGAGTCTGTTATAGCTACAAAGAATGGGCCGAATCAATATTGAACCCTACGGACTAAGACTGGGATTCCATTAAAGTTCATGTGCGTGTAAAGACAGGCGTCCCAATACTTTTGGTAATTTAGTGTGTATATATATATATATATATATATATATATAGTAAATAGTATATATCTGTGAAAGCAATGACAACCTGATAAACGATACACAATTTTTTTTTTTTAGTTTCAATAATTTTTATTTAGTAAATCAACAACTATAACAGTATGCGATAAGCCGCAAGGCACAGTTGAGTAGGTACATTGAGCAAACAAATATTCACAATGTGCAACGATACACGATTTTTAAAACCTAAGGGTTTAGGTTTTTTCTAAAGTATACTCCAAATATGTTAGGTGGTATTTAATCTGTGGATGTAAATATAAAGTAGAAACACACATAGAGAAATGTTTTACTTGTTAAAGTATTTGTAATTCTGTTCAGCCTCCCTCATGATCCAGTCTACTCAGCCAGACAACATAACCAGACCCTTGGCTTTTTTACTGAAAGAAAAGGAGCCCACTTTGAGTGAAGAACACACGGGCAGTCTGTTTTTTGGACAAGGTGGGAGCAGCTGCATACAGATAAGGCAATTTCTCTGCTTTTGTTGGATAAGGCAAGTCTTTTATCCTGTTCACTGAAAGCACAGGGTGCATGTAATGTGATGATTTTAATCAATAGATAATTGTATTGGTATATATTAATTAATATCTGCTCTTCTTATGTAATTGAAAGAAACAATACTGTTTTAGACTTCTACGAGAATACAATTTTATAACTTGCCTTCAAAACAATATGGACACACAATCATTTTACAAGTCTGTGAAATAATACATTTGAGAGCAGATAGCAAGTCTCCAGTGTGTACATTAAGTTCAAGAATGTCCTTGTCTTGCCTAACATACATCGGATCGGGGCTGTGGGAAAGTGGCCAAAGGAAATATAAAGTAGAAAAAAAAAAAAAACGCTCTACAATAATTTCACTTTAAATAAGTTTTTTTTTTTTGTTTTTTTTTTAATTTAATCTTTCTGGCATGTTTCCAAGTGTATAGTAACAAAGCTGATGTTGCCTTATTTCTAGTTCCCTGACTATTGTTCCTTTCACCATGTGAATATTTCTTGCTTGTGCTTTATCTCATTGTTTAACAGAGTTTCGTGCTGAGAATCTGGAGTGATTTAATGGATTCAGGCTTGGACATGGATGATAATAGATCATATTTCACAAAGTATGCACCTCATTTTTCTTGTGTAGATGAGAGGGAATCTTGCACAGTCATTTTCTGCTAATTAATCAGGTGTGAACAAGGGTTGTGCGCAAAAAAAAAAAAAAAAAAAAAAAAATATTTATATAATATTTTTTTCGCATTTTCTCAGGGTTACTTGTCAAATGGGTTAGAGTAGCAATTTTATATGCTTTTATACTATGAAATTCTGCACGGGAAATCCATAAAATTATAGCTTATTTCTTCAAGTGATGCAGAATGATTTGCTACTGTGCTCAGTATAGTTTATATTCCCTCTGCTATTCATCTGAAACCCATGACTTTTCAAAACTATTTAAATTAAACTTGGCTCATGAACAAGTTTTTTTTTTTAATAAAAGCAAGAGAGGAAAGGCAGTAAATCTTTCAAAAGTTTTTCCAACTGTGGTTTGCTGTAATTTTTTTTTTGCTGCTGAAAACTGTTTTACAAAGCAAAAAATGTGCAAAGCTGTCCTTGTTAATTTACTATGTAGATTAATTAGTTATGCTAATGCTGACAAAGTAAAATGGGCCCCAATACTTTGATGCATCAGTTACTTTTAAGTAAACTTTGAAAAGTTCTGACACTAATATTTCAATGTCTTCTTGAGATCTTAGGAATCACCCTGATAGGCAAGTGCTGACTTTTTGAGTCAAGCACTGCCATTTTTTTTTAAATTTTCAGAACGCATACTAAAATACACATTTTTTACATAAAAACACACTTAAAATGCTAAAGCATCTAATATTTTCTAGAAAAATCAGAGACTCTGTGTAGTAAAACAATGTCAGTTGCAATTTATTTATGTCACACAGTATTTTTGCTATTGTTTATTATATCTATATTTTAATTTTAGTGAACACAAACACATTATAATGTCTATTTAATTAAAAAGATTAACCCATGTTTATTAAATAGATACTAAATATATCAAGCCTCAAAATTGCATGCATCCCTGAAACAGCAAAAAACTACAGTTCCCAAAATTGTCCATATGTGATGTATTAAAAGCCTTCCGGATCGTCCGCCGCAGTTTTACTATTTACAAAATGTTATCACGTCTACAAACTAGGGGAAAGATTTATGTCATTTTTATTTATTTTTTATTAGTAATGGTGGCGATCGGCGATTTTTAGCAGGACTGCAACATTTCGGTGGACAGATCGGACACCTAACTGACATTTTTGACACTTTTGGCGGGACCAGTGACATTACTACAGTAATCAGTGCTAAAAATATGCGCTGTTACTGTACTAATGACACTGGCAGGGAAGGAGTTATCACCAGGGGCGATCAAAGGGTTAAATGTGTCCCTAGGGGGTGCTTTCTAACTGTGTGGGGGTTGTACTTATGGAATGAACACAGGGACCTGACAGGGACCTGTGTTCCTAAATAGGAGGATCACAGGAGCTCTGTGTTCATTGCTGACAGAGCAGCAGTCTGCCATGTTTACAACGGCAGACCGCCGTTCTGTCTCCACGGGGAATGATCGCGGGTGCCCGGCGGCAATGGCGGCCACCGGACCTGCAGATCAGCTTCCCCTGTAGCGAATGTCCGTGTGCGCGTGCCTGCTCCCACGAAGCGATGCACAGTTACATCATATCGCTGGACAGAGCCGACCTACCGCAGTATATGTACTGATGGTCGGCAAGTGGTTAAAGAGACATCAGAGCCTATTACAGCTCCACTGAAATTGGTCAAGTATAGACTGCTTGACAGCTTTGAACCTGGAAGTGCTCAGAGCTTTGGGCTCTCAGGACAGACCTGTGACCCTGGGAGTCATTGCTGGGAGGTCAAGTGGGGGTACATATGGAAGTAATTAGGCAAGCCCAAATCACTTCTACAAGAAAGCTAGCAGCCGGGAGCAGCCACCTTTGCTTACATGCCAGCACATTGAAAGGGTTAAAGCCCAACTCTTGGCTCTTTTCTAATATTATGATACATTTTAAAGCTTAGCTATTTAGCTTATTTAGTGTAACATACTCTGTCTGAAAATGTTTTAGAGGTGAGGGGTCACTAAATGTCTGTCAGTTGTTGCCAATGCCAACTACCTGAACACCACTGGTATAACCAAAAGCCTTCTAACTGTACAAAAACAGTCACATAACAGAGCCAAATTAAATGAATACAGAGCTCAGTGTTTGATGCTGTTATGGTTACTTAGGACCTGGAACTCAATGTATGTTATTACCATGAATTTGAACAGTTTGCAGAATATTAACTATCAGATCTCAATGATCCTCTTATTTCTGACATTTTACTCCAAAAGTTATCTTTAGACAAACTAAAAAAAAAAAAGCTAAATAAAGGGGTAATGAATAATCTTTCATAAATAAACCTGCACAATTATAATAATTGTCACGCTACGGTCACTTCATACACTTTCTCTTTTGCTGTTTACTTTTAATTCATAAGGACTACATATCCCATGGTACCTTGCTGCCTAAAAGCAGTGATTCCTGTACTGACTTCAACCCATACAACGTCTTCTCTCAGCTCCTCTGTAGGTCAGAAGACAGGCTCTATAAAATGTGACACAGTAATGCCTATCAACAAGGCATAGTAAACACTTCTTGAAATTCAAGGAAGAAAAAGTAGGTATAGTTCAAGACTTAAACAATTAGAGTAGAAATAACTAAAATACAACATGAAATTGACTATATTATTTTACATTTAGTTCTAAAGTGGTTGTAAACCCTTAGGTTACATTCACGTTTGAGCTGAGAGTTTTTCAGGCGTTTTTTCAAGCTCTTTGTTTTAGTCGTTTTTGAGTGTTTTTTTGAGCAGATTTGCAAAAGTTATAGGCCTTTTCTCAGGTATATTTAATTTAGGCATTTTTGCTGTGGCCAATAGAAACCTGTGTAAGGTGTGGATTGATGCTAGAAAAGGGGAGCTGCTGTTTGAGCTGAAAAGCCTGAAAAAGTGGGTAAAAAAACACACATTTCTCACTGTTCAGCCATTTTCCATTGAAGACTATGTAGGGAAAAAAACTCAAATCTGTGTGAAAAGTAACTCATATAGGCTGCAAAATGCTCCAAAGTGAACAGGGACCATTGAAATAAATTTTGCTTATTGAGCATTTATGAGCGTCGAGCTTTGAGCTGAAAAACTCTCAAGTGGAAATGGGGTCTTATATTAAACCCAGTGAAGTGCCTGGCCTCTGGTAAAACACAGAGATGAAACAAATACTCCTACATAATCTGTCTATCTGCAGTCTGCTCTTCTGTGCATCTTTTTAACCACTTAAGCCCCGGAAGACTTTACCCCCATTCCGACCAGGGTTTTTTTTGTGATTCGGCACTGCGTGACTTTAACGGACAATTGCGCGGTCGTGCAACGCTGTACCTAAATGAATTTGACCTCCTTTTTTTTCCCACAAATAGAGCTTTCTTTTGGTGGTATTTGATCACCTGTGCGATTTTTACTTTTTGTGCTATAAACAAAAAAAGAGCGTCAATTTTGCAAAAATAACAATATTTTTTACATTTTTTTTATATGAAATTCCCCCAAAAAAATGTAAAAATATTTTTTTTTAACATTTTAGGCCAATTTGTTTTATGCTACATATGTTTGGTAAAAAAAATCTCAAAAAGCGTATTTTGATTGGTTTGTGCAAAAGTTATTGCGTTTACTAAGGGAAAGATTTTTGTCATTTTTGGTGTTTTTTTTTTAACGCGTAATGGCGGCGATCTGCGATTTTTTTTGCGGTACTGCGACATTGCGGTGGACAGATCGGACCCTTGACTGACATTTTTGACACTTTTGGGGTTACCAGTGAAATTACTGCAGTAATCAGTGCTATATATATGCACTGTTACTGCAAAATGACACTGGCAGGGAAGGGGTTAACTTTATTGGGGAAGGAGGGGTTAAGTGTGTCCTAGGGGCGTGTTTCTAATTGTGATTGGACATGGCTACTGGTGTAGGAACAGTGATCAACGGTCCTACATAGTAGAAATAGTAGAACCGTATGATCACCATTCCTACACAGGGAAGAATGACAGGCGGCTTGTTTACATCAGCCGCCTGCCTTTCTCCCTCTCCACCGACGATCGCCGAGTGACCGGCGGACAACGGGTCCGCCGGTCACACGCACGGACTTCCTAGGGAACGAGCCGTGGCGGGTGCATGCCTCCGCGGGCACGCGCCCGCCCGCCCACTATTGGCTCACAAGCAAGTGACAGGTAAGTGACGTATATATACGTCACTTTGCCTGGCCGGGGCTGACCGCCGCAGTATATGTACTTGCGGCAGTCGGCAACCGGTTAAAGTGATGAGAGTGTCTGAGAGTGCAGAAAAAAGGGGACGGAGAGCTGAGATTACAATCTGCAGAGCTCAGTGAGGAGAGCTCTGAAAGCTGATTGGAAGGAAGGGACACACCCCCCCTTCCCGCACCATACAGAAACAGAGCTGAGGCTGTCAATCAGTTGGAGGCTTTGTTCATATTTCATGTCTGAGGTTTACAAAATGTTCAGATTCCTCAGTGAGTACGGTGTTGTGGTTCTCTTTAAAAATGAAGGGTGAGCTCAGTTACCAAATACTTGATGGCCAGGCTATCTTTTGACTTTGCTTCCCAAAGTCAGTATTTACACTTGAGAAGACTTTGGAAATATGTACACCTTGGGGTGCTTACTTTTCTTGTTGCAGACCAAAATCATTAATTTTAAGCACAGCTTAATTTTAGGCTTTAATCTTTTCACAGTTGATATTTTCTTATCGATGCAAATAACATTTTAGAAAATCCCCCCAAAGGATAAAACACAAAACCACTGCCGTGAAAGGCTTTTGTTTAACTTAGACACAGGCTCAAGCAACCTACTCCCCTGCACAACTCTCCTTAAGGTCCCTAGAGTACAACACAAGACCTACCACTATGCTCCAGCTGTACTATTTTCATCCCTTACTTGCAAGTTTTTAAGCCAAAAAAATGTAATAAATATCCACTAGGAGGAGCTAGAGTACCCTGAAATGTATGAGATTAGATAGAGGAATGTCTATGAGCACAAAGCCTTTCGTAGTATTACTAGCAGGAAAAGAGAGCATTTGGGCACAATATTGTGCTTTTATAGCTCTGCACACTCCACATCTGAGCATTATTTAAACCATATGGTGTAATACCAGCAGGAATTCAGTTAAGTGTTTTCTTCACTGCATACAGCATCTTTTTAATGTGGACCTTCCATGGAAAAGTAAAGCTAGTTCAACAGTAAAGTAACACTAACGCAGAGTTGGCCTATCAATACCAGCTCTGTATGAACTATGACCTGACAATTTGGCAAAGACTATTGTACTCAATGAGAATCTCATGCTGTACACTCTTCCTCTGTTACTGTGATTGTTATTCAGCTCTCATTAAAGTCCATCTGCGCCCACACACACATACATTTGCCCCCCACCACCCAAAAAAAAAAAAAAAAAAAACCCTTCGACCTTTTTAAAACAGTATACATTCCTTTTTTTTTCAGGTATTTTTTGGTTCGGTTATGTGATGCCACAGGTCCTCTTTTTCCTCCTGCAGTGGTTGGATCCTGAATGCCACAAAGAGCAGCACTCTCCTATGTGTTCAGGATGCAAGGTGGGTCCCAATACAGGATGCCAAGCTGCAGCAAGCAAAGCTAGACTACAATTATGCATTTAAAAGGGCATTTACTCAAGAGATAAACCAATAGTTCTACCACTTACTATGTACAGTTGATACAGTTGTGGAAGCAGACACTCTGCTTTAACCATACTGCCACTTGTATGGAAAGGGTTTAGTCTTCTTGCTCTCTTTCCAGCAACAGACTTGATGAACTACATTATCTTCATGACACTCTCTAGCATCTCCTTTTCTGACACTCGTCCACTGACTCTTCTAGCTGAAGGGATGCCCCCCCTCAGGACAGGCCCCTTGACACAGATCTGCACGAAAGTGTGGACCCATGAACACAAAGCTTTGTCTGATTGGCTGAGACAGAGTTTGTGCCATCATCAGACCATCTCTCCGCCTCAGCCAATCAGAGGAAGCTTTGTATTCATTCATGATATTCATATGCTCCCTGTGAAAAGGGTGACCACGTGTCCTGGATTGCCCAGGACATTCCTGCATTTTGCAGGTCTGTCCCGGTTCCCAGCCACCTTCATCCTGAGACAATGTAGTGTCTTGGAATGAAACTGACAAAGCCAATGCAGAGTGTGCGATTCTGCATTGATGCAGAAAATGGCTGCATCGATTGCTGATGACGTCATCCCGCATGGTGCCCTGCCTCTCCCGGAGAAACACAGCAGGAGGTGGATAAACCCCCTCCCCTTCCTAGTTGGACGCTTTCACAAAAGACGAGCCGTGGGCCTTAGCCAGCCCTGTTTTCCTGCCTCCCGCCGCTGATGTCACCCCCAGCTGCCGGTGTTCAGCGTGTCTTACAGCCGTGGGAGCCCCGAGTGCCCCGACTCCTGGATGGAATACTGGATGCTACAGTGCTCAGTCCTCCTCCTCAGTGTGTTACAGACATCAGGTACAATAAGTACCAGAAGTTGCCAATACCTGGAAAAAGTTTTGTGCATGTGCATTCACTGCATTGTGCATGGATACGTTCATATCCAGTAGGGGAAGCTAATTTCTAGATTCGTATTTAGGCTTCATTTTTTCCAATTTTTCAATTTTTTCCTTGGGTCATTTGTATCCTTTTTATTATCTAAAGTATGGGTTCTTTTATATGCAACTTTAGTGCCTTGGATATAAAGAGCATGTGCTTTCTGGGGGGTGGGTGCTTGCTGGGGGGGTATCCCTAAATGGCAGCTTGGAAATGAATGCAGTCACTCTACCTGTGAGTTGCGGAGCAGCACTCAGCCTCGACTTTGTTTCGGGAGTGGGACAAGAAAACCTCATCCCGCTCCCGGGACACAGAGCTGTATACTGTATATAGCTGAGGTTACATACAGTTTTTACAGAGCTCCCAGTCACTGCAACTGTCAGTGAAGTAGTTTGTTTTGACCATCTTGGTCCAGCTAAACTTTTTACAGTTAAATGAAACCTGGACATCAGCCCTAAGAAGAAATGATAGAAATCAGGTAAGGATATAAGTCAGTCCTTACTTACAAGGAAGTCCAATTTACAAAAACAAGCTGAACAAGTTAATAGCCTGGACTCCTGCCAGCTGATATGCAAAAACATTATCAACGACAGACCTGCACAGTTAAGGTATCACTCTGTGTACAATACTCAGTTAATGGCCATTTGAATTTTCTGTATCATGTAGAAAGGTTAATGACGGTGGTGAATAATCAGTAATAAGTTAGGTCAAACCTAAAACACTGCTCAAGTTTCTTAGAGATGAAATATTACTCATGCACATGAGTAGTACCATCAAATTATCAAATAAAACTGCCCAATACAAACAGAAGTCCTGGCACAAAGTGGTGTTCTATAGGACAGCCCTGTTCAAGCCTGTGAAGGTTGTCATGCATATACATAGGCAGATCTCTGAGATAACGTGTGTAGCACCCTCCTAGGTAGGTGCTAGGAAAACGCATTTGGTGGCTCTTTTCTGCTTATCAGGAGAGCCTGATCTGTTAGTTTAGCCTGTCACATGTTTCCAGGTGTGATTTATTGGGTCTAAGGGAGTCTCCCCACTGTATCCAATAAGGGAGCTTGTTGGACAGTGGAGGAAACCAAACCAGTAGCACGCCAGGGTTTATGGCTGTCTCAGTTGGTGGGCATTGCTGCAATGCATCCTGGGATTGGCTATAAATCTGGAGGGAGCACGTGATAGGGCATCTTTGGCGGGAAGCAGAGTCCCAGGAGGAGGCAGACGGCTGGTCTGTGCTCCTGTAGGTTTGAGGAAGGGGGTTCAGGCAGTCGGCCTATTGGGTGTGGAGCTGAGCTGCAGAGGATCCAGAGTGCTGAAAAGTGGAGCTGCTGGAAGAATCATCTTGGGAAAACAGTATAGTGAGTACCAGGAGATCTGCCTAAGGGTCTGCCTAGGAGAGGGGACCACTCCAGATAAGTCAGGGGATCAAGGAGCTAGCTCACACAAAGAGTGTATCAGTCAAGGGGTTGCCGTGTAGTTGACCCTGAAGATTAGGAACACAAGGGGGTGCCAGGAAGGGCCCTGAAGTTGTTCTGCAGTACAGTACAGTTTACCTCAGGATACAGTTTACCTCAGAAAGTTTATTCAGTCACAGCTTGTGACAAACTGAAGCAGCAGCCTAGCCGTGACTATCGTTACTCAGTGTTACTCAGCGTTAATCAGCATTTTCAAGCTGTCCCAGCCTATTGTGCATAGCGTATAAAGTTGGAGTATCCCACTCATTCCCTTCTCCTATCCAAGTTCTAAATAAAAACACAAAAACCAAAGCTATTGGACTGTTACCTGACTGAGCTAAAACACTCCGGAAATGTTGAACTGGCATGTCGTTGCTAATGGTAACCCAGGGGAACCTGTAAACAGCAGATCCCAAGGGAGTAGTGCTACATGTGTTTGCACACAAAACGCGTCCGGAGGGGCCTACATGCTGGCATCTGACCGCCGTATCCTCCGATCTGGAACGGCGGTCTGTCTGATGTGAGTTATTGGCCAATTTTTTCTTGTGACATGTACGTGTATTTTATCTTCAACTTTTTAAATAAATGCTACACTATATAAGCACTTTTTGGCTCTATTTGATGAGTGCTTATACAGCACATCCAGTATACTGAGACCGAGGGGACGTTCCTGTAGGACAGGATGGATTTCCAGCTGTCGATTAGGCTGTAATCAAGGCCCTTTTTTATATGATTTCTGGGGAGTGCATCTGAGTGGTGGAGGAGGAGCACTTTTTTTACTGCAATATTCACTGGAGGTGGATTTATCATCTTTTCATCTAAACTAGACTATGGTGAGTGTCTCGACACCCCATATATCACGGATATTCTTTATTGTGGAATATGGACTATCACTGGCACAATATTTTTGTATCATTTATGATATGTTTTGTGGATTTTAGCGCTGCACATTTTTTCATATATATTGCTTAGGTTATATATTCCTTTTCTGTGCTAGCGGCTGCGGCTGTATAGCGGTCACTTGGTACACGTGTTTTGATGCACATACAATTCACATCAAGGCTGTTAAGCATGATACGCACTATTCATTTTTTTTTTCCGTTCAACCCAGCAGGATGAACGAAAAAAAAAAATGTAAGGAGCTTGAGAGAACGTTCAGCTTCTGTCAAAGGGGCATGGCCAGAAAAGATCTGCCAATCAGCATCCAAACAGCGCTCTCAGTCATTGGCTGGTGTGTTCTGGTGAGGGGACAGTCCCTCTGTCAGAACACAATAGCCCAGTGGGGAGATTGCTGTACTAACATCGGATAGTTAGTACAGCGATCTTCCCACTGGGCTATTGTGTTCTGACAGAGGGACTGCCCTCCCCCTCAACCAGAACACACCAGTCAGCGCTCTCAGCCAATGACTGAGAGCGCTGTTTGGATGCTGATTGGCAGATCTTTTCTGGCCATGCCCCTTTGACAGAAGCTGGACATTCATCCTGTTTCTGTTGCACTGGCTACAGTACACATGGGCCAAATGTCAGCTGGTTTCTGTTGAACCGGCTGATACCAGACAATATTCAGCCCATGTGTATGGGGGTGCATCCTTCTGCCAACATGTTTTGGGGCTAACTCCATTCTGTTCTAACAAATGTATCTCTACATAGAACAGTAGATTTCATACACCTTTGCTTTATAGTTTATGAGCAATTTCTGATTTGTAAAAAAAAATAACCTTAAAGTGAGGTAAAATACAGAAAATTACGTTTTTTAAAAGCTTTTTTGCAGCATAATTTTGCCATCAAGCTTGCTAGAAAATCTGACTACTCCAGGAAAAATCAAGCCCCCAATCCCCTTGTCATATCCCTCTTCTCTTGTGGAAGAAGTGTCTGTGCTGGCCCAGCTCCTCCACCCCTCCCTTTACCTCCCTTAGTGCCTGTTCACACTTATGCGATGCGGGAAGGCTGCGAATTCGCAGCCTGTTCCCGCATCGCACACGCACCCCCGGCAGTTCACACTGCCATATGCGATACGCTGGGGGTGTCAATGTAATCTTAACGACACCCCCAGTTTGATCGCATATCGCAGTGCGATCGTGCAGTTCGCACAGGATCGGATCGCACAAGTGTGAACCGCTGTGCGATCCGATCCTGATGCGGCTGCAAAAATGCCTCCTGTGCGTGTTTGCTGCGGGTGCGATGCGAATTTAGCCATACAAACTGTATGGCTAAACTCGCACCGCACAGCCGATCGCATGTAATGTCGGAGCAGTGCGCTCCGACATTACATGCGAACCCCGCACACGCAGAAGTGTGAACCGGGGCTTAAAGTGTCACTAAAGGCAAAACTTTTTTTTTTTTTGTTTAGTTTTGGATAGAAGGGAAAGGGATTAGAACCCCTGTCAGGTTTTATTTATGTCTGTGGCCTCGTCAAGGAGATTTACCCTCTATGTATGTCATGTTTACCATTATCATTGAAAGTAAAAGAAATCCCACATTTTGAGTTGACATCTGTAATAATTACTGTAATTACAACAATAATATAGGGGAAATCTTCTAATGGGGACACTAGTTCTGGTGACACCTCAGGATTCCCTCACTTTAGAATGATTTTTTCTCACGTCCTGTTTTGGCTATGGGACAGGAAGTGAAGGGAAATCTCCCCAATGGGACAGAGAAGGCAAAAAACTGATAGGGGTTATAAGTCTTCTTTACTTCATCCAAAAAAAAAAGTTTTGCCTTTAGTGACACTTTAACCTTTTTTCCTGGTGCCTCCATGGCAGCATACTAGCATATGCTGCCATGGATAGGCACCAGGAAAGGAAAATTACGGTAAGTATGAAACAATTTTCCGTTTTCCTGGTGCCTCCATGGCAGCATATGCTAGTATGCTGCCATGGATAGGCACCAGGAAAGGAAAATTACGGTAAGTATGAAACAATTTTCCGTTTTGCAGCATCCTGGGGCTACAGAGTGTCACTTGAGTGATAGCTACGAGTCTGCTGACATCAAATTCAAGATGACATTGCCTAAATGAATATTGTCCTTCCTTTATACCTAATTTATTTTTATTTTTTTCTTATTTACATTAGTCCTCACCCCCCCTCTGGAAATGGATATGGAGATATAATTTGTTATTCTTGCTATTAGCAGGATATTGAACTGTAACATTTCTGTAAAAGTGTCATTCACAGTTCTGTTACATTCAATGTAGCCTCTTGTTGCCCACGTGCTACATATATGCAGTGGTAAAGAGGTACAACTTCAACACCCGCATGCTGCACATATGCGTCCGTGGGTAGCTGAGGATTTTTTGCTAAGAGCGTACTCAACGCACAAAAACATGCATTTTTTTGCAGCCATGCAGCAGTGCCCCACCACACCTTGCTAATGCACTAAAACACATGATAACAAAGTGCAGAATGATTTTTAAAAAAGGCCATGCACTTCTTTTATGTGTTTTTTATGTGTAGGGCAGCCTATTGAAATAAGTGGCCTGCCTTAAACGTGGCGCATGAAATTGCGCACAAGCATGTGCGTACCATCTCACATGCATAGGTGTAAATGGAGCCTTAATACCCTCTTTCAATAACCTTGTTTTAGAACAGCTATGAAAATGTAAAGTTAAAGATTTTTCTTTCACACTACTGATTACTGCATGTTTATAGTGAGATGTTGATTTAAAACAGAAGGAGAAATTACTTATAGTACATGGCATGCAGCTGCCACCTAGTGGCAGATCTATGAGAACTAGTTTTTCTAGTAAGAAATGTAATAAAACATTTGAAACATGTATAAGAAACTCTCGTAAATTCTGCACAATTTCAGCCGTTGTAGGTTAAATGCCTAATATGAAAACCAAACTTTACACCTGCAAAATAGAAGTGTGAAAGTCTCCTGTAAAATCTCCATAGAATGCACAAAGCCAAAACCATACCTTTTATGAAATTATTTGTTTAACTCACAATTCTTTCAAAATATGGAAACATTTGTTAGCTAAAATGTTTAGTGTAGTAAAACACTTTTCCAAACTCAATAAGAAATGTTTTTTAGGACTTTATATCAGACCAAAAAGAGGGACACAGGAATTGGGTTCCAGAAGAGGGATAGTCCTTTCAAATGAAGGACAGTTGGGAGCTATGCCAAAAACCTTTTTCTGGTTCTCTTATGGAATCCCTTCCATACTGAAAGGGTTATGTTAGGGCACTGTCCACAATAGAAGTGCTTGAAGGCCTGGCATCCCTGCCAGTAGTTTGCATGGCTGCAGGAATGGCACGCATGCACACAGTAACCCTCAACCCTAGCCTAATCACTCAGTCTCTAGTTGATCTTCGGCTTCTCCAGTGCGTTGTTCCTGTGATTTCCTAATGACTCGGCTTGTCCTGATCCTGTCTTCTGCCTGTCTTAGTGCTACAAGATTCTGTGCACAAGGTTTCAGCGGTGCGCGCGCGCCACCAGAGCCACGCTCCCGCTGTGTCTAAACAGCAGGCCGCGGGAGGAGCGACAGGGATTGCTGCTGGCCTCTCGCAAACGTAAGATAAACTGATAGAAGACCCGTCTGCTTATGTAAACAAAGCAGGCAAGTCTTCTGTCAGACAGGCAGGGAGAGATCAGAAGTTTCATCTGCCTGTCACAGAACCATTCCCCCACACAGTTAGTAAGCATATTTAGGTACACATTAACCCCTTTGATCACCCCCCAGTGTTAAGCCCTTCTCTGCCAGTGTCATTTATACAGTAACAGTGCATATTATTTAGCACTGATTACTGTATTAATGTCACTGGTCCCCAAAAAGTGTATAAAATGTCAGTTAGTGGCCCGATCTGTCCACCGCAATGTCGCAGTCTCGCTAAAAAACGCCGATCGCTGCCATTGCTAAAAAATCTGTCCTGTAGTTTGTAAATGCTATAACTTTTGCGCAAACCAATTAAAATACGCTTTTTGGGATCTTTTTTTTTTACTAAAAATATGTAGCAGTATACAAATTGGCCTAAACTGATAAAAAAAAAATTAGATTTTTAAAATTTTTTTTTTTTATTGGGAATGTTTTATAGCAGAAAGCAAAAAATATGACGTTTTTTTTCAAAATTGTCACTCTTTTTTTGTTTATAGCGCAAAATCTAAAAACCGCAGAGGTGATCACATACCACCAAAAGAATACCACCAAAGGAAAGCTCTATTTGTGGGAAAAAAAAAGGACATTAATTGTATTTGGGTACAGAGTCGCACGGCCGCGCAATTTTTCGTTAAAGTAACGCAGTGCCGAATCGCAAAAAATGGTCTGGTCATTAAGGGGGTAAAACCTTCCAGAGCTGAAGTGGTTAACAGATTTTTTCTTCCTGCTCTCCTGTGTATGACCCTAGCTATCCATCTGACTACACTTGCTCTGAATCCCAACCGGTTTTGAACCAACTTCTCTCCTGTTCTCTGTGCTACCAAAGACCTGCTGCTTCACAGGCGCCACCTGTCTGCAGACACCACTCCAGTGCATCAGCTGCACTTCCTCTGAAAAGCATCCTAGTCAGAACATCTCTGCAAGCATTCTAGCAGGTGACCCATGCTGGAATGTAGCCGCAAGGGAAGCCCTCTCTCCATTGGCCTCCAGCACCAGGTATGTGATAGGTTAGTTCACCTTTGTAGAAAAAAAATGAAAAGATGAACTAACACCCTAAATCTTCTCCACCTTGCCTGTCCCCGCTGTACTTACCTTCATGGATGGTGCAGTTTCACCATCCACGCAGTCTGATGCTTGCGGTGCTGGGGTTTAAAAACCATGCACTTCTTTCTCTTCTTTCCCTATGGATGCCAAGACGGATCAGGGAGGTTATGATTAGTCAGTGTGATCACATGCACCCAAAATATGTTTTTGCATCGAATGCCCACTTAAATTGTATCTATAGCCCAAACTTTCTTTTTAGTTTTGAATTGCCCTCTCTATTTTGTTTTCACTTGGGTTGCAAGTGAGGAAAACTTTAAAATTTGTAGTTGTCACCAGAACAGGAATAGAGGGAAAACTACCAATGGGGTCACTTTGAAAAATGTTCAAGAGCCCATTCACACCTGTGGGAGCACATTACTGTGCATTTAACATGCATGTGCTGGTGTGCGTTGTGCACTTGCAGTGCCAGGCTTTGTAACAACACGTCAAATTCTTTACTTTTATCATTTTAAACTTTATTTAAAGGCAACAAAAAATTCTACTGTAGCGCACACCCTAAGGAGCCGCAGATGAACTGGGATCCCCCACCCTGCACAGCCAGGCACACCAAATTTTCACAGGCACTCTAGAGACAGAACCATCTTTTGCTTTGTTTTATGCTTTATTGAGGGTTAATAACTTGGATGGGGATGGGAGATTATGGGATATCCACTTGACAAAACTTTGTCAACAACTTCAGGGACATCTTCCTATATACAGCCTATACACAGTCTCTATATGCAATTTCCTTGACACTCCTCCTGCACTTCACTTGCTTGCAGTCTCCAGCTGGATCACAGTTATTGGATCTGACAGGCACAGTCAGATTTAGCACTGGCCCTTTGCAAGCAGGAACTCAAAGCCCCTTGTTGTTTAGCAGATTACAGGGATCAGCTTGCACTTTCCCTCCTGTGGCTACTGATCCCAGTACCACCTCTTCAGGTACTGCCAACCCACCTAGCTCCAAACAGACTCACACCAGCCCCCTGGCTGACTCTGCAGATCTTCCAGGGAAGGGATGAAGACTTGGCACATCAGGGAGAACTGGCTACATATGACAGACTCCCTCCCCCATTGTAAGTCCCAAGCAGTGCTGCTCTAATCACACTGTTCTCTCTCTTGCTCCCATGCTTCCAGGAAAGACTTTCTCTGTGTGTTGTGGCAGGATCCTTCCAGCACCTGTGCCCTAGCCCAAGGTCAACCCCCCCCCCCCCCCAGGTGGCACAGACAGCATCCACAGCACTATATCTCCATCTTCAACCCAACTACCTATGCTGGCATGATTCATGTCTATTTATAAGGTGAACCTTGCCCCCTGCCAGCCCCTCTCCTGGGGACTGGCTGAGGCCCTCATAAGCATGCATGACAGCTCCTTTTTACTCCCACCCTCCAGTTCTGGAAGTTTCTACAAACTTCCAGACCAGGGGGAAATGCCAGAGAGAGCTGCCAGATGGGTCATCCAGCCCTGAGTCACTGAACCCTGACCCAGATTCACAGCCCAGGCTTAGCCCTGAGCTAACTAAAGTTGCCTATGCTAACAAACCTACACTACAAAAACCTAGTCTACTCTGTATCACTATTGTATATGATTAGAGGGTAAAAGGAGTGGCCACTTGACCAGAGAAGAGAGATGGCTTTGTGGGACTGGTTGTGAATAGTCTAAAGGGCATGGTGGTCTACAAACTTTTCACTGTCACATGCTGCATTTTACAGATTTTCATGGGTCAAAAACAAATCAATTTTATAAACAAATTAGTATAATGTAAATTAATAAATATTTATTTCTTGTCGTTTTTTTGTTATTGACATTATATTAATTCAAAACAGACAAAAAACTTCAGAAAAATAAAGCAACTAAATTTCAAATAGGTTTGAGCTTATATAAGTACCCTCTTGCATCAGGGTCCCCATCAGAGATCACTCATACATTAGAGTCCCCATTAGAGTTCCACTTAAATTAGGGTCCCTATCAGAGTCCACACTTACCTCACCCACTTACAGCTTGGCTGGGAGCCTAGAGAGCCTGGAAGAGTGGCTGTAGCAGAAGGCAGAGATGAAGCAAGTTTGGCTGCAAGAAGTGCCATCCTCTTATGAATAGCACATTACTAAGTGGTAGGATGCTGGCTGTCCCAGCAGCCAATGATGATAGAAGCATAGCACAGCCAGGGGGAACTATGCTGGAGACTGCAAGGGGATTTGTAAAAATCTGGGAGAAGCAGAGACCCTAGGCTGACTCAAAGACTTGTGTGAAAGACCACTGATCCTAACCGTGGGCTGGATAACAGTCACTGCTAAGACAGAAGAAAGCTATGAGGCAGCAAAGAAAATAAAATCAGATCTTAGATTGACGATTTCTTACTATTTTTAATTTGAAGTAGTTTGCTATCATAAAATAACAAATAGCCAAGGGTATGGGGCCTTAGACTTTACAGGATAAGGGACCCCATGCTTTCTGTTAGTGCCACTACCTGGTGAGAGAACAAACTTGGCCCTTCTCCATCCCTCAATGGGAAAATACAGTTTGCCTTTAGTTGAACTTTATTTTATGTATTTATTTGAGATGCTCTAATCCAAATTCTGTCAGTTTACATATATACTTTTTTTCATTATACATTTTTGCTGAATATACAGAATGTGGCAATGCTTTACATTTTCCACCTTGTCCAACAGAATTTGAAGTTAAAGGGATATTCTTTAAAGGATAACTTTGCTTCCCCTCACAACCCTCCCACACACATAGTCGCAGTGGCTGATTCTGCCATCTGTGCTGTATAGCATGGAAGGTGGAATCTGTTATATTATCTTTTGTTCAGCCCGCAGGCTACAAAAAAAAAAAAAAAACGGAATAGTATATGACCAATTTAAAAGTAAACTTCTTCTATGAAGGGATAGCGCAAAAGATTTTTATTTTTTTTTTAAACAACATTTTATTAGAGTTTGTCACATGAACATATTAAACAGTGTGATACAAATAGAATATATGTATGATAAGTGAGAAAACAGTATTACACCTGATAGAATGAGACTAATGGTGGACACACTTCTAGAAAAAGAAGAAAAAGCACAATGACCGTAATAGTCAAAATAACAGTGCACAAAAAGCCATATGGGTAATACAATAAGACCATGGAAGAGATAAGGGAAAGGTAAACAGGGGGGGGGGTAAAGATGCCAAGATTCAGACCTCAAGTACGTGGGAGAAACAACCAATGAACAGGGATGGTTGAGCTGTGGAAAAAAAGTGCAGGTTGAAGTTATAAAGCACATTTCAATATATAAACCCCAAAGAGCGATGAAGAGGAGTGATTCATCTTGCAAGAGATTGCCTGCAAGAAGAGGGGAGGCCTTCAGACCTGAGGGTGATGGGGAGGAGTGGAGGTAATCATGAAGTTGTTCCATTTCCGATGAAAGACAGAAAGGCGAGGATGTGGGTTAAGTGAGAGGTCTATATGTTCCCTACTCATCAATGTGCATAGTTCGGTGTGCATTTCCATGACTGGGGGGGGGGGGGAGAGATGCAGTCCATCGTTTTAATATGGCTCTCTTGGCGGACATACAGCAGGTGAGTAGCCAAGGTTTGTACTGCAGCAGAGATTTACGCTGTGGATGTGGCAATAAGAGGAGTTGGGTGTCCAGATATCTGAACAGAAGAGCATGGATGTCTTTGTGAACTGTGAGCCCCAATGTCCGAGAGATAAAAGTGAGTAGCCTGTCCCAGAAAGCGAACATTTGCGGGCACGACCATAGTTTATGCAGTAGTGAAGGTTTTTAAGCTGCACACATGATGCATGTATGATGAGCCGGATCAGCTGACCACTTTATGTGTGGTATATGCCCCATGGAGGATTTTAAATTGTTGCTCACGCCAAAACTCGTTGTGAACAAACATGCAGGTGGTGTTGTAGCCCTGTAGAATGCATTGGTGTGTTTCGGATGAGTTAAGGTCCTTATTACAGTTCTTTGCAATCTGGGAGGCTATGGCACTGTGGCACTGTGAAGTTCCAGATGTAAAGGCTTGTAGATATGGGAGATCTTGTGCCTACCCTGTGTCACCCAAGAGTCAAGCACAGTGTGCTTAAAGCGCAAGGTTCTGGATTGGCACAGAGAATGCACAAAGCTCACACATTGTTGTAGGTGAAGATGGTGGGATAAGGATATCCAAAATCTCTGGGATAGTTCAGAAATATTGAGGGGAAGACCTAAGGTCTCATTGTAAAGTTGGAAGAAGAAAATCAGACCTTTGGAGGCCCATAGCTTAAAGGCCGGGTGCTGTTGCGCCTGAGGGAACAGAGGGTGATTATGAATAGGCAAGTAGCGAGAAAGTCGCTGGGGAGCTTCCAGCTTTTTCCTAACCTCCCTCCAAACCAATACGTGTTTTTGATTAAAATATTATGTTTTAGCATTGGGGGTAAATCCCAGTTCCCACAGTGCAACAGCGTGACCAAGTCAGGAGGACTGACCATTTGTGATTCTAGTTCTAGATTAGTATATCTGGAGCTGTGTGATATCCAGTCCGGCCCCCCATGAAGTAGACAGGATAGATTGTACATTCTGACGTCTGGGAGACCTATCCCTCCTCCCCCCTGGAAAGATATAGGATTGTATATAAGATTGTGTAGGGCTGGTCGTCCCTTCCAAAGAAAGTTGGTCAGTGCTTTGTTAAGTCTTTGAACGTCTTTAAGTTTTAGGAGGAGGGGAATAATTTGTAGGGGGTAGAGCAGTTTGGGGAAACTCATCTTTTTAAAGAGATGACACCTACCGAAGAATGAGATTGGAAGATTTTGCCAATTATGGAGTTCAGCAGTTATCTTGTCCAGGACTGGAGTGAAGTTCAGCTGGTAAAGATAAGAGAGGTATTTGCCTATCTTGACACCTAGATAAGTAACTGATCTATGTACCACCCTCAATGGGGAGCGAGCTGCCAATTGTGGGTGATGAGATGAGAAGGGAGGCAAAATCTCACTTTTCGCGAAGTTTATACGTAGGCCCGAGCATGCACGATAGCTCACAAATATGTCTTGGATGATGGAAAGGTCGTGTTGGGGCTCAGAGGTGAAAATTAAAACATCGTCCGCAAAAAGTGCAGTACGCAATTCTTGGGTGCCCACCTGGATCCCCCTCAAATGAGGGTGGTCAGTATCCTGGATAGTGGCTGTATGGCAATATTAAAGAGGAGGGGAGACAGAGGGCAACCCTGCCTTGTTCCCTTGAATAATCTAAACAATTCTAAGACGAGGCCCGAGACAACCACCTGTGCCGTAGGTGCAGAGTACATGGCCCGTATTAGATGGAGGAATGAGCCCAAAAAGCCGAGTTTAGCGAGGACCAGTTCCAGCCAGCGGAAACTAACGTTGTCAAACGCTTTTTCGGCATCAAGTGTGACTATTGCAGTATCCGCAGCTGAATTCGCCCTCGCAAACTCTAATGCCGTGATCATTTTGCGAATATTGGAGATTGCTGACACAAGCATTAATAAAGTTTATATGAGCTGTGTTCTTGGATTTTAATTTGATTAATGTGTGAAAAAATGATCTCATAACTTAGAAACATATAAACACCTATAGTCACTAAATGGTTTTGATATTGTTAGAGTAACTTTTCTGCATTGTAATATATTTGATAATTGCTGGGCAGGACCGAAGTTTAATCACTGATTTGTGACAGACAGGTTTTAATGACATTTTAGGTTTAAAAGTGGTTTAAACCTAACACCATCCGGAGCATGTCACATGAAAATTAAAGAATGACAATTTAAGGCAATGCTGAGATCCCTGCAGGCGATCACTCAAGAGGCCCTGGAGCACTATACCTGTTGTGGGATTTAATGTCATTTTGTGAAGAGCGCCAGTGCTTCATTTTTGTGGACGAAAGTCAGCCCAGCCAGGACTGATAATTCTCTATATAAATTCTATGTTTAAGAAAAATTTAGTTCAATTTTAAAGATACACTTAAAAAATGGTCTTGACATCTGTCACTAAGTAAAAAATATTAAATCTTAAAGGAAAATGTAATGATTTTCTAACCTTTTGGGTGTTATGGTTAAAAAGTTTTATATAAAATTTTATATCAAATATGTAAGTTCTATATCAAATAAATATTCAATAAGTGCATTACTGATGCTTGATTTACAAAGAATGTTAGCATTCAGAAAAAAAAAAGCCTAAAAGTGCCTGGAAATGTATCTGGTGTCTGTGTAAGAAAGTTATGTTTACTATATTCACTTTGGGTGTTTACCATCTTCAAAGTCAGCTGGACTAAGTCAGCCCTGATGCCCTTGGATAGGGCCTTGGATTAGACAATGGCCTCCTCCTGCCTCATACTAACAACCTCATATTTTAAAGTGATTGTAAAGACTCTTTTTTTAGTTAAATATAAAAAACATGTTATACTTACCTTCCCTGAGTAGTGGTTTTGCACAAAGCAGCCCAGTTCCTCCTCTTCTCTGGTCCCTCTTCGGTGCTCCTGGCCCCTCCTTCCTGTCACGTGCCCCACAGCAAGGAGCTTGCTATGGAGGGCACCCGAGCCGAGCCACAGCTCTCTGTGTCCATTCAGACAGGGAGCCGCGGCCCGGCCCTATCCCCTTTCTCTCCTTATTGGCTGACTGACTTTGATTGACAGCAGAGGGAGCCAATTGTGCCTGCTTTCTTAGTCAATGAGGAGGGAAGTCCCAGGCAGCCGAGCCATTCCTGCAACATAACTGGGTCTAGAGGGACCTCAAGTAAGTATTAGAGGGGCTGATGGGTTCTTCTGCACACAGAAGGCTTTTCATTTTAATGCATAGAATGCATTAAAGAGGAAGTAAACCCTCCTCTGTAACTTGTACCTATAGGTAAGCCTATGATAAGGCTTACCTATAGGTAGTGTAAATATCTCCTAAACATGTACCGTTTAGGAGATATTTACGTGACGTCACTGGTGCATGCGCTCTGAAGGAACGGCTGCTCGTGCCGTTCCTTCAGAGTTCCGTGCCGTGACCGTTGGCTCCCGCGCACGTGCGTACTAGCTCATTATGTGTTTCTCTTGCAGGTTGCAAAAAGAAAAAAAAAATTTTGGGGGGTTTACAACCTCTTTAAGATAAAAAAGAAAAACCTTCTGCCTTTACAATCACTTTAATCACCCTTATCTAACTACATATTGCCATACCAATATAGCCCCCTTTAAAGAGGAGCTCCAGTCTCCCCCAAAATTTTTTAAAGTATTGTATCTGCTGACTTTTATTTTAAGGACACTTACCTATCCAGGGATCAAGCAATGTCCACATCCGAGCAAATGCTTCAATCAGTTTGGGTTCAGGCTCCGTAAGAGAAACCAGCAGTGAAGCCTTCTGGTTTCCCAGCTTGTTTCCTACTGCACATGCATGAGCAGCTCTGTGCTTTGTGAATGTCCCCGCAATCTTATGGGACCTATGTGTGTCCCAGATTGCTGCAGGGGGGTGGAGGAGGTGGCCGGATATCCTCATAGACTGTGGTGGCGATTTGACCCAGAGATGGAAGCGGGTACCTGTAAAAACCAGGTACCTGCTCTCCCCTCCCCCTCAAAAAGTGCCAAATGTGGAAGTGGAGGGGGAGGTGGAGGGGGGGGGGGGGGATGCAAACAAGCGGAACTTCCTCTTCTGGATGAAATTCTGTTTTAATTGAAGAAGAAAAAAACTTCTTCCTATATGCTGCTGCCTTATGCTAGCTGAAACTGGCTTTCTGCTTTTAGCAAATATATGCAAAATATCTTTCCTTGTGTGATGAAGCCTAAGAGTGGTTTTACCCTTCTTGAACCTTAACAGATTATCTATTTTTATATCAGACAAAGGCAGAAGACTACTGGAGCTTTCAGAGTTGACTCACCATATTTGCCACACGGGACCTTCAGCCTTTTTTTTTTACAGGGCTTCAGAGGTAGCAATACAAAGACAGCTGGAAACTGATCAGAGGTTTTGGAAGAATTTTCCACTTTTATACTGAAAACACAATGTTAACCACTAGCCGACTGCTCACAGTAATCCTACTGCGGCAGTGCGGCTCTCATGGGTCCAGCTACGTAGACGTAGTTCATGTGTTTAGACACAGCGGGAGTTGGGCCGGAGGAGGAGAGGCGGCGATCGCCGCCTCCCTCCCCTGATCATCGTGGAAACAGTGAGAAGACCCGCCTGCTTATGTAAACATAAGTAGTTCATGTGTTTAGACACAGCGGGAGTCGGGCCGGAGGAGGAGTGGCGGCGATCGCCGCCTCCCTCCCCTGATCATCGTGGAAACAGTGAGAAGACCCGCCTGCTTATGTAAACAAAGCAGACGGATCTTCTCAGTGACAGACAGGAGGAGATCACAGGATTCAGCATAGCTGAACCTGCGATCTCTGTCTGCGTCACAGAACCCCCCCCCCCCCACACGTCAGTAAGCATGAGGCATACATTTAACCCCTTGATCACCAACAATGTTAACACCTTCCTTGCCAGTGTCATTATTACAGTAACAGTGCATATGTTTAGCACTGATTACTGTAGTAATGTCACTGGTCCCCCCAAAAGTGTAAAAAATGTCAGTAAGGGGTCCAATCTGTCCGCCGCAATGTCGCAATCCCCCAAAAAATTCAGAGATCGCCGCCATTACTAGTAAAAAAAAAAAAACAATAAAAATGACATAAATCTTTCCCGTAGTTAGTAAACGCAATAACTTTTGCGCAAACCAATCAAAATACGCTTATTGCGATTTTTTTTTTAACCAAAAATATGTAGCAGAAAACAAATTGGCCTAAAATGTTAAAACATTTTGATTTTTGAATTTTTTTTTTTGGGAATGTCATATAGCAGAATGTGAAAAATATTGTTTTTTTTTTTTTTGTTTATAGCACAAAAATGAAAAATCGCACAGGTTATGAAATACCACCAAAGGAAAGCTCTATTTGTGGGGAAAAAAAGGGCATAAATTTAATTTGGGTACAGCGTCACACGACGGCGCAATTGTCCGTTAAATTAACGCAGTGCCAATTTGCAAAATAGGGCCTGGTCAGGAAGGGGGTAAAAAATTCTGGGGCTGAAGTGGTTAATTTAACAGAACTACTAAGGACTTTTCAGTTTATTCAGTCCAGGTTTTGATTTGTAGAACCTCCCAAGGGTAAAAATTGGTTTGGTTTCCCATGCACATGATACTGCATCAAAACCTGCAGGCATTGCTAGTATTGACAATGAACAGCCTCAGATTAGTCCTGATTAGTCCTAAGTGTGGTTGGAAGGGAAGACCTGATTTGGTTAACTTTTTTTAACAGTGCTAACATCAATGATGCAAGAGATACAATAACATACAATGCTCACAGCAACATATCAGATTTCACTTTTCTGTAATGAAGTCACTAAAAAAAATGTCCTATTTTATGGTTTACTGAATTTCACACCTTGCTCATTGTCTTATTAAATAACCATACATTTTGACATAATATACTTAATGTTGTGAGCAAACAGTTCTACGCTTGACTAGAACAGTTGGTTTTGTGAAACACCGTAAGAAGTATACTGTTTTCTAGTCTGACCTGTTCCACATCTGAATTGATGGCATTCCCTGCTGTTTATTTGTTGCGTGTTCCAAGAGGCAGGGGGCAAGTCAGCTCTTGGCTGCCATAAAATAAGTTGGTATTGTAAAATCTTTCCATAATAACAAAAAGTGGAATCTTACCGCAAAAAATGAAGCACAAAAAAAGGAAAAGAACAGTTAAACCTAACATAAAGGCCTTAACCTGCCCTGCTGCATGTGACATGAACCGACAGATGAGGTGATGGCTCAGACTGAACCTGGGTTTGGTCTGAACTTTGGTTGTTTGAACGAAAGCCAATATACTTTTGCCCATTTGGTAACCTGTTTGGCTGGAGTTGAGCATCATATATAAAAGTGGTATTTCTACTGCTTCTATATATGAACACTTCCAGCCGTTGATGGTTCCTAAAGAAGTAGAGGGTCCTGGCACCTGCTATAACCCTAGCTACCACCCCTGACACTGGCACATTGCTTGTATGGATAGGAATCCCTGGGTACAGAAACAAAGGGTCAAAGTTAGCAGTGACATCACTGCCCAAATCAGGTCACTGGCAATATTTTGTCAGTGATGTCATTACTATCCCTGCCCCTTCCCTTACATAGCTGATGACAGCTTAGGGAACTGTCATTTGGTGAGCAAAATGTCAGGATCAGTCATGTGCTGGGTTCAATAGGTTTTTCATTTTCTGTCCATGGGCATTGTGATTAATGATGGATTTACAATGAGGATTTTTTTGGGGGGGGTCCCTTGATCAAACCTAACCCAGGGCAATTCAGCTTATCCCTAGCCTTCAGCACAGTGAGGGGGATTTGTAACTGAGAAGCTAACTTTTAATAGAATGAATTAAATCTGAATCACAGAGGACTATCAAACACCCACTGCAGATCTTACCCATAAAATAAATACATTTATTTAATTTAGCTTTAACTAAGAAAAAACAAAACCACTTTTGCCTGTTATTGTTGCTTTTTGGCACTGCCATTGGGAACATGTACTAATGCAAAAACATAAAAACAGAAACAAATATTAATCAGGGGAAGTTAACACTGCTTAAAGCGGTTGTATACTCAAAAAAACAAAAAAACAAACCCTGCAGGACAAAGGCATAATGAGCTAGTATGCATCGCATACTAGCTCATTATGAAATACTTACCTTAGAACGAAGCCCCGGCACGGTGGTCTGGGCAACGCTGAGGGAGCTGACATTTTCCCTTTGCGTCTCTTCCTGGTTTGGCGGCTCCGGTGCTGTGAGTGGCCGGAGCCGCGATGATGTCACTCCCGCGCATGCGTGCGGGAGTTTCACTTTCCGGCAAGATCCGTCAAGGAGCTCTGAAGGTCTGCCGGACCTTCAGAGCGCTTGCGCCGCAGACATCAGTGACTGCATGCAGGTTGAATATCTCCTAAACCGTGCAGATATTAATTGTACCTACAGGTAAGCCTTATTATAGGCTTACCTGTAGGTAAAAGTCATATAGCAGAGTATACTACCGCTTTAAAGGACAGTATTACAAACACACAATACCTTGAAATAACATGCTTGGGGATGCCTTCAACCTGCACATCAAGTGGCTCACCTATAGGATATACTGTATGTAATGCTTACCCCCAAGGGGGTTCGCTGAGAATATATCCAGGTCTCTCACAGTATCACAGAGGCTACCAGTCACACAAGCATAGTCTAAAGCAGGGGTGGGGAACCTATGGCTCACGGGCCGTATGTGGCCCGCAAAATCATTTGGTCCGGCCCCCCAGGCTGCTGCTGAGTCTGTGTCTCTGTATGAGAAATATGGAGATGACATTTCCTGTATAGTTTGGGCTCTGTCCTGACAGTCTGAGTCACAGTCAGAGTGATTTCAAATGCACTCCACCTGTGACCAATACAGGAAGCATTGCATCTATCTTCCTCCAGCGCGGTGCCGCTCCTGAGTCTCACGCCAGAATTTCCCGCCAGCATTACCAGCCTGAGCCAGCAGTACCCACAGCAGTACCAGCCAGCAATGCCAGCCTGAGCCAGCAGTACCAGCCATCATTTCCCACCAGCAGTACCAGCCAGCTGTACCCACCAGCAGTTTCAGCCAGCAGTACCCACCAGCAGTTCTTTTCAAAACTTACCACCACAAAGAGTCGACTGCGCACCAGACTGACCGACGCAAACCTGGAAAACCAGTTGGGAGTAGCAACATCATCAATACCAGCTAACATCACACACCTCACCAAAGAGAAGCAGTTCCAGCCATCACAGGTGAATTATTTAAATGTTTGACCAAATATAACAGGCTAATTTTTAAGCCCCCGAACGATGTTATAAATATCCAAATGGCCCTTGGCAGAAAAAAGGTTCCCCACCCCTGGTCTAAAGGGATGTCTTTTGAGTATTTATTGCTGAAGAAATGTAACCACTTGACCTCTGGAAGATTCACCCCCCTTCATGACCAGGCCATTTTTTGCAATTTGGCACTGTGTTACTTTAACGGACAATTGCACGTTCCTGCGACGCTGTAGCCAAAAAAACTAGGTCCTTTTTTTCCCCCACAAATAGAGCTTTCTTTTGGTGGTATTTGATCACCTCTGCATTTTTTATTTTTTACACAGTAAACAAAAAAAGACTGAAAATTTTGAAAAAAAAAAACAATATTTTTTATTTTCTGCTGTAAAACATATCCAATACAAAAAAAAAATTAATAATATAATTTCTTCATAAATTTAGGCCAATATGTATTCTGCTGCATTTTTTTTTTTTGGTAAAAAAAAATCCCAATAAGTGTATATTGACTGGTTTACACAAAAGGCATAGCATCTATAAACTATGGCACATTTTTATTTATTTATTTATTTTTTACTAGTAATGGCGGCAATCATCTGCCCTAAATCTACTTGCCCTAAATCTACTTAAAGCTGGTAAGCGGTGAATTCACCAGGTGATGGGATTTTCACGTCACGTTTGTTGATTTGCAGCAGCACCTGGTTTTCTCACGCCCACCAGTGATTATTTTTGGAATTTACATGAACACTGGACTTCATTTGCATATTCATCTATTTAGCTTTTTTCTGGTGGAATTGTTCACGGAAAACACATTATATTGATTTGCAAGAGAAACCAGAGACTTTGTTCACTCACATTTTTTCATTTGTTTCAAATTGTTTCGAATTGTTTGTACACTATTTTGTATGCATGATTGACATTGTTCATTTTATTGCCATTTAGTAGCGCACCAGACTTTTTTACACTATTTCATTTATACACCTTTGGTAGCAGCACACTCACATTTATCAGCGCACTTTTTCATTCATATACTGCAAAATGTAACAAAAAGAAAGACAAACTTCTCTCTAATCCTTCAAAAGCAGCTTTTTTTGAGGTAGCAAGGGAATGGCCGATATACTGTATATACGTTACTGTATATTACCAAAAGTATTGGGACGCCTACCTTTACACACAAATGAACTTTAATGGCATCCCATTAAACAGCTTCAACTCTTCTGGGAAGGCTGTCCACAAGGTTTAGGAGTGTGTCTATGGGAATGTTTGACCATTCTTCCAGAAGCACATTTGTAAGGTAAGGGACTGATGCAGACAAGAAGACCTGGCTCGCAGTCTCCACTCTAATTCATCCCATTCTATTGGGTTGAGGTCAGGACTCATGTTGGAAAGTTGCAAAGTTGGGAGCATGAAATTGTCCAAAATGTTCTTGGTATGCTGGTTCACTGAAACTAAGGGGCCAAGCCCAACCCTTGAAAGGCAACCCCACACCATAATCCCCCCTTCAACAAATGATTTGGATTAGTGCAAAAAGAAAGGTCTATAAAGACATGGATGAGCGAGTTTGGGATGTAGGAATTTGACTGGCCTGCACAGAGTCCTGACCGCAACCCGATAGAACACCTTTGGGATGAATTAGAGTGGAGACTGGGAGCCAGGCCTTCCCTCCAACATCAATGCCTGGCCTTACAAATGCATTCCTGGAAGAATGGTCAAACATTCCCATAGACACACTCCTAAACCTTGTGGACAGCCTTCCCAGAAAAGTTGAAACTGTTATAGCTGCAAAGGGTGGGCCTACTCAATATTGAACCCTAAGGACTACAACTGGGATAAACTAAGAACAAGAAAAAACAGAGGGCGCACTGGCCTAGCGCATTACCTCAAATAAAATGGTTTTATTAAAAGTAAGTGCCAGTAAATACTCACAAACAAAGATGATATAAAGGCATATCAAATTATATTGTACCAGCCTCACAGATGTAAAGTCCTTGCAGCGACTGGCTAACGTGTTTTGAGGACCTGCCTCTTCATCAGAGCCTGGGATGCCATTCAAGTTCATGTGCATGTAAAGGCAGGCGTCCCAATGCTTTCAGCAATATATTGTGTGTGTGTGTGTATGTGTATATATATATATATATATATATATATATATATATATATATATATATATATATATTTGTGCTCAAATGTTTATATACCCTTGGAGAAATGGTAATATACAGTATTTACCACATGTATACATGTATTTCTTGTGGGATTCATATTCAACTACTGATGATGTCGTTCTGACAAAACGCGTAGAGCGTCATTGTGTCACTCCCGGCTTTGTACTTCCGGTCTGGGGAACGCATCGAGGTTCCAGACACAGCGCCTATATTTACCATACAAGCTTCCTTACTTTGTTTGTTTGTAAGTACAACTTTTACTGCTTTGGAATAAAATTCTTTTTAATGGATTTACACTATGACATACCTCTTTCCATCCCCATCCATATACCTGTGATGATATTCCCTGGAATCAAGCATATTAGGAGATTGTGGTCTAGCTGGTGTCTGTGACCCCTGTTAGAGGTTTCTATCATCTGCCCTCCTATGACCTGGCATGTAGATGAGAAGAGGAAACATACAGCTTTCTGATTGGTGCCTATGACCCCTGCAGGGGTTCCATATTCTGGTGAGTGCGGACCTTGGAGAGATGGAGAGCACGATTGTACCCACCTTCATGGCTGATCACCGGAGATTGAAATTTACTTGCACTGATTTCTGTACTTTTTATGGACCCATATATTAATTTATTGGTTCAAAGAACAGTTTATTGTGGTTTTTCACATTTTTAAAGCATAGACTGCATTTTTTTCACCCATTGGGCACAAGTCATGTTAAATTGATGTACTTTTTGAGTTCACTGTATGCGCTTTGCACTTTATATAGCACACCATGGTTTAGTATAGATTTATGGGATTGTTTATTGATTCTTTGTATATTACTTGTCACGTTGAGCACTTTCATTTATTGATTTATATATTACAGAGACATATAAGATTTCTTATAGGCTATTAGCACCGCCTATCTGGTTTTACACATGTTTGAGACCCCTAAGCAATAGCATTTTGCTTTGATACACCTGCAGTTCTTTCTCAGGCAGCGCCACCTATCCCTCCCTTTAATTTCTAAGGTTTAGGATTGTGTCTATGGGAATGTATGATCATTCTTCCAGAAGCGCATTTGTGAGGTCAGGCACTGATGTGGACGAGAAGGCCCCACTCGCAATATCCGCTCTAATTCATCCCAAAGATTTTCTATCGGGTTGAGGTCAGGACTCTGTGCAGGCCAGTCAAGTTCCCCTACCCCATACTCACTCATCCACGTCTATCCATCTACATAGAGGTAGGTCTGTGGATGTGGTGTATCTGGATTTTGCAAAGGCATTTGATACAGTTTCCCACAAATGTTTATGTTTACTTTACAAACTGAGGTCTGTCAGCATAGACCATGGGGTGAGTACCTGGAATGAAAACTGTCTACAGGGACGGGTCCAAAGGGTGGTGATAAATAGTGAGTACTCAGAATAGTCCGGTGTGGTGGGTATGATCCCCCAGGGATCTGTACTGGAACCATTTCTGTTTAATGTATTCATAAATGATATTGAGGATGGGATAAATAGCTCAATCTCAATATTTGTGGATGATACAAAGTTAAGCAGGGCAATAACTTCAGCCCGGGACATGGAAACCTTACAAAAAGATTCACTGTCTCTATTTGTCCCCTTTTTACTATGATCATCAAAAGAAAAAGTGAAAGAAACTCCCAAAGTTGCAATGTTAATTAGAACAGGAATAGCGGGCTCTTCTTTTTTTAAACCGCTTGCCGACCGCCGCACGACTATTTACGTCGGCAGTCAGCCCCTCACAGGCAAAGCGACGTAGGGCTACGTCGCTAGCCAGTGAGGCTCTAGGGAGCGAGCGTGCGCCGCCGGAGGTGCCCTCCCGCGCGGTCACAGACCCCCCCCGCGCATGTACACTCGCGATCTTTCGTTACACCGGAAGAAAGGCAGGCGGCTAATGTAAACAAAGCTGCCTGTCATTCTTCCCTGTGTAAGAATGGAGATCACACGGTTCTACTATGTAGGACCGTTGATCGCTGTTCTTACATTAGTAGCCACAGCCAATCACAGTTAGAAACACACCCCTAGGGACACACTTAACCCCTCCCTCTCCAATAAAGTTAACTCCTTCACTGCCAGTGTCATTTTTACAGTAACAGTGCATATGTATAGCACTGATTACTGTAGTAATGTCACTGGTAACCCCAAAAGTGTCAAAAATGTCAGTCAAGGGTCCGATCTCTCCACCGCAATGTTGCTGTCCCGCAAAAATAATCGCAGATCGCCGCCATTACGCGTTAAAAAAAAAACAACAAAAATGACAAAAATCTTTCCCTTTGTTAGTAAACACAATAACTTTTGCGCAAACCAATCAAAATACGCTTTTTGCGATTTTTTTTTTACCAAACATATGGTAAAAAAAAAATTGGCCCAAAATGTTAAAAAATTTTGATTTTTACATTTATTTGGGGGGAATTTCATATAAAAAATGTGAAAAATATTGTTATTTTTGCAAAATTAACGCTCTTTTTTTGTCCGTTAAAGTCACGCAGTGCCGAATCGCAAAATAGGCCCTGGTCAGGAAGGGGGTAAAATCTTCCGGGGCTTAAGTAGTTAATGGGGGGGGGGGCACTAGTTTTGATGATCCTGGTGACTACCAGAGATTTACCTAATTTTGGAGAAATTTTCTTTCACTCCCTTTTTGACTATGGGACAAGAAGTGAAGCGACATCTCCCCAATGGGACACAGATGGTCAAAAAATCTGGCAGGCATTATAACCCTCTCTTACTCTATCCAGAATGGAAAAAAAGGTTGCCTTCAGTTCTACCTTAATTTGCAACTGTGTGTGGGATGCTATATTCTACGAGATAAAGAAGAATAACATTTCCTTACCTTTTGTACATCATTTCCATCTAAACTATCCTTTTTTTCTGTTTGCCTATTTTTTTTTCTATTTTCTTAATTTTCCATAACATTGTGTATGAGTGGTCTGAAAAGCACACAGGTATTTATCATGTAATTTCCCATAGCACTTGCCAAGCTGAACTTTTTGTTACATTTAATTAGGAAGCCTTTAAATCAAGGGCTATTATGCAGGTGAGTTTTGTATTGTGCATTGTCAGCTGTGACTCATCATCTCAGCAGCACACGGCCACAATGTAAAGCCTGCTTTAACCAGAAATGTTATATGCAGGAGTCCATTGTTTTTTGTCCTCAGTATTTTAGAATCATTTTCTCAACCTGCATGAATTTGGCAAACACAAGGTAAAGAATAAGCTTCTTACAGAAAAAGTTTTTCCTTTATTGCAAAAGAAACATAGGTATAACAAGCAGTAAGCCCAACTCCAACTAAAAGTTCTCTATTTTTTTTTTTCTAATTCATTTTGGATAGTGTAAGAAAAAGTTTGAATATCTGTCAAGAATTATGTATTTGGGGAAATTACCCCTCACTTCTTGTTTTGTTTACCACAGGAAGTGAAGTGAAATATCCCCTACAAGGGCTCAGACAGCAGTAAACTGTTGATAAATGTTCTATCTATTCCCTACCTACTCTACTAAAAATGTAAAAAACAGGTTTGGCTGGAGTTGGGCTTTATCATGAAATGTATGTACAGTATATATTTATAGGGATGAGATTTGGATACAGGTCAGATGTGGATTTGTGATTAATCCAGCCTGTTTGTTGTTGGAAGACACACCAAACTAATGCAGCCATTCACCTGCTCCAATTTCCAGCTTCTGATGTGTAAACACAGAAACAGGCATCCCAATTAAACGTCATTAAGCAAATGAGGTCATTAATATATTTGGTCAAAAACATCACCATGGATCCCCAATGCTGTGTTTACATTACTCGTGGTTCTGTCATTTATTAGTGGGAGTGTGGTGGGTTAACATTGTCAGGTAGTGGGACATTGTAAATAACAAGGATTACATTGCTGGATGTTGGGGATCACTTCAGACAGAGGCGATGGAAGAACATCCATTCCACAATCAACTCTGTGACAATTGAACCCAGAGGCGACAATAATTTTGTCACTTCCGGTTTCAAAGCCGTCATTCCTTAACTGTTACAGCCAGGGAAGCAGCAAACCAAGCACAATCTGTGCTTGGTTAGCTACTTTGGAAGGCAGAAGAGACATCAGGGAACTTTTGATAGCATTAAAGTTCAATTAAAAGAATAAAAAAAGGGGGGGGCGTGTTTTTTCGTTGAAGAAGATGGCCACTTAGCCTCTAAGCTCCTGCCGACAGCTGCCCTAATCTTCAGCCATCGGGGACTAAAGACACTCGCTGATGAAACCCAAAATGGGGACCTTATTCCGCAGCATCTCTGCTACCAGATCTCGCTCTCCCAGAGACTGTAGCGGGTGGCTGAGCCAAAATATCCCAGAGATCTTCAGGACGCAGACAAGCAATATAGCAGCGTCTTTACATGGACAACCGCCCTCATCGGGCCCTAAGTCAGCCACCTCGACCCCCTCATGCCTGCCCCCATCCGCTCGAGAGGGATCTCTACTCCTGCAACAACCCAGCTTGCAACAAACCTCCGCAACATAGCGGCAATCTTCGATCTCTGCCACGACATCCAGATCCTATCAGGCAGAGTGCAAGATGTTGAGAAGACCGCTGCACAACAAAATACCACCATCTGCCAAATCCACCAAACGGTGGACACTCACACCCTACAACTCCGGGACCTCCATCGCCACATGGAGGACCTGGATAACTGAGGGAGACTGCACAACCTGAGGATCAGAGGCCTCCCAGAATCAGCTGAAGCGGAACAAGTTTTGCCGACAGTGACTGGACTGTTCAACAACCTCATGGATAGAACTATCACTACATCGATCAAAATGGAGTGCATACTCTTAGACTACGAGGAAAGAAATCAAATCCACCGTGAGATATAGTTTGTTGCCTGACAGACTTTAAGCTAAAAGAAGCGATCCTCTGTAACAGAATCCTCCTAACAGAATCCAGCTCTGACATCAAGGTCACGACATACAAATCTTCCAAAATCTATCTGCTATCATCTCCAACATCGCAAGAATCTCCAGCCTCTACTGGAGATCTTATGCACTAGAGGGATCCACTATAGATGGACGTTTTCCTTCTGTCTATCAGCGACATCTCAAGGTAGCATGGCTATGTTAAGGGTTCCAGAAGATCCACTCATTCTGTGAGACTCTTGACATACCAAAAGTGGGGGTTCCTAACAGGTATGCTGATTTCCGCTCACCTAACCTGAGACCCCCACCACCCAGGGGATAACCCATGGAAACGCATGACCTGCGCTACTGAAGACATCGCTCTCCATCTGGGGCTAGATCCAGGTCTGCTATGGATGGCCAACAGCATTTCCCGAGCCCCACAAAATCCCTACAATCTCGCAGGGCTCGCCATGACCACCAACCTGACCCTGGCTTTTTTTGGCTCAGACAGCATAAGTATATGCTGTGTTTGTTCTGGTTGTTACCCTGGTGTGGCACATGACTGTTCTCTCTGATACTACCTTGCTTTTAAACCCCAAGTTCTCCCCCTCCCCCTTACCTTCTGGGTTCATACATCTGTTGAATGTTCTGGTTTTATCGCAAACTCTGTATGGGACATTATTATTACCTAGTGCTTTTCTAGCAAAATTTAATAAACCCACATTCTCCCCTAAGAGGAGTGCTATCCTGCCTTTTATTTTCTGTAGGGCACAATATTGTTCCTCTAAAGGGTTGATACCATACTCTCTTGCTCTCCATCATCAAATTTCATCACAAACCCCCGAAGCCTGGTACTAACAAACTGTACACCATTGTATAGTGAGAAGGGGACTAAGTCACAATATCTCACAAAAGTGAGTACACCCCTCACATTTTTGTAAAAATGTTATTATATCTTTTCATGTGACAACGCTGAAGAAATGACCCTTTGCTACAATGTAACGTAGTGAGTGTACAGCTTGTATAACAGTTTGAATTTGCTGTCCCCTCAAAATAACTCAACACACAGCCATTAATGTCTAAACCACTGGCAACAAAAGTGAGTACACCCCTAAGTGAAAATGTCCAAATTGGACCCAATTAGCCATTTTCCTTCCCCAGTGTCATGTCTTGTTAGTGTTACAAGGTCTCAGGTGTGAATGGGGAGCAGGTGTGTTAAATTTAGTGTTATCACTCTCTCATACTGGTCACTGGAAGTTCAACATGGCACCTCATGGCAAAAAAAACTATCTGAGGATCTCAAAAAAGAATTGTTGCTCTACATAAAGATGGCCTAGGCTATAAGAAGACTGCCAAGACCCTGAAACTGAGCTGCAGCACGGTGGCCAAGACCATACCGAACCGTCAACCCCACCTGTTCCAAAAGTGTGCTTCACTTACCACTTGTTCCATCAGAGTACTTACAATTGAGGCATTATCCTGTTTTTTCTGATAGTTATGTTTTTATCTTGGCTTGAAACTGTTTGTCAAATATTACACTATGGTTGCAATTGCTTATCTAATTTACTAACATATTTATAGCATTTATGTTCCCCTCTAAATAACCGCCATGGTCACTAGACCTTGATACAATGCCTGGTACACTGTTTAACATTTGCCACCCAGCCAAGGTCAGTAAAATTCTGGTAGAACATTACCAATACAGCAGGTAGAGAATAAGTCAGGTACAGGTCAGCAAATGGCCAACAAAGTGCCAGAGTGGCATGCAGAAATTGTAGTTGGGCACAAGCTGGGGTCTACACAGGAGCCTAACAGCAGACTGAGAGAAGCAAAAGAAGAATCAAGGAGCGTGCCAGGCCAGTAACAGTAGATTAGGACCAGATTCAGAATCACTGGTCACAGATTACAGCTGAAGATCTCTTAGCTCTGGAGTCTTACTGGTGTCAGCCTAATATAGCCCACTTAGTGCCACTTTGTATTGTGAATGGATGCCCGTGCACATGCTTGATCTGCACATAACATTAGTTAAAGCCCAATTTCAGGCATTTTCTTAAATGAGCCCCCAAGCAGGGTACAGAATTAAAAAGAAGCTTGGGCTGCAATTCCTAAGATCAACCCAAAGCATTCCTCCACTGTATTATTTTTGCCACATACCCTGAAGCCTAAGAACATACTATGAATGGATGTGCATCATAGCCCTGTCCCCTAAGGTGGTGTCACCATGATGCCATTCATTCATATTGTATTTAAGCAAAAAGCAATGTGGACGTCAAAATATCTGTGCCACTTTCTGCATTAGCAGAGGTCCACCATGGGTTAGAAAAGAGGAAAAGGAGAGGAAGACCTAACCTATCACAGAACTAGAATAAAGACATTTTAAAAAGGAAAGTGTAAACAAAAACAAAGTAAAACATACATTGTGGGGGCTCTAGGGGGGAGGAGGGAATGATTTAGGGCAAGAGACTGAGACTAGAACTGGGCTTTAAAGCACCCTCACAAGTAAAAATTGTTAAGCCTTTGTTAACAAGTAGTTAACCCTAAACATTTCTAATCAATTCTTCCTTTGCCTTCTCCCATTACAATAAATATATAAAATAATGTTTGCAAAATAATACTGACAAAAGAACACGTGTTCCAAATAAAATATATGAATGAATTGTCCCATAGCTGAAGTGTGAAACTTTTTCTGGTCCATAAGGTGTATACAGGTGCTGAATTGGTTAAAGTAAACCTGCCATAGTATAAATATAATGGCTGCATTACTGATCTGCCTTTGAAAATTGCAAATAGCCTGGCAGTCATACTGACTCGCATTGCCTTCAATGCTTACTGTCACTGACCAAAACATTGAAGCAAGAGGTTCAGTATAACTGCCATGCAACTAGCTTTTTTTTAAATAAGAAAAGATCAGCAATGGCAGCCCAGTAACAATAACAGGTTTACCTAAAGATGCTAACCAATACCTATTTTTATATATATACACAATTTGCTGAATGGAACACTGTGAAGGGTGCCTGCAAGGTGACCCCTAACTGCACCTGTTATTATATTTCAGAGAGATACCTACAGTATCCATAAGATAGCTTGCACAGCATTTCACTCAGTAAATTGAGTGGGTAGATAATTTGTTCAGTAAAGTATTATCATTACACGTCAGTTTTGTTTCGGTTATTTTATTTGAGCAGGTTAAAAGCAATATTTTTATTTTTAATGTTTTTGCGTTGCATTCTAAAAAAATTTAAGAAGTTTAAGGAACCAATCATGCAAGTAATTGAAGTCTAAATGTAACTCTGTAGTAGAGGATAAATAGATACATGCCATACCGTTTCTTGTAATAAAGAAATATCTAATCAGATTTAACAATGGGAAATTAATCAAAATATGGAAGACTACAAGAAAATAATGCAGTATTATTCCTCTAAAGGTTAAATGTAAAAATGTATTAAGAAATAAAATTGGATTTGCAATGCAACTGACTTAGAAGAAGTCGTCGTTTAATAAATGACACATTTAAGAAAATGTGACCTATTCCTGTTTTATACATAGTGGGTTTTTTTCTGAGCTCTCTAAACTAAATAAACTATATTCACATCTCTCCCACCCTACTTTTTTTTCTCTCTTTTTGTGCTACATATACCATATACAGTACTGTACCTACCTGGCAGTAACTGGACATTATGGAGCATTATGAGACTTAACCAAAAGGCACACAGGTCGTTTTTATTGCCTAGCCTAGGGCAAGGATCATGTAAGTTGGCCAGCTTGCATTTGTAAACAAATATTTGGGTCTTAATTAAAAGTGCTGAAATCAATGGCAATTGCCACCAAGGCAGCCAGATATCTGCAGTGGAGTTAGGGAACAGGGGGTGTCAATGAAATTGCTCCTCATTGACAAAGATGCCTCGGATTACCTTAACCCGCTCTCAGAAGGGTGGACTGATTTTACCGGTGATCAATTTTCTTGTTGGTCCAGTGTAGTTCTGTCTGACATGCAGAGATGGGTTTGAGAAGGCTTCTTCTTTGTACAAGAATACCAGAAGCACCCGCAACAAGCTATGTGACACTGCTCTTCCACTGCTAGCATCTTGTCATGTGCTGCCAGACCAGGATTTCTGGAACTAAATTTTAGTAACTCTTTCTACTGATCACTAATGTAATGTATCAAAATAAGAGAGATTTTCCTGATCATTAATGTAAGGGGGACTTTGCCTTAACCACCAATGTAAAGGGGGCTTTGTCTTCAAGTATTTAGTAATGTAAAATGTAATGTATTGTGGGCTTACCAGTTCTTAGATGTGGTGGCTGCATTTGTTTAATCTTTTCAGACTTTTGTCTTGTATTTTCACCTGAGATCCTCAGGTTCAATGGTAGCTACAGTCTTTTACTCCACCATATCTATGGAGGAGCAATGTTGCCACACAGGCTTCTTTCCAAATTTGGACTACAAACATATTCTCATTACATAGGATTGTTGGGGTTTTTGTAGCTTACCGAGGGTAGATTTGAAGCAGGATAAAATGGTTTGTGCTTTCAGTCTAGTTTACAGGAAATAACATACACTCCTAAATTCCAGCAATATCAAAAGGAATCTGTGGAGTGGGAGCAGCCATACATGGATCGCAATTAGGCCGATTCCTGCTGAACCAACCAAATTTTGATCCATCTGTGGCCAGCTTAAATTGGGACCTTTTTCCTGACCACTGGGAAAAATTGTGCTCTTCACCGTTACCCACTTGCCCACAGTATATATACCTCATTACCTTCAAGTTTAATACTGGGGCTATGGCAGCAGCTAGCTATCATAACCCCTGTATCATCCCAGCAGTGGATTTGCCACGGGATCACTTTTAGAAGCAGCGGGAGAGGTACCCTCCCCCCTCCTGGTGTTTTCCAGTCATTTGGGGGTTTACCGGAGCCATCGATTAACCCGGAAACGATCTGATCTGTCTAACGGCTAGGCAGAGTGAAGGCAAGATGGCCCCCATTTGGCTCTATTCCCTTAAAGGACTGTAGCGACCTCTGACATCACTTCCAGGTCTCTGGCTTAAAGAAATTATTTTTTTAGAGTCAAAGAGAGATCTAGGGTCTTTTTTTTGTTAGGCGGTCGGCTTTCTGATAAATGTGATCTTAGGGGCGGATTCGCCACGGGATTACTTTTATATGCGGCGGGGGAGGTGCCCCCTCCCATTTCACGGTTGTTTCTGGGTTTACCGGAGCTGTTGGTTAACCCAGAAGGGATCTGGTTCGGCCGATGGCTGGGTAGGAATTCAAGTGACAGTAAGATGGTCCCCACTTAGTTTTAATGCCCTTGGAGGACCAGAGCGACCTCTGACGTCACTTCCGTCACTTGGCCATCAACATTTTTTTTTTCCTAAAGTAAAAAAAAAAAATGTTTCTTTTGCTTTTAAAGATAAATGAGAGATCTGGGGTCTTTTTGACCCCAGATCTTTCAATAAAGAGGACAAGGGATGTTTACATTTCTGGTAATAGGAATAAAAGTGACAAAAAATAAAATAAATAAATAAAAGGTACAGAGAAAAAACAAAACAAAAGTAATATAAATAAGAAAAAAATAAATTGAAAGCACCCCATCCCTCTGTGCTGGTGCGCAGAAGCAAACGCATAAGTAAGTTGTGCCCGCATATGTAAATGCTGTTCAAAACCAGACATGTGAGGTATCGTTGTGATTGTTCGAGTGAAAGCAATAATTTTAGCACTAGTCCTCCTCTGTAACTCTAAATAGGTAACCTGTAAAAAATTTTAAATCATTGCCTATGGAGATTTTTAGGTACCTTATTTTGTCGCCATATCACGAGCTTGCGCACAATTGTAAAGCATGACATGTAAGGTATCTATTCACTTGGCGTAACATCATCTTTCACAAAAAAATGGGTTACTTTAGTCTTTTTTTAGTTCATTAACCAATTGCCAACCACCCGCTTCAGTTTTACTGTGGCAAGGTGGCTCAGCTGCGCGAACTGACGTAACTGTGCGTTGGTACCGCGCGGAGCTAGGGGGCGCGCATGCGCCCGCCGACCCTGCGATGTACTGATTCGATTCAGAACCGATCAGTCATCAGGTCCAGGCCAATGATATTTGCCCTGGACCTGGTGATCGCTTCTGACCAATTGCAGAACATCTTGTGCCTGTTTAATGTAAACACAGGCATAGGAAATGATGCAATCTTCTCTCTGGGAGCCCTTTTCGGTTCCAGCGTGAGAGAAGAGAGCATCAACTGTGAGTACACAAGCAGTACACTGACATTAGTACATATAGGCACATATGTAACCCCCTTATCACCCCCCAGTTAACCCTTTCACTCCCTATCACAATGTCACTATAAACAGTATACAGATACTTTACTGATCGCTGTATTAGTGTCACTTGTGACTTCAGTTAGTGTGAGAGCTAGTTAGTGGTAGTTAGAGGCAGTCCCAGATAGGTTTAGGATACCCACCATACATCCCCTAAGATTTAACCCCCTGATCACCTCCAGTTAGCCCCCTCATTGCCCTGTTACAGTGTCACTATTATAGTGTACAGATCTTTTTTATGATCACTGTATTAGTGTGACATCAGTTAGCGTTAACGTTAGTTAGCGTCAATCCAGGACACAGCCAGATTGCCCACCGCATATTTAGTAGTAAATGGTAACTCTTTGATTGCCAGTGACACACACACAAACACACACACACACTAAACACCTCCATTACTAGTATAGTGTCTGAATGGATCTATATCTTTGATCAGATCATAAATTTACTAACGTCCCCAATAGATTGTATAGTGTTCCTAAAACAAAGTGTTTGCAGGATCAGCCCCAGCACCTGCGTTTAGCCCCTCTGCCAATCCCCCAAGAAGTGCAGTATCAGCAGATTACTGTCACTTCCGATATACAGCACACTAAACCGCAGTGTTAGCAGAGTCAGGCTTGATCTCTGCTAGCAGTAGCAGTTACATTTTTGAGTAGTGGTTCAAACAGTCCACAATGCTGATCATGACAGATGAGAGTGATGGGGAAGCCTCACTGTCAGAATCAGGCTCAGTAAATGAACCTGTAGAGAGCAGTGACATTCTGACAGATACAGTAGCTCTGACGATGGAGTAGTGGTCTCTGGTCCCTGCTAAGGTCAGACATACCCGACCCCATTCTTCTGTTGCTGAGGTGCAACAACCGCATGATTCTCGTAAGTAGCAGAGTGACGTTACTAGTGCCGCTCAACCTTCTGGTGACCTGGCAAACACCAGCAGCCTAGTACATCCTGATCATAGTCAAACCAGCACTGCGGTATCACTTAGTGAGGTGGCGAATCCCATAAGTGCAGTTCAAGCTGGTGCGGTGGCTAGCACAAGTAGTGTCCCGCAGCCAACAATAATTCAAAGACAGGCCTGTAGAGCCAATAGTATCCTTCCGGATGCCCTTTCAAATCCTGATTGGGAGCCCACCTCTTCTGCAGCGCCTGTACTACCCCCTTTCACTGGCCAACCCGGAATTCAGGTGGAAACAGCCAATTTTACTCCCCTTGCTTTGTATGAGCTGTTTTTCACAGAAGATCTGTACAGATCTTATGTGGACCAAAGCAATTTATTTGCCAATCAATTCATCAGCACAAATCAAAATTTGACCCTTGCCAGAGAATTTGCATGGAAACGTATCATTGTTTCTGAATTTAAAACTTTTCTGGGCCTATCTCTCCTCATGGACATTACAAAAAAGAGGGAGTTGAGGTCATATTGGTCCACTGACCCATTTCATCATATGCCCATGTTCTTTGCTGCCATGGCCAGGACTAGATACGAGCAAATCTTGCTGTCCATGCACTTCAGTGACAATAAACTCTGTCGTCCTCAGGGTGACCCTAAATATGACTGGCTCCACAAAATTTGGCCCCTAATAAATCACTTCAACCAAAAGTTGGCAGCCTTGTGTACGCCCCAACAAGCTGTCTGCATTGAGGAGTCCCTGATTCAGTTTCTAACCTCTTGCTTTCAAACAGTTTCTACCAAACAAGCCTACCAGATATGGGGTCAAGATGTATAAGCTCTGTGACAGGGCAACAGACTATACAAGTAGTGTCCGGATTTATGAAGGAAAAGATTGCATTGTGGAGCCCCCCGATGTAATTTTTTATTGTTGCTGTGTTTTTCATTGTTAACCATAGTTTTCTTTGCAGATACCACCGTTCTACTGTTTTACTGCACTGTATACTATTATATTGTAATGTGTTATTGTTACCGTGTTTTATTGTTAACCATTGTTTGTTTTGAAGGTACACCCATCAGCTGCAGCACTGATTTGTTTATTCTGACAGCAACAGCGTTTGCTCTCAGCATATACGCAAAGCAATGATTGCCGTGCTGTAGGAGGTGATTTCACCTCCGGAGTTAAAAAAAAAAAGAGCATAAGGGATGGGGTGGACACAAAGGGCGGATCTTCCCTATGCTTCGCCATACATTTTTTAACACTTTTCTTAGCAGAAATTTCTTCATCCAAATTGATTGATGTGAATGGAGGAATCTGCTATGCTCTTTTCTTTTTCATTCTGCCCATGGGCTGAACGGAAAAAAAGAACATTGCATGTATGCGCATAATTAGAAGTGCGGGGATGCTGGGAGGTCTAATGGTTGGCATACCACACACTTTCTGGCAGAGATTTCTTCATCCACATTGATCGATGTGAATGGAGGAATCTGTTAGGTTCTCTTTTTTTTCATGCAGCCCACAGGCTGCATAAAAAAAGAACCTTAAGATTAATATATGCCCAACAAGGACCAGCAACGTACTGGTACATTGCTAGATTTTGAGTGGTCATAGCAGGATGATGCCTGCAGATTTAGGCATCATCTTGGTATTGTTTTTTACAGCCAGTGGTCAGCTTTCATGTAAAAGCAATCCTAGTGGATAATTAGCCGCTAGACTGCTTTTACAAGCAGTGGGAGGGGACCCCCCCCCCGCCACTTTCCACAGTTTTCTCAGGCTTTCCTCTCCCAATGGGTAACCGGAGACTGCAGCTGGTGGTTCCGTCAGCTGACCATAGAGCTGATTGGAGACCAGAATGGCTCCAATCATCTCTACGGCATAAGATACTGGAAGCTGCAAGCATTTCATGACTTCGGTTTTGCCAGATATAAACAGCGCCATTGGGAAATTGGGAAAGCATCTTATCACACCAATCTTGTTGTGGTCAGATTCTTTAAGGGCAGAAGAGAGATCTAGAGTCTAATAGACCCCTGTTTTTTTTTTTTTTTTAAAAAGAGTACCTGTCACTACTAAAAATTATAAAAAAAATATGAAAGGGAAGATGTCAACATAAAAAAGCAAAACAAATAATAATTAAAAAAAAAAATTCAAGCAACCCTGCCCCCCCTGTGTTTGTGCTCAAAGGCGAATGCAAGCATCAGTCTGGTGTCATATGTAAACAGCAATTGCAGCATGCATGTGAGGTATCGCTGCAAACGCCAGGTCAAGGGCAGTAATTCTTGCAGTAGATCTCCTCTGTAAATCTAAAGTGATAACCTGTAAAGGCTTTAAAAAATTTACGTAGTTTGTTGCCGCTGGCGTGCACAATTTTAAAGCATGTCATGTTTGGTATCTATGTACTCGGCATAAGATCATCTTTTATATTTTACCAAACAATTGGGCAATATCAATACAAGTGTATTTGTGCATTACATTTTAAAAAAAGCGTTTTGCGTTTGTAAAAACTCTGCGCAAATACTGTGTAACATAAAAAAAAATTGCAACACCCACCATTTTGTTCTGTAGAGCCTCTGCTTTAAAAAAAATATATAATTTTTCGGGTTTCAAAGTAATTTTCTAGTAAAATAAAAAAAAAAAAATTCAGGTAAACAAAAAGTGTCGGAAAAGACTTGGTCTTCAAGTGGTTAGATTTGTAGGTGATGTGTGGCATAAGCTTCTAATATTGGGCATAAAATGCCAGGACAGTTCAAACACCCCCAAATGACCCCTTTTTGGCAAGTAGATACCCCAAGCTATTTGTTGAGAGGCATGTTGAGTCCATGAAATATTTTATATTTTATATTTTGCCACAAGATTCGGGAAAACTACAATTTATTTATTTATTTATTTTTTTACACAAAGTTGTCACTAAATTATATATTGCTCACACATTTAATGGGAATAAGTAGAATGACCGCCAAAATGCATTCTGCTGCTTCTCCTAAGAATAGGGATACCACATGTGTGAGACTTTTTGAGAGCCTAGCTGTGTACGAAACCCTGAACACCAATCACCGCCTTCAGATTTTCTAAGGGTGTAAATTGCTTATTTTACTTCCTCACTACCTATCACAGTTTTGGAGGCCCTGAAATGTCAAGATAGCACAAAATCCCCCCAAAACCCCATTTTGGGAAGTATGCACTCCAAGCTATTTGCTGAGAGGCATTTTGAGTTCATGGGATATTTTATATTTTTCCACAAGTTTCGGGAAAATGACAAAAAGGGTTTGTGTGAGACTTTTTGGTCTAGCCGCGTACAGGACCCCGAAAATCAAACACCGCCTTCGGGCTTTCTAAGGGCATAAATTATTAATTTCCCTCCTCACTACTTATAACAGTTTCTGAGGCCATGAAATGCCAAGATAGCACAAAACATATCCAAATAACCCCTTTTCTGAACGTAGACACCCCAAGGTATTTTCTAAGAGGCATAGTGAGTATTTTGTAGCTCTCATTTATTTTGGAAAATAAGGAAAGAAAAAGGAAAACATTTTTTTTTTCAAATTTTCAAAACTTTGTGACAAAAAGTGAGATCTGCAAAATACTCAACATGCGTCTCAGCAAATAGCTTAGAGGGTCTACTTTAAAAAAAAAAAGGGTATTTGGGGGGATCTTGTGCTATCTTGGCATTTTATGGCCTCTGAAACTGTGATAGGTAGTAAAGGGGTGAAATCAACAATTTACGCCCTTAGAAAGCCTGAAGGCAGTGATTGATTTTTGGGGTCCTATACGTAGCCAGACTGCCAAAAAGTCTCACACATGTGGTATCCCCATACTCAGGAGAAGCAGAGGAATTTATTGTGGGGTGTAATTCCCCATATACCCATGGCATGTGTGAGCAATATATCATTTCAATTACAACTTTGTCATTTTTTTTGTCATTTTCAAACACCTGTGACAAAAAAAATTACATATTCAATGGGCTCAACATGCCTATCAGGAAATTCCTTATGGTGTCTACTTTCCAAAAAGGGGTAATTTGAGGGTGGGGGGGTTGTATTGCCCTGCCATTTTAGCACTTCATGAAATGATATAGGCAGTCAGAAAGTAAAAGCTGCGTAAATTCCAGTATTTTTTTTAATCAAAGACATTTAGCTAAATACATTTTGGCCTAAATGTATGACAAAAAGAGTTTATTCGATATTTTTTATAAGAAAAAATAGAAAATGTAATTTTTCCTCAAAATCTTTGGTCTTTATTCGTTTATATAGCAAAAAATGAAAACTGCAGGGGTGATCAAATACCACCAAAGCAAAGCTCTATTTGTGGGATAAAAGGCTATCAATTTTGTTTGGATACAGCATTGCATGACTGTGCAATTACCAATTACAGTCACACAGTGCCAAATTGCAAAAAATGGCCTGGTCATTAAGGGGATAAAACCTTCCGGTCCAGAAGTGATTAAAATGTATTTTTTAAAAAAAAAGAAAAAAAAACAAAAGTTATATTTGAAATACCGATGTGCAAATTCAGTGTGGCATAAAATATTGCAATGATCATTATTTTATTTTCTAGGGTCTCTGCTAAAAGAAAATATATAATATTTGGGGGGTTCTGAGTAATTTTCTAGCAAAAAATACTAATTTAACTTGTAAACAAAAAGTTCCAGAAAAGGCTTGGTCAGCAAGTGTAAAGCTATTCCTTGATAACAAATAGAAATGGACTATCCACTGACCACCAACTAAAAGGGACCCCAAAAGGAGCTGCCTGTGACCAGCAATGCTGGGAAGGCTATATACTAACCATCATTGCAGGACATTTTTCCATATATGACCAGTATTCGAAGGGAGCTTTTCAGTGAGGAGGTATTCCACTAATGTCTGATGTAAAGATGGGGGAGGGGGTTTCCACTGACCACCAATATAAGGGGAATTTACTCTGATGATAGGTGCAAGAGAGTGACTTTCTACAGACCTCCAAAAAAGGGGCTGTACACTACTGGCCAGTTTAAGAGAGAGGCTTTCCACTATCCACCTGTATAAGTGTGTTTTTAATAATGACAATTTAAGAAGGATGCTTCCACTAACCACAGGGGTAAAGGGCACTTTTCAATTGTACCATTTCCATTACTTGCATTTCTGTGGTTGACACCTTGTGGGCCTGGAGCACAATCTTTTTGCTTTTTTCTCAAAATCTTTTTTTTTGCTCTTTTATCAAAATGATCAGTAGCAGAACGGTGGTGTGGGGGGTGGTATTTATAAATAGCTTTGCAAATAAATTATAATACAATCATTTTGTAAGTTATAAATTGCCATTTTGGAAAATGCAGGTGCTCATTAGTGATGCCTGACAGTGCCTCCTCATCAGTGCCGCCTATGCCTATCAGTGCTCAACAGTGACACCCATCAGTGCCCATAATTTCCACCTATCAGTGAACATCAGTGCTGCCTATAAGTACTGCCTATCAGTGCCCATGAGTTCCACCTATCAGTGCCCACCAGTGCCATCTATCAATGCTGCATATTAGTGCCACCTATCAGTGCCCATCAGTGCTGCATATCAGCGCAGCCTATCGGTGCCCATCAGTGCTCCATATCAGTGTAGTCTATCAGTGCTGCATATTAGTGCCTCTTCATCAGTGCCACCTCATCAGTGACCATCAGTGCTGCCTCATTAGTACTCATCAGTGCACATCAGTGAAGGTGAAAATAAACGTATTTACAAATTGTTATAACTGAAACATTTTTTTTTTTTTTTTAATTTCAGTCTTTAATTTCAGTCTTTTTTCATTTATTTAGCAAAAAAAGAAAAAAAAACCAATTATTATTAAATATCTCCAAAAGAAATCTCTATCTGTCTCAAAAATTGTAAAAATTATTTTGGGTACAGCGTTGCATGACCGTGCAATTGGCCTGCATGAATTGTATGAAAGCTGAAAATCGACCTGGACAGGAAGGGGGTGAAAGTGCCCAACATTGAAGTGGTTAAAGGTGGATTTTTATACTTTTATCATCTTATCATGAGTGCATGGATTCAACTGGTGCTTTATCTTTTTGAATATAAAACATGCAAAGAATAATAAAAGTGTGCTCTCCTGGCCCTAAGAGATGAAAGCTGCTCATATTCTTTTGTCTTCAGGTGTTACCTTACTATTTCCTGATTACTGGAACCTGATAACTCAATGCTTCATATTTGCTATCGGAGGTAATTTCTCAAGGTGCTTGTGCAACTGATTCATCATTATTTCTGCTGATGCCAGTTGCTATTAATAAACATTTTTTTGTGAGTTGTGCTGGCCTTGAAGCAAGAGTAGGAACCAAGACGCAGCAGGATATCATGCTTGAGATCTATATAATGTTTCTAAATGGCATTAAACTGATATAAACTTTTACTTTACTGTAGTAAACCTTTACTAGGAAGGACAACATACTGTTTAAAGCTTGAGTAACATAAAACACCCAAAATGTTCTTAACGTCACTTACAGAACACAATACCTGTATTATTCTGGGTAACTAACTTGGTATTTCTAAAACTTTACATACACGGGAAATATTGCTAATCAGGTCTTTCAAGGGATTTTTTTCAAATAGTTGTTGCCAGATTATACACAATATATAATTTTTTTATTATTAAGCTGTTCATTATGTAATATGAAATTTATACTTTTTAAGGCCCTTTCACACTGATACGTTTTTTCTTGCATTTTTTTCCTTGCAAGAAAAATGCAAGAAAAATGTTTTCCTTTAAATCCTTTGGGACTTTTCACACGACTGCGTTGCCAGTGTAGTGCATTTTGAAAAGTCCTGCATGCTACATCTTTGGTGCTGCTTTGAAACCCGCACCAAAACTGCAGCTTCCAACTGAAATGAATGGAAATTGCTGGTGGCTGGTAAATGTAGTTCCACATGGGTGAAAGACCAAAACCACAGTTAACGCAAACATATAAAATTAGGCCAATAACAAACTTAAAAAAGATAAAAAGGCTCCTGTGTGAACAGACTGGACTGTGTAAGTGTCAATCATATGTTGCAATAATCCCACATAGACTTGAAAATCTGAAAACACATACCAATAATCAAGCAGGTGCTGGAGGAGAGGGAGGAGATAGTCTTCCAAGATGGAAAAAAATAGATGCTGTATAAAGGATATGGTGAAGAGCCCAATGTGTATCGCTATGATGGACTACTGGCACAATGTGGAAAAGCCAGGGATGTATTTTGCAGTCAAGTATGCAAAAAGACACAAAAAGACAGGGATGTATATAGCAGCCAAAGATGACATAAGGCTGTGCAGCAAGGACGTGGGCTCACTGATCAATCCCAGGACTTTCCTGGGAGACTCAGGCAGAGGACGGGTAGCCAAAGCTTCCAGACGGCGCACCAGATGCGATATCACGGCCGCTTTAGTCACTGGATACGGTGCCTGTTGGGGTACCAGGGGATAGCAACAATGTTTGATTTACTAAACCTGGAGAATGCAAACTCTGGTGCAGCTCTGCATGGTAGCCAATCAGCTTCTATCTTCAGCTTCTTAAATTAAACTTTGACAAAAACCTAGAAGCTGACTGGTTTCTTTGCAGAGTTGCACCAGATTTTGCACTTTCCAGATTTAGTAAATCAACCCCTATGTTCACTTTGAATACCCAGTTATAGACAAGGGTAAACAAAACTGTGTTTGCATGCCTGATTAGATGATTGACGTGAACATAGCTTCACTTTATTCCCTTAAGCTTTAAAAAGCGACCCTTCTTCACTCCTCTAGTAAGTCAACGGCATACTATAATGTTCATGTGGGTGGAGTTTCCAATGAAATTGTAAAATGGCACCATCCCAAAAGTAAAAATACAAAAATGAAATCTCAACTGCTCACAATGATTATATCTGTGTGGAGGGAGAAAAGGGACTTTAAGTATGACATACATCAAACAGAACATAAAAATAAAACATATGTTCTTTATTCCGTTACATAGTAAAATCTAGAAGTTAAAAATATTTGCATAGAGTCTAGAATATGTAAGACTCAATATATGCAAAAAACATATCATTATGTGTGATACACAATCAGCTATTGTTCAAAACAAATACGCATGCAGGATTAACGTGTTTCTCTTTCAGTGCTTCTTCAGAATCCGTGCCAGCGATAGACATATGGTATAGCTGTGTATATTGAAATTCAAAGATAATATTATAAAAAAAAAACATTCAATACCAGATGTAGTACAGCAAATATGTAATATGTACAATATACATTTGCAAATAAACAGCCATAAAAGAATGTAACAGAGCCTGGGGGAGGTAAAAGAGGGAAGATAGAAATAAAAAGAGCAGGGAAAAGAATAGAGGGAAGGGGAATAGAAGAAAAGAGAAAAAAAACAAAAAAAAAAACAAAGAACAAAAGGAAAGTGAAAGAATAAGGGGCAAAGAAGGGGGAGAGGATGGGAAGACCTATCAGGCCATAGCTTATCAAATAAGTGTCTAAGTGGGGTCATGGAGGGAACCATAGAAAAAAGGGGGTGGAGGGCTCATGGTAGCATCACTGTACATGAGAACAAATATAAAATTACATGATGTGTAGTGTCTGAGAGATAAATGGACAAACCCAAAGTCAGTCAAAAATATAGATTTAAACAGATCAACGTGAATTATAAATTGTAAGTTAAAGCAGCTTACCACAGATCGTGTAGGATCAAAGACTATTTGATTGGGTAGAACCAATATCAGGGAATCACCTCCAAGGCATAGAGTTGTACAACCAAAGAGAAAGGAAAGCCAACAAATACAGATATTTTGCTAAAAGGGGAAAACTGAACCAAAAAATAAATTAATTAAATATATATATATATATATATATATATATTTATATATATATATATATATATATATATATCTCAAAAATACAAAAGCCTCTAAAGTATAAGTAGGGGCTTAGCAGCAATAAGTATATTTACCATATGGTACCTGTTGCACAAAACTGCCCAGTTGTCAAACAAAGGACCATATAGATTCCAACACAATGGAAATTAGAAACACAACCAAAAAAAAACACTATGTCGTTGAACTCAAGATAAAACCCCCTTTAAGACATAAACACCAAATCAAAAATAAACATATGGGGAAAAAAAGTATACCCAGGTATCTACACCAAAGCTATTCATACCTTGGAGGAACAACCCGATTGTTTAGCTCCACCATTTGACAAAAGCCTACCCCAGATGTACACAATACTGGCTTTATATAAATGTGTTTTAATTAAGATGGGGGTTGCCACAAACTCCCCCTTTGTCCCTCACACCCTGCCTCGTGATGGCACGCACACAAACTTTATCGCAAACCAATCAAAATACGCTTATTGCGATTTTTAATTTGGAGAATGTTATATAGCAGAAAGTGAAAAAAATACATATATTTTTTTCAGAATTGTTGCTCTTTTTTTGTTTAAAGCTCAAAAAATAAAAATCGCAGAGGTGATCAAATACCACCAAAAGAAATCTCTATTTTTCGGAAAAAAAGGAAATCAAATTTATATGGGTACAGTGTGACACGACCACGCAATTGTCCATTAAAGTAACGCAGTGCCGAATCGCAAATTATGGCCTGGTCCTTAAGGGGGAAAATCTTCCAGTCCAGAAGTGGTTAACCATTGCTAGCCCCTTGGAATGTGGAATGCTGCTGTACACTGCCTCTATGTCAATAGCAACAAGCCTAGTATTGGGGGGAACTTGTATTCCCTCCAAATGTCTCAATAGATCAAGGGGATCCTGAATATAAGAAGGTAGTGCTGTCACATGGGGGCGTAAGTATGTGTCAATTAGACGGCTCATTTGCTCATTGTCTACCTCAAGGTGTTACCATATTATCAATTTATTTTTGGAACTTGGTCTTGATGGACATACCTTAATATAGAACATTGTGTCTCAAAATCTTAAATAATGTGGAATGGTACAAAAAAGTTCCCCAATACGTTATTGACAAGTTCCAAAAAGAATTTGTACACTTACTAGTAAAACCATACAACCAGGGAGTTATAGACAAGGAGTCCTAGTTAAAGAATTTCTAAATTAGAGGCCCTGTGAATACCATACAGATAACAGCTTTATTCTAGATGCCTTGGAACACATCCTCACCAGAAATACATTCACATTTGATGCCTCCCACTACCTCCAGGTGCAGGGAGTGGCGATGGGGACATGTTGTGCCCCATCGTACACGAACCTGTACCTGGGGGGGTGCGAGCGTATGGTATTCTCTGATAACAAGTTTCATACATTTTGTTTGAACATTCTCCTCTGGCTTCGATACATAGATGATGTAATGATGCTATGGTCTGGATCTGTGGATGAACTTGATGAGTTCATGGTAGCCTTGGGAATGAACAATTTTAATCTAAAATTTACTGTACAACATGATGAGAAATTTATTTCTTTTCTAGATATACAAGTTCTCATACTAGAGGAAGGAAAGATAGAAACAACTCTATATAGGAAACCCACCACTGGAAATACGGTATTACATGCCAATAGCTTCCATCCCAGACCCTTGGTCCACAGTATACCCTACTCACAATACTTAAGACTCCAACGGATTTGTTCTAGTGATGAGCGTTTCAAACAGGAGGCGAACTCCCTGAGAAACACACTACTTACCAGAGGATACTCACAGACAATATTACGGAAGGCATACAATAGGGCATATAAGTGCAAAAGAAAGGGGGTTATGTTTCAAGGCCCATGACAGTCAAAAACGGAAACAGTCTGTCTCATAACTATATTTACCAGACAACATACACAAATTGGAAAGATACTCCAACAGCTTTGGTATCTACTCATCGATGATAAGATTTTGAGGAAATATCAGTGGCGGCCAGCCGATAGGGGGCGCAGGGGCGCCACCCCCCCTCCCCCAAAAAAAAAAAAAGATTAAAAAAAAATTAATTTTTAGCCCCCTAGGGGTGCCGGACTCATTGGTGTCTATGGGGGGGGGGGTGGGGTTTTTAACCCGGCAGAGGCAACGATTGGCTGCCTTCCGGGGGGTCACCAGGGTGCAGAGCACTGCGCTACAAGACTCCAGCCTGGACCAATCATGATTCAGGACATCCCTGCTGACCTCGTTGGGGGCGGTGCCGGTGCATGCATAAGTCACTCACCGTCACCGCCCGGTCACCTTCCCACCGCCGCAGAAGAGGAGTCTCGAGGAGAGGAGAAGCCAGCGCTGCTCACCTTCCCGCCGGTTCACACCGCAGAAGAAGAGGAGAGGCCGAGAGGGAGAAGCCGCTCACCTTCCCGCCGCCGCAGAAGAGGACGGAGTATCGAGGAGGGGAGAAGCCGCCGCCGGGAGCCGAGCCGCTGCCAGGTAAGTGCATTGGATTGAAGGGAGCACGCACGCTGGTCTCTGCATTGATTGGGGGGCATGCTGTGGCGCTCTGCAATGATTGGGGACAATGCTGTGGCGCTCTGCAATGATTGGGGACAATGCTGTGGCGCTCTACAATGATTGGGGACAATGCTGTGGCGCACTGCAGTGATTGGGGACAATGCTGTGGCGCCCTGCAATGATTGGGGACAATGCTGTGGTGCTCTGCATTGATTGGGGACAATGCTGTGGTGCTCTACATTGATTGGGGACAATGCTGTGGCGCTCTGCAATGATTGGGGACAATGCTGTTGCGCTCTGCAATGATTGGGGACAATGCTGTGGCGCTCTGCAGTGATTGGGGACAATGCTGTGGCGCTCTGCAATGATTGGGGACAATGCTGTGGCACTCTGCATTGATTGGGGACAATGCTGTGGCGCTCTGCAGTGATTGGGGACAATGCTGTGGCGCTCTGCATTGAAGGGGGCTCGCACGCTGAACTCTGCATTGATGGGGGCACGGCACAATGTTCATTGCATTGAAGGGGGCACAACACAGTTACATTGAAGGGGGCATGCACGCTGAACTCTGCATTGTCGGGGCACAGCACAGTGTTCATTGCATTGAAGGGGGCACAGCACAGTGTTTATTGCATTGAAGGGGGCACAGCACAGTGTTTATTGCATTGAAGGGGGCACAGCACAGTGTTCATTGCATTGAAGGGGGCCCAGCACAGTGTTCATTGCATTGAAGGGGGCACAGCAAAGTGTTTATTGCATTGAAGGGGGCACAGCACAGTGTTCATTGCATTGAAGGGGGCACAGCACAGTGTTCATTGCATTGAAGGGGGCACAGCACAGTGTTTATTGCATTGAAGGGGGCACAGCACAGTGTTCATTGTATTGAAGGGGGCACAGCACAGTGTTCATTGCATTGAAGGGGCACAGCACAGTGTTATTGCATTGAAGGGGGCACAGCACAGTGTTCATTGCACTGAAGGGGGCACAGCACAGTGTTTATTGCATTGAAGGGGGCACAGCACAGTGTTCATTGCATTGAAGGGCTCACAGCACAGTGTTCATTGCATTGAAGGGGGCACAGCACAGTGTTTATTGCATTGAAGGGGGCACAGCACAGTGTTCATTGCATTGAAGGGTTCACAGCACAGTGTTTATTGCATTGAAGGGGGCACAGCACAGTGTTCATTGCATTGAAGGGGGCACACACGCTGATCTCTGCATTGAAGGGGGCATGCACGCTGGTCACTACATTGAAGGGGGCATGTACGCTGATCTCTGCATTGAAAGGGGGCATGTACGCTGGTCTCTGCATTGAAAGGGGGCATGTACGCTGGTCACTGCATTGAAAGGGGGCATGTACGCTGGTCTCTGCATTGAATGGGGCATATACCATCTCTGTACCATGACCTGTGACATGCCTGTACCATGACCTGTGCCATGCCTATACCATATCTGTGCCATGCCTATAGCATTACCTGTGCCATTCCCTTACCATGACCTGTGCCATGCCTATACCATCTCCTGTACCATCACCTGTGCCATGCCTGTACCATCACCTGTGCCATGCCTATACCATCACCTGTGCCATGCCTGTACCATGACCTCAAAGTCACGCAATTTGTTACCGCGTTTTTGACGCGAAGCAATACCTATTACATTTTTCTTTTTGCGTTGCCCCAAAGATTTTGAGCACCAGCCGCCACTTGGAAATATATTAGGGATTCTCTGGAAATTACCTTTAAAAGAGCAAGGTCAATAAGAGACAGAGTCACTAGAAGGCATTTTCAAGAAACAAAAGGTGCAGACCACTCGGAACTAGAAGGCATATGGAAATGTGGTACCTGCAATTTTTGTCATTTGATCTATAAAAACAAATCATTGTACTTACCCAATGGCAACCTACACGCCATTCCACATTACATAAATTGCCAAACAATTGGGATTGTCTACATAATGTCCTGTGAATGCAGAGATTTCTATGTGGGCAAAAGGAAACGCCAGTTTTGGCGGAGGATAAAAGACCATATCGGTTATGGTAAAAACAACCTACTAGCTACACCAATAGGAAGACATTAAGGTTTAAATCCCAAAAACAATACTGAAGTAGTCCAATTTGCAGCTTTAGAGAGAATCGTGGAAAACCCATGAGGTGGGGAATTTGGCAAAATTATATTAAAGCGGGAAGCTTGCTGGATTTACAAATTACAAGCAACTGAAACCCCAGGCCTAAATGAAGCAATTATCTACAAACCTTTTTTTTTGTAGCCATGTATAATCTTTTAAGAATTTGTGCAACTCTATGCCCCCTTTGGTGTTTTCCCTGGTTCCCTCCTTTATACTTCTTTTGGATTATTTGCACATACAGCAAATAGACTGCATGTTTAATGTTATTTATCATTTTGTATGAATATTCATTTTCTTTTGCTGTATACAATGGTCACCATGTATTCGGTTTCCTTTTCTATTACGTTCACACTGGAATTTGTTACAGTTAAAACTGTTAAACTTTTATCTATAAACATAGTTTGCGGCAGGTTATTCCATATCCTGGTGCTTCAGTTTGGGGTGGGTATATGCGCTCCACACATTTTTCCTTTTTCTCCTTTTTTGGGGGGACAGGTTTAGGGGGACCTGCATTCCTGGCCCCTTTAATCCATGCCTATCCATAGCGTGGATACCGCTGTGTCCGGAAAGCACATCGTGCGTCATACGGCGGTGATGCCGCTGTGTGACGTCATCATTCGCTGCTTGTGCAGCGGTTGCTGTTTTGGCGCGGTGGGGGAGCATAAAAGACAGGCCTCTGGAGTGGTATGACAGGGCGGCACCCCATGTGCCAGGAACATCTGTTACAGGTGCACAATTCGTCTTTAAGAGGCTGGACATGGAAATAATCTCATGAATATCTATTGATTAACAATATTATTCTTAGGATACCATACTATTTATGACTCTACCTCCACTTTGAAGTAGGTGGTACCCCCATCTTGCCACTGAAGGGGGAGAACTTTTTCTTGTTTATTTGTATCATTTTAGGTTTAGACAGTTTGCCTCATAGAGAACTGTATGCTTTTTCATACTCTACTCCCTTGCTTTTTAAGGAGTGGTCTACCCTTTACAAATAACAAACCCCCTATCCAGTTGGGGTACACATTGGCGACAATACTCACCATTAAACATAATTTTATAGAGAAGAGGTGGATTTCAAGATATTTTATAGGATAAGGGGATATACAATATGGAGGGACAATGGTAACTAATGTATACAATTATTTTATCCTTATAGATAAACCCTTCTATATGTCTAGAATTCTACCATGATTGTTTACAAACAACATATCCAAATACACCATGTGGACCCTGTATCCACTTCCATTGAGATGTGGCAAAATGTCTCACTACTGTACTAACCAAGTCCCCCCCCCCCCCCAATGTCCTTGATATGGTCCCGTATATGTTCCCAGAATCTATGTTTTGTCTTCTCCAAGTAGAAGCAATTACATGGACACTTTAGCAGTTAGACTATTCCCATTGTTTGGCAATTCAAAAAGTGTTTAAAGCGGTAGCGTTGTTCATTGGGTAATGTCCCCACTGGATCTTTGGCAATAAATTCACAATAATCACAATTTCCAAATGGAAATGTGCCAGAGGGGAGACTGTGGCAAATATCCCTTCTCCCATCTGAGTTAAAGTGTCCGGAAGACAACTTTTGGTGTTATGTCCTCCAATTCTTCCAGTAATTCATCATCTATCAGGGTAGGGTCAATGCCTTTTGACAATATCCATGATTTGTTTGGATTGATTGTTAAATTTTGTAACAAATCTAGTCTTGTACAAGGAATGAGTTTTTTTAACCCCTGAAGGAGCAAAATATCTCTTGGACCATTTTTGGCCCTATGATACGTTTTCTTTAAAGATTTTTTTCTGTATCCTCTCCTCGAGAATCTATTCCTCAATTCGTCCGGGGTAGTTTCAGAAGGATAGTCACAAATCCAAACTTCCTCCTCAACACCCGACTCCCGTTCCAATTCTTCAAACATTTCTTTCCAAAGTCGCGCCGATCTTTCAGTAGACCACCTGAATGGGCATTTTTTTTTTAAATCTTGGGGCCCTCAATAAGGTATTTGAAATTCAGATTAAGGGCAAAGAGATTGAGATCTTTCAATACTTCAAATGTATCCATATTGTTACTTGGAAAGAAGTTTAATCTCAATTTTAGTACTTGTTCTTCTTCAGAAGAGAGAATATAGTGTGAAAAGTTAATTATGTTGAAGTAATTTTACCCCCCGATGTCTGATTACATAGGACTCTACTGTCGATCCCCTTCAATCCTGTGATACAGTGTTTTCCCCTGAATGAGGTGTCTGCTCTTAATCTAAAAAAACATAATCTGTGACCTCTTTGTGTTAAGAAAGTCAATGGCATAGTCTCAGTGGGTCAGAGAATATTATGATCTCATTGGAACCTACTTACTAAACTTGACCATCAAATACTTTTGCACTTAAAAACAGTAAAAAAGAGGACAGGGAAATGTATTGTAACACTGCTTAAAGCTTAAAAGAGAAGTATGGGATTTTTTTATTCATACTTACCTAGGTAGATGCAGCATCGGTTTGATGCTGCATCAGTCCCCCGCCTGCTCTAAGGCTGAAAGCCGAGTGATCAAACGCAGCTGATCGCTCTGTTCTCAGAGTTCCATGAGAAGAGAGCTGGTGACTGTCAGTCATTGGCTCTCTGCTCTGCCCCTCCCTCCCCCCGCACTCACTGGAGAGCTCGGCTCTGGAGGGGGTGGGAGCGGCCGGCTCAGGCTCACAGCGTTTTGTTGAGAGGCTGAGCCAGGTGGCGGGCCAGGCATGTGGGCAGATCTTTACCATATGGTCACAATTTTTCCCTTATCTGGATTAGCTCTGTGACATGGTTTACAGGAGTGCAAAGCGATCTGCACTCCTGTGATCCACAAGAGAAGTACAGCTAAATGAGCTTTGGCTGTACTTCTCCTTTAACTCTAGACTTAATGTAATACCATAAATAAAAAAAAATGATACATTTAAGTACAAATGAAAATACCCCAGAACCGTTAAAAAAAATGCCTCTATTGTTGCAATGCTCACCATGAGCACCACTCTTTGCAGAACTGAGGACCTCCCACAGGTGGTGCCGGAGAAGAAGAATACGGACCCTCACTCACTATGTGACCAACCAGATAACAAGCTGGATATAAGTTATGCATGCACTCATTTTTAACAAATAGGATGCAGTTGGGCTTAAAAAAGAGGAAGGTAAGTTTCCAAATTGGCCAATAATTAAAAACATCCCCTTGGAAAAAAAAAATCCAGAAACACTACTCCTAAACCTAAACATACAAATCAGAACAGATAGCATCTGTCCCTCCGATGAAACCTCTTACACTTAGTTGCTAGCATTGAATCATTTAGCTGCTGGTAATATGTGAACCAGTACTTTTTTAGTCTCTAGCCACAACAGCAATATCAGCATATGGTAAGTCTTCCTAGGTTTCAAAGTTGGGTTGTATTCCTGTCCTGTTCAGCTTCCTCCCATCACGGGCTAGTCATTGGCAATCTTACCAAATTTACTCCACTATTCCTTTTTTTGCACAGACACAAAACAGGAACACCTGTAGTCCATGTTTATGATTTGTAGGGGTTGTGTAATTAAAAAATCATACAAAGTTTCTTTGTTCAGCTTGTATTTTAAAGTAAAAAGGCAACATTTAATGAAGCAGGCAGTCTTAAAACAGGTTAGGTTTAAAGGATATGTTTAAGTATGAGAAATATTAGACTGATCATAAATTCAGAAGCCTATATACATTCCTTTTTATGAGGTCCTTTGAAAAATCAGCAAGTATTGAGGCATATAAATGTGTTCTACATAGGAGAAGAATGCAAACTGATGTCAAATTGCAGCACAAAAATGATTGTAATTGTATGGTAGTCTTACATAGTATCAGTTTTATGTAGCTGATTTACTTGTATTCATATTGGTTCAGTTGGTAAATTTATTGTTTCAAGTTATTTTTGATTACCTTCTAACTCCTGTAGTGCAGCATTTAAGTGTATCTACCCCCAAGCTTTTCAAGCTTTCTTTTTCTTTATTTTCCCTGGTGATTCTGTGCCAGTAACACACTGCCAGTCCTAAGATGACAACAGTCATTCTACATCCAACTTTCAACAGGCAGGACCATTAACCTCCTTAGCTGTAATCCCGAGCGTGACTCGGGGTTGATTTTTCATATCAGGATCGGTAACCCCGAGTCACGCTCGGGGTGGATTGCAGAGAGCGCAGCGGTGTTCTCTTACCTTATCCTGGCGATCCAGCGATGATCTCTCATTGCTGAGATCGCCAGCCGAGAGTCCCGCAGCTCCTCCGTCCCTCCGTCGGTGTGATCACTTCCTAGTTCCGTTCCCTGCAGCAGCAATGCTGCATTTGGAGCGGAACTAGAGAGGGAAATTCATAAAAAAAACAAAACGTTGCACAAAACACAAAACACATTTTATATTATATATATATATATATATATATATATATATATATGCATATATATATATATATATATATATATATATATATATATATATATATGCATATATATATATATATATATATATGCATATATATATATATATATATATATATATATATATATACCGGTATATATATATATATGCATATATATATATATATATATATATATATATATATATATGTATGCATATATATATGCACACACACATATATCTATATATAATATATAATGCATGAATTATAATCTAATCAATAATATAATTTTATTATATATATTATATATTAAATAATAAAATAATATTATTGATTCGATTATAATTCACGTGTTTGTGTTTAAAATTTATCACATCTGGGATGTCTACTAGACTCTTGTTTTGGTCAGGTTTAAGTCAGTAATTACTAAGAATTGTAGGCCTATAATACATAACGCCAAATTTCCATGAAAAGAATTGTACCGCTTTTGGTATGTAATTCCTGACATAATCATACCGCCAGGGAGGTTAAGAATCAGGACCACAGAAACTACAAAACGTTTCCCTTTTCTATTGTCCATAGCATAGAGGGGTATGGTTCTGTAATCCTCAGAAAACAATGTAATTGATAGCAGTCAACACAGGCATGGATCACAGGAAGTTATCTTCTCACAAGATTTTCAGCAAGATCAACAGATATACAGTATTTTGAGAATATAGACCAAAAGGACCAAAAAGGAGAAATTTACTTTTAGCTCTTACATACACTTTAAGCCAAAGCTTTCTCTTTTATATAGTTTTATAGTAGGAAAGGGTTACCTTTGATGTTTTCACTGCCATCTGTGTACCAGCTGCAGAAATTCTACTCCTCTGTTTGTTCTAATGAATATGATCACCAGGAACAAAAGTGAAAGAAAATTCTAAATTTCGAGTTGTCTCTGGAACAGAAATCAAGTCTTCCAAAGGGAAGGCTTGTTATGGTGACAACTAATTGTGGCCATAAATGCTTTGATATGTGAAATGATGTGCAATATGAACAAAACAATCAAATCTCTAAACAATCAAATATTCAGAACTTTCCTGTTTGATTATAAAGAATAAAAATAATCAGCACAATCCCTGTATAAATAATATAAGTGGTGAACACAAAGCTGCAAGCAATCAGTGCCAAACACAAAACACCTATGATAATGAATAAATAATATTGCTGCGCTAAGTGAATGAACATCAAAATATCAAAAATAAATCGCTTGGTGTAAAATAATATTGTGACCATATACTAAACTAGTGCAATAAACATTAATTGATATAAATCAAAAAAACTTAAAACATATGATATTGAAAGTCCCAATAACACAGTGCAAGTAAAGTGACACAATAATGCTGTGATAGATAAGTCCCAATACACAGTGCAACTAAAATGACACAGTGGTAAATGAATAAACAAATCTTCATCTATGATTAAAGTGCTGCATGCTTCACTTCAAGTGATCCACGTGAAAATGGTAAGATTAGCAGCTCACCTCAAAGGAAGACTCATGCGAGTCTAAACTGGCATAAAGGTAAAAATCACAGTCGCCTGGTAAGCCCTACTGCCACCGCCTCCAAACAATCTTTCAGGTTGTATACGGCATCTGTGAAAGACATAAAGAAGGAGATTTCCTGTTTGATTGATTTGGTCTAGGTTTACATCTATGTGGCTGCGCTTGATTAGTTTTTCCAGTGCATTTTGCGGTTCGGTTTGAAACCTGTGTTTTTGATGCATACTTTTTTTTTCTATTTAACACACTGTGTATAGCTGGTTGCTAAGGAGCAACCGGCTGCCACATTCTTAACAACTGATGAGTTATGAGCTGTCAGCAGGGTTTCCCACTGACAGTTGTTCCCCACTGACAGTTGAATGTAAAAAAAGCGGTTCCCCACTGGCAGTTGAATGTAAAAAAAAGTTGCCAGCCAAAAAAAATTAAAATCGGTTCTGGTATTGATTTGGAGGGGAACCCCATGCCAAAATGTTTTTAAAAAATGCTGTGGGGTCCCCCCAAAAATCCATACCAGACCCTTATCCAAGCATTCAGCCCGGTAGGTCAGGAACCATAACAGGCCACATACCCTCAACATGCCCCACCCACTCCAAAGCACCTTGTCCTCATATTGATGGACACAAGGGCCTCTTCCCCACAACCCTGCGCTGTAGTTGTGGGGGGTCTGCAGGCTTATCAGAATCTGAAATTCCCCTTTAACCAGTTCTGGACCACAAGGATTTGCCCCCTTAATGACCAGGCCATTTTTTGCAATTCAACACTTCGTTACTTTAACTGAAAATTCCGTGGTGGTGCGACACTGTACCTAAATAAAATTGATGTTCTTTTTTCCCAACAAATAGAGCTTTCTTTTGGTGGTATTTGATCACGTCTGCAATTTTTATTTTTTGCGCTATAAACAAAAAAAGAGCAACAATTCTGAAAAAAAAAAAAAAAATATATATATATATATATGTATATTTATACAGTCAGGTCCATAAATATTGGGACATCAACACAATTCTAATCTTTTTGGCTCTATACACCTGGCCATGGAACAGATGAGCAGCCAATTATCCCATTACTTTATTGGTCCCTTAAAAAGTGGGAGGCACAAACTGTTGTAATTCACCGTTCACCTGATTTAGATGTAAATACCCTCAAATTAAAGCTGCAAATCTGCAGTTAAAGCACATCTTGTTTGTTTTATTTCAAATCCATTGTGGTGGTGTATAGAGCCAAAAAGATTAGAATTGTGTCGATGTTCCAATATTCATGGACCTGACTGTATTTTTCACATTTTGCTATATAACATTCCCAGAAAAAAAATGTAAAAATCTAAATTTTTCATCTTTTTAGGCCAATTTGTATTCTGCTACACATTTTTGGTAAAAAAAAAAAATGCAATAAGTGTACTTTGATTGGTTTGCGCAAAAGCTATCACGTCTACAAACTAGGGGAAAGATTTATGTCATTTTTATTTATTTTTTATTTATTTACTAGTAATGGCAGCGATCTTCGATTTTTAGTGGGACTGCGACATTGCAACAGACAGATCGGACCCCTAACTGACTTTTTTGATACTTTTGGGGGGATCAGTGACATTATTACAGTAATCAGTGCTAAAAATATGCACTGTTACTGTAATAATGACACTGGCAGGGAAGGGGTTAACCTAGGGGTGAGTAAAGGGTTAATTGTGAGCCTAAGGGAGGGTTTTATAACTGTGGGGGAGGGACTTGTGAAATGATCATAGAGACCTGTGATCCTATATAGAAGGATCACCGGGGCTCTGTGATAATTTCAGAGAGAATAACAGTCAGCTGTGTTTACGACAGCTGACCGTCCTCTCTCAGCAGGGAGCGATCGCGGGTGCCCGGCAGCAATCGCAGCGTGAGCTTGTACCCCTACAACGATTTGTGCAGCCGAGCCAGCCTGCCACAGTACAACTGCAGAGGGCGGTCGGCAAGTGGTTAGCAAGGCGGCCCCCAGATTCTGACCCCTATGCGAATGAGTACGGGGTACATAGTACCCCTATTTATTCACCAAAGAAGTGTAAAAGTGAATAAAGGCAGTACAAGTGTTTTTTTAGTCCTTTATTAAAAATTAAAAAAACAGTGTTCCCCAATGTAGATCCATCGTCAATTATGACACCCGCCACCACCACCAGACACGGAAAATGTAAAAAACAAAACAAAAAAAGTTCCACTGACGCTACCTTGTCATGTGTCATTTTTTAAAAATCGAAGGCTCGGGGCCACCTGGCAGCATCACATGGTGGCACCCCTCCCCTGTAACATCGGTAGCCCTGACCCTTAGCTATTTAAGAAATGTCACACGGCCGGGCAGGCAGACCTGGGGAGCATTGGTTGTGAACAGAGCTTTTTTTTTTCCTTTTTCGGGTCCAGCAGTGGCGGCGGGCATTGTGCACCCCATACTCATTCACATAGGGAGGGGGGTGGAATCTGGGGGCCTCCTTGTTAAAGGTGACTTCCAGATTCCGATCTATATTCCATCTATTCCATCTATATGTGGATAAGGTGCTTTGGGGTGAAAGGGCAGAGCCCCTGTTCAAAATCACCCCCCCAATGTTGAGGACATGTGGCGCAGTATGGTTAAGAAGGTGGGGCACTCGCTCTTCGTCTCCCTTTTCTGACCTGCCAGGTTGCATGCTCAGATAAGGAACTGGTATTGGTTTTGGGGGAACTCCCCGCCACCCTATTTTTTTTTATTGTGGCGTGGAGTTCCCCTCCAAGCCTGGTATGGATTGAAAGGGAACCTACGTCATTTTTTTTCCCGATTTCTTTTTGCTGGCCATTTTTTTTTTTTTTACATTTAGTTGTTGACTTATCATTTTTTTTCCCAGGCAGAAGTCCTCTTTAATGTTCATTAATGCACTGCACAATCATGACATGAGTTTGCCTTTTTTAAGTCCTAAACTGCAATCAGTGCCTCACCAAAAAATGCAATTATTATTTGAACTTTATATACAGTATATGTGATATATACTTAAAGCGGAAGTAAATCCTCCTATCATTTTTAGCTAAGGAACCTGCCATTTTAGCCTCTGTTTGATCTTCAACTGCCATGATGCTGCACATGTGATCAATTATGACACCAACCATTGGACGGTTTGACAGTCTGGCTGAGAGCACAACCAATGTGTCCGTTACATTCCTGGCACATCCCAGAAATGTAACTGGTTTTTGAAACTGTTAAATAGATGGGTTTACTTCCGTTTTAAGGCGCGTTTAAACAATAAGCAATTTTGAAAATATAGAGCTAAGAAAAAATATACTAGCTTAAACAGCGGGATAACAGCTAAGTACAACATTGTGGGAACAGGTATTGATTTAATGGGTGATTATTAGTATAGACATAAATAATGTCTCTTAACATATTTCCTTATGATTGACAGTCAGTTGCTATTGCTTCTTGTATTTCTGGTACTTTTAATTTAAAATTGCTAATGCAGCAAGAATCCCTTACCTTGTTCAGTAGATAATTATGTGGAGAATGTGACAGTTGATACCACTTACTCACTGCTTGTCATAATGGGCTTCTGCAAACTATTCACTATTCTATTGTTGTTCTATCATTGTGACAACAATAGATTTGTTAATGTTTTGTTACAGTACAGTACAGTACAGTACAGTACTACACGATAAAATAATTACTATATGCTTCATGTACTAGAAATATATATCCAAAACAACTAAGAGTAAATAACACAAAATGACAAGAACTCGTGGTTTTGAGGAGGTTTTGAGAAAATAAGTAGAGCAGCTTTTCAGTTCCAGGTCTAGGACACATATAGGGGACAACATATAGGGCAGGGATGACGAACCTTGGCACCCGAGATGTTTTGGAACTACATTTTCCATGATGCTCATGCACTCTGCAGCATAGTGGAGCATCCTGGGAAATGTAGTTCCAAAACATCTGGGATGCCAAGGTTTGCCATCACTGATATAGGGTATCGTAGACCAATAGCCATAGCTTTCGAATCCACCCACTGCTGTGCACTGTCGATTAAAAATAAAGCCATTCCAGTGGCATTTCCTATATTCGCTTCTCGGCCTTTTGGCTAAGATCAAGTGTAATATCTGTTCTTATCAGTGTTGGAATGGAACCTGAAGGTTAGTATCGGTGGTGGCCGAAGTTAACCGGGGGGCTCTGGGCGTAACTGGAGGACCGGAGTAGGCCAAACCAGAGAAAGCCGGAGGGTTCCAATGCCTTCCTGATTTGAATGGGTCCGCCCCTGTCAGTTTGAAGGGAGCGGGAAAGCCGGTTTCGCCAATTTTCCGGTTAGTACTGCTCCTGGATGTGATTGGTAAGGAATGGCGGATGGTGGTGGGGGAACCTTTCCTCCTGGGTTGAATCTGGCCTTGCAAAAGGCTTGTCCCCAGTTGAAGGCAGGTTCTCCCTAAGCTGTCTAAAATTCTGATGCCTCCTGATGGGATAGGGCTACACTGGGTCTGGCCGGGGGCTGAGACCGAAAAAGCCCGTGGTGTACGTGCCCCTGGGGTGGCAGCCCAGGGGTGCCTCAATCTCACTGGTGAGGGGCAGCTCACCTGAGTTTTTGTGGCACCTTGGTCACTGCACCATCACACTTTTTCAAGCACCTGCCTCTTGGGGTGGGCCTTTTGGCCAACACCAGAGGAATTTTTTATTCCTGGCCGGGGGGCCTGCCAAAGTTTTTCACTTTGGCACTACCCTGCACTTCTCCACTTCCCTTTTCCCCACTCTGTTTTTCTTTGTTGTGTGTCACGTTTGTCCCTTTTGGTTGAGCACTTGCACGACTTGGATGGCGTAGGTCCTCGGGCCTGCCCTGAAAGTCTTGGGAGGGGGTGGATATGGCCTTTTGGCTTAGTTCGCCCTCTCCCATGGGGTCTCCCTTCGGGGGAGCCCTACCTAGTACTCGGGGTGGGCTGTTTCGGCAGTCCCCCTGAAGAATGGGGTCTGCCCGGCTTCGGCTGGGTGGACCTAAGTGAGTACCTCAGTCCCGGTCAGGAGCTTCGCGCCCCGGGGGATCAGGGTCAGGGCCCTTCCTCTTCGGAGGAGGGCCATGTGTGTACGCCTTGTGCACTTTTTGTGTGTCTCACGTTTGCGTGTGTGCACTTTTTTATGCACCGGGTGTTAAGTCTTTTGAGTGTGTTTCACACACCACGGGCTTTAAAAAAAAAAAAATTTCCTATATTTGGGTAATGGCATTACCTATATCCCCGTTTACATTTAGCTTTCGGCCAGGGAATCTCACAGCCAATAGCTGAATGGGGACAGGGATACAGCCTCCCAGCACAGACATGTCCCACTCTGAGCACTGTTGTACCCCCCTGTGTAGTCTTTATTACCCCAGTTCCCTAATCTGAGAACAGGAGATAATTCTATAAGAATTTGTTGCCGCCATAGTTAAAAAGATCTTAAAGTGGCAGTAGTAAGAACTACCTAAATTTGCCACACATGTCGATAATGTTACTGGCATTGGGGAAAATGCATTCCTGAATTAGTTCTGAAGGGAACTATGAACAGAAAGGTGCCATAAGGGCTGTTATGAATTCCCCTAATAGGAATTAAAGCTGAACTCAAGGCAGATATAAAGGTTAGCATATAATTATTGTACTTATTAATAAAACAAATAAAATTGTGTTTAATAATGAATAAAATATTTACCTGAATTTTTTTTTATGTATAATTGTTTATTGCAGAATGCTATCTATTTAACACTGGAAGCTTCCTGACAGGATAGTAGAGAATGATAGTGTTATCAGTAGTGATGAAAGAACTGAGGAAAATTCAGTTCATTGCATGTTCACTGAACCCGCCAGGAAGTTTGCAAATACCAAACATATTGCCGGACCCCACTGAGGTCTATGGGCATTTCTCAAGGCTAATGTACAAGCTTTCATTTAAAAAGGATATGTATGGGCAGCTTTTTCTTGTCCTTAAAATGCCAGTATACCACACGCTAGAAGGGTACCTTGCAAACAGGGGGACACCAAGCCTTCCCCCTTGAAAGGCACTTTGTTCCTATGTTGAGAGAATAAGGGCTTCTTCCCCACATCTTGCCCCCCCCCCCCCCCCCAAAGTTATGGGTGGACTTGGAAGTCCCTTTTAAAATAAGGAGCCCCAGATATCTGCTCCCCACCCTAAGTTCAAGTACCCCTTGTTACCTATTTAAAAAAAAGATAAATAAAAAAAAACCACTGTGCTAAAGCCAATTTGAAATAAACAATTTCTTGCAATGTAAAGCCAATGTCAATCACATCATTTGATGTTATAGATACACGTGAAGCTCAATGAGTACTGCCTGATGATACTGACTCACCACTGGTAAGACCTGCTGACCAATGATGCAGCCATGTGTTGAGCAGTTGAGATATACTTTTTTGCATTTATACTTTCCTGTATAGGGATGGGGCCATTTTGTCATTTTACTCTGACCCCACCCACCTAAATGTTGTTAATGATGTGGCCATGCCCCTACCACAATTGCAAATGAGATATTCTTAACACTTCTGGAATGTAAATAATGTTTCTGGGGATCCTGTGTGACGTCATTGACCATATTACTTAGGATTCCTCAGTATTTATCTTGTCATTTAACTGTGGTAGCACTTCCACCACTAAGGCTCAATTCACACTTGTACGACTTGTTCTGTGACTGCAAAGTGGCATGACAAGTCATACTACATGATTTCCAATGGGTACCATTCATATCTATGTGACTTCAAGTCGCAGCGACTTCAAAGTAGTCCCTGTCCTACTTTGGTCCAACTTTGATGCAATTTAAGGTCTATAGATCTCAAGATTACGCAGACATTGCTTCAAGTCCTGTCAAAGTCGCGTCAAAGTCGCGTGACTTTCAGGTTGTACAAGTGTGAAAGGGGCCCTAATGACAGACATCTGACTGCTGTTTGTTTACATACATGAGTTGAGGATCAAGCAGATGAGCTGGCCAAATATGGCTGAAATTCAAAGAGATTGGGTTCAGGTCAAACTGATAATCAAGCAGAATCCCTACTCATTAGTGTACTGCTGCCTCTTCACTGTCCAATCACAAGGTAGGGCAACTGCTAGACCATTCCATATTGCTCAAATAGTGTAGTCTACAAAGAGGTTTGCGTGAGTCCAGAGTCTGGCAAAGATGTCGGGATCATAATACTGGCTGTACAAATATAAATACATTTTAATTGTATAATTGATTGTTATTTTATAGTGCATTTGCCAGGCTTCCAAAGGCAGTCAATTCATTGCCAAAGTGCAGATATAAGGTGTGCCTTTTTATTATCCATGATGGGGGATAGTAGTGGAACCTGTGTCAGGCTTTCTCATAGTGAATAAAGGTGAGGCTGACACAGACCCTGCTATCTGTACAAGTTTACATCAGTAATCTATATATTGAACATGTTGTTGCATTCCATGCTGTTTGCTTAATCTACACTTGTCATTGGTTAATCCTAGTCTTGTTTTTATAACTCTTACTATGACTAAAAAACAGGTTACAGTTTGAAATGTATCAGTCCTTTTATGGAGTTTTCTGTACCAAATACTATTATGCTGCTTCAACAACTTTTGCGGGAGATTTTTGCTCTCTGACTATACTTTAAAATCGTTGACAGAGACCCTGCTTTTAGTCTTTTTGCCAAAGTGTACGCTTGCTTAACCACTGTGCTTACTTGACACTGTGCCAGAGTATGTAAATACTGCTTCTGTATAGGCCATGCTGATGGAAAAAGGTTTGCTATATAAGCACTGATTTTATTTTTACAATTCAGTAGCATATCAACTACCTTATTGAATAATAATAATATTTAATAATATTTATTTAGCACTTTTCTCCATGTGCATGACTAAAAAATGTGTTTTGTTTCGTTTAGTTTAGATTAGGTAATCTAGTTATTTTGTTTCGTTAAATTTGTTTGATTCGTTCAATTCATATTCAGAATTAATTTTATGTCTTGTTCAAATTTTCTTTGAATTTACCGATTTTTTTCTATTCAAAACGTTCAAATCGATAACTTTGGAATCGGTCGAATCCAAAACTTAGGGTTTATTTTTTCGATTTGAATGTGGCAAAGTGAACAAACAAAAGAAGAATTCTCATCAAATTAATACAGTGACTCTTTAGATCACCTTTGGCTTAACAAAAACAGCATTATTTTGAAATAGTACTTTACTAACACACTGTCTTTGATTTCAGAAATATGTTTACAGTTCAAATTTGACTGGAGTTCGATGTTAAATTTGATTAGAATTTTAATTTTAATTTCCAAAATTCTGTAAACTTAATTTAGATATTTAGATATATCCGAATCTCGAAATAATGAAAAATTTGCCCGAATATTTAATCGGAGTGAAAAGAACCGCACATGTCTAATAAGCACTAAGATGCTTATCAAACTGATGTTAGGATCTTTGAATAGAAGGATTTGTCAGTTGTTGCTTTTAGGGCAGGTTCACACCAGAGCACATTCTGTGCGCATTTCCTGATTCGTGTTCAAATGTACAGCCCTTGTGATCTGCATGCAGATGCCAATCTAATGTTAATAGCACCCAAAAGACAGATTGCAAATGCAGTGCGTTTGCAGGCGCCAAATCGCATAATACCACAGTACCATGCAGTACCATGCAATTTAGTGTGGCACATTTTTAAAATTAGTGCTTACACTTCTTTTTTGTCTGCGTTCTGGAGTGATTTTCAGCCCATTCAAACGCACCGGCTGAAAAATAGCACCACACGGGTGCGTGGGGGAATTATACGGGATGAAAGCACACATTTCTGTGCGATCCTGGTGTGAACTGCCCTTAAATCAGGGTGAATTTGTCTGAAGTCTATTTTTAAGAACATCCAAAGAGGGTGCTTTCCACACAATGGTTGGTAGGAAGTTTCATATTTTGTGTGCTACATAATAGAATGCCCAAGATCCAAAAGATTCTAAGACAACTCTAGGCATGCACAATGTGTGAGAAGAAAATATGGGAATCCAGAAGTTCTGATAGATGGGTGTAAACAGGTACTTAATGAGATAATACTGTGCTGGTTGTGTTAATTATTTTCTTGGTTAAAGTGATACTAAAGTCTTTTTATATTTTTCCTCTAAAAATAACAAACATGTTATACTTACCTGCTCTGTGCAGTTGGTTTTGCACAGATCATCCCAGATCCTCCTCTTCTCAGGTCCCTCTTTGGTGCTCCTGGTCCCTCCCTCCTGTCGAGTACCCCCACAGAAAGCAGCTTGCTATGGGGGCACCAGAACCGAGCCCCAGCTCTGTGTGTCCATTTAGACAGGAAGCTGTGGTTCGGCCATGCCCCCTCTCTCTCCTGATTGACTAACTGACTTTGATTGACAGCAGCGGGAGCCAATGGTGCCGCTGCTGTGTGTCAGCCTATCAAGAAGGAGAGTCCTGGACTCTCATCCCGCATCAGAGTATGCGTTCGGATACTGCATAGTGTTTTTTTTATTAAATTCTTTGTCATTTACTAAAAAACTCTACTAAAATACCGCATACTTTATTCTATGAAGTCATGTTGTATTTTAGTAGCAAAATCCTGTGACAGCTGGTGTCCTTAACAAACAGTGTAAACAGCTGGTTGTTATGGAGTGGGTGGCCGCTGGTGTCCTTAACAACCAGTAAACAACATGGTTGTTAAGGAGCGGGCGGTCACCACATCCTTAACAACCGTTGAGTTATTAGCTGTCAATGAGCAATGAAAAAAGAATTGCTAGAAATTTAAAAATAGGAAAAAAAAACAATGTGGGGTACCCCAAAATCCATATTAAACCCTTACCTGAGCATGCAGCCTGGCAGGTCAAGAAAGGAGGGGAAGGAGTGAGTGTCTCCCCCTCCCAAACCATACGGGGTCACATGCCCTTAACAAGGAAGGTGGCTTTGGGGCTGGGGGGGCTCTGTCCCCCCAAAGCACCTTGTCTCCATATTGATGGAGACCAGGGCTTCATCCCCACAACCCTGGCCAGTGGTTGTGGGGGTCTGTGGATGGGAGGCTTATAAGAATCTGGAGGACCCTTTTAACAACCATAACAACCATGACAGTTACTGGTTGTTAAGGCCGCCAGCGGCCGCCCGCTCATTCACGACCAGTAGACATTAAAATACTCAAATACCACATGCCTCAAGCACTACTTAATTACCGCATGTATTTAATTATTTCTTTCTTTCTGTGAATTGAGTTTAACGCCTGAAGGTGGAATGACTCAATTCGACCTCGAAAGTTCCCTGATAGTCCCAGACTATAAGGAGTCTAATCGGTTCTGTGTAAGGGCGGAGTCCCTGGGAGGAAACCTCTGCCTCTGGAATAAATCAACTAGTCAGAGTCTCATACAAAGGCTTACTCGCCAGTTTATTACGTTTCAAAACTATATATACATGCATCATCAAAAGGGATTGGCCTAGGGTACATTCCTTATAAGGGGTTATAAACTGATCAATTTCAAGCTTTAGGGAGCGCTCCATTTACGGAGATTAACTTATTTAGTGGATTCTATTGGTTGAACAAGAAATCTTAGACATTTCTGATCTCATCCTAAGAAAGAGGAACTAGAAGGCGACGGTATTCTACAGGAAACAGATAGTATAATTAGAACAGGCTATAATGCGTCAATTGCGAGATAGGTGCAGAAATCTTTGTCTTAAATGAAGTTTAAACACATAGATAAAAAATGGATACTAAATGGATACTAAAGATGGAGGAGCATGTCCCACGCTCCTACAATGCCTGTGGTATTTACTGAATGCTTTCAGCGTTTTGCAGTGAATACCAAAAAAAGTGTATAGCGAATTGACAGTTACAGGATCGCATGTGATATTTAGGGAAAATATGTCTGAACACCTACATACCGAATGCAATCTGGTTCTATTAGAGCAAGGTGGATTTGACAACTCATAATTCAAGCCTTTGAATTTAGGGACACAGTTTCACCTTTGCCTGCCCAACTGCACTTCATTGGATCAGTTAGTTCTTCTTGGCCTTTTCCACAGATTTAGATTTGCAAGGCTGCCCATTAGCACGTTTGCTAGGCTTTACCAGGTGGATGTTCAGACCACCTCTGATTCCAGTTTTTGTCGTTTGTTAATATGTGGTTGATTGTGGGTGTGTTAGCACTTTGTTTGCTCTGTTGCCCATCCCTCAGTTAGATTGCTATGGGACTTCCCTACATCATGGAATATTATACCAGTGTACCCTAATAAACAATAAAAAAAACAGGATTTTTTTTACTTTATTTAGGTGGTAGTAAATTCTGTTTTTTGAGTTATATGTACAGGCTTACTTGCAAGTACAGTAAATATTTCCTAAATATGCTTTGTTTAGGAGATATTTACTTTAGTTGCATGTTATATGCGCAAGAGTAACGTCATCAATCAAAAGTCTGGAGCCAACGAACCTGGTAGGAAGACAGAATGAAGATAGAAGTCTTGTTAGCGATGACAGTGAGCCTTGGGGGGCTTTGTTTTAAGGTAAGTCTTTCATAAAGTGCTAGTTTGTGATGCATAATAGCACAATATGACATTATCTTGCAGGGACCGTTTTTTTTTTTTTTTTTTTTTAATTAATATGACTTTACTACCACTTTTAAAAGCCTTTTTTTGAGGGGAACAGGCTGAAAAGTGGTCAAAGGCAAGCTGGGATCACTGCAAGCAGAATTCAGGAGTAGTCAAAACAGGCTGAGTCGATAACTGTAGTCAGATGCAGATTTACAGGTTGCAGGTATTCACAGGAGCGCTGTAGACAAGACAGTACTAAAGCATAGCACAGGCTCAGTTTAAATAGCCCACTTGGTGTCAATACAGGCAATTTCTAGTAGCCTGAACAGGAACATTAACAAAATTCAAATACTCACGCTATGTGTTAAACTCAGGGTATCTAATCTTCTGTAGTTGCTGCCCAACAAGTGTTAAACCACTTATAATATATATAATAATATAAATCTTAAACATTACCACAGTGCATACAGTGTGTCCCATATCATATAACAAACCAAAAAAAAATAAAGTGCTAAATAAATGTATACAGTAAACTAATTAGTCCAACAGAAAATATTCCAAACTCAAAAGTGATCCATTCTATGATCATTCATCTATCAATAAAGTGCTCAGTGCTCAATGGTTCATTCCCAAAGTGCTGAAGTGCTCCACATAAACATGCCATGAAGTATGGCACACACCCCTCTCGTTTCCCCTACTCATCAGAGAATATGGACCCTCAGCTTTTCAGTCTAGGGTCAAGCTCGCTTGTATCTGGTGGGGGGTGATGAGCTCAGTGTGTTCAAACTAGGATTCAAACCCACATGTGCAAGCCTGCCAAGGAGCTGTACCCATAGTGGCCAATCATCTGGGACTCAGGCATTCTCTGCCCTACAGCTGCACATACAAGTGGTGTGTATGTGTTCAGCTGAGGGACAGGGAATTCCCTGGCCACAGATGATTAGTCCATAATACTAGTATTAGATCCTAGTCCAAATATGTCTAAACCCATCATTGATGCTGAGAAAAGATATACATTGTGTAGCACTGGGACACAGGAATCAAATATGATTACTCCGATGTTAATACAGTGCTATCCTGGTAAGAGCTGCTGGATAGAATGGGTCCTCTGTTCTTTGCTTCCACTATCTCAAGAACCTTCAATCCCTCATACAATATCACAAAAATCACTGAAAGTAAAACATAGTATCCAATAGTAGTGCTATATCAAAGAAAACAGGCACCAAACCAGGTAGTAAAGGTGAACCCTAAAAAACTGTCAACCAAAATGTTTGGTAACTAGGCAAGCATAAAATGGATTAAAAATAATAATAACACAATTTAACATACAATGTTATTAACAGTAAAGACTAGGCATAAGATGACATTTGGCATCCAGATCAGAATAAACAGTAGCGAGGCCACTTCAGATGCACCAATGAGAAGTAGTAAAGGTTAATCTACCGAATGCTGGAACTATACTGCTAGAGAGCATTTATGGCAGCAATGCTAGTCCTAGACCAACTATGCACTGTCCAAAAGAAAAGGAGGATGGTAGTGGAGGATAGTAGTGGAGGGGGCAGGGGAACAAAAGGGATAACCTGCATGTTGTACAGATACAGCATAGGTACAGTATAGTCTCGGCACAGGCGCAAGCTAGATATGGTTCAGATGTAGAAAAGGTTCTGTATATTGCGCAGTAGGGTTGGTATAGCTGCAGTCTAGGTTTGGAATAGGTGTTTTAGAAAGTGCAGTATGGGTGTGGCATGGATTGGGTACACTTGGTTCCTGCTCTGAGCGGCTCAGTTAACTGTATCAGCAATAGGTGAATAGCCCTCTCACCAGTCCTTGGGATTCTGCGGTTGCCTCTCACTGTAGAAGGGGGTTGGGACCTCGGTTCCTTACCTAGAAGCTTCCCGTGATTAGCGGTGGAAAGCAGAGGGTAAGTGGATGCTCCAATCTCCCTGCTGCAGCAATGCAGATGCTGTGATGTGGGTGGTGCTGCACTACCCCTGGTGTCCTCAGTCCCAGTCTCAGGCTCATATCCCCAATGGTATGGTGTCCTACTGCCAGGCGAATACCCAGACAGAGGTGCCCTCTCTCTAACTCCCTCAGTGCCAAGAGGAAACATTTTTCTGGATAGTTTAATAAATATTATCTCTCCATTCCTCCTACTGCACAGTGCATATTGGGATTTTAATTGTTAGGAGTCTATTTTTCCCATTATATGGTTGCCCTCTCAAACTAACACTCCTAGGATTCTCAGCACTCTGCATGGAAATAAATAGGCTTGCCTGGCTTTAGCTCACCCCTGCTGGCTGCTGAAGAGGATGTTGCAGCATAACATCAGTATTTCAGTAGAGGTATAGCATTATTATTATTATTAGTATTATTATTATTATTATACAGGATTTATATACAATAAAATACAGTTACATTACAATTCAATACAGGAGGAATTATATGGCCCTGCTTATTAGAGCTTACAATCTAGAAGGGAGAGTCAAGTGAAACAAAAGGCAATAACTGTGGTTGATGAGCTTATGGAGAAAATGGAAGTATAGTGGTTAAGTGTGGGTAGAATAGGCTTCTCTGAAGAGGAGGGTTCTCAGAGATCGTCTAAAAGCTAATAGAGTAGGAGATAATCGGACAGATTGGGGTAAGGAGTTCCATAAGATTGGAGACACTCTGGAAAAGTCCTGGAGGCGAGCATGGGGGGAGGCGACGAGGGAGCTATAGAGAGCAGGAGGTTTTGAGAGGAACGAAGAGAGCGATTAGATTGGTATTTAGAGACTAGATTAGTGATGTAGATTGGGGCTAAACTGTGGATGGCTTTGTAAGATGTTGTTAGTATTTTGAATTTAATTTGTTGGGTGAGCGGAATCCAGTGGAGGACTTGAGGAGTAGCGGACACTGAACGATTGGTAAGGTGGATGAGTCTGGCAGCAGCATTCATGATGGACTGAAGGGGGGATACCTGTTTTCTGTGGTGTATTGTGTAGTTTGTGCTGGGTAAAAATGCTGTGTAAGCTGTTTAGGAAAAGCAAGGCTGCAGAGAGGTCTGGTGTCCAGAAGGAAGTGTGCAGCTTACATATCTGGGCCAGAAACAATGAGTGGGAGCCTCTTGCTAAAGTATTTGCAAAGTATGCTTCTCCCTTGAATAAAACTTGGCGTGATAAAGTCTCAGATCATTTTGTAGATTTTAGCCTTAAGGGGTTTGGTTTAAGTAAAGCAGAGAAGAGGACAGTGTCCACATTGGGTTGGTACTTTCTACATACTCTCTATATAGAATCACAGAGAAGGGAGAAGGCAGAGGATGAACTTAAGGTATTAAAAGGCCAACTAGCAGTTGCTTCAGAGTGTGTGCGTTCAACTGCTAGTCGGGCTGATGATTTGCAAGAGCGGTGTGCAGCCCTCATGACCAAATCAATTAATGCCTTAAGGGAAAGGAAGGGCCGAAAACCTATTAGTAAAGCCAGGGTACGTGCCATTGTCACATCCCAAAACTGGGATTGTGAGGATGTCTCCTCCAATGAGGATGAGGAGATAGAGTTTGATGTTTCAGATGATGACTATGTATCTTAGTCTGATGATAGTGATGATCTGAATGAGTTTCATGCAAGTCCAATAATGCGGAATAGTGCTTGTGATGAACTGAATGAAGTTGAAAAGGGGCCTATTCAAATTGAGCCCAAGGAGCAGCTTGCAGTGGTGACCGAAGAAACTGCAAGCGAGGTAAAGTATTTAGGTAAAGTTAAACCTGCAGTGGCTTTGAAGTGTGTTCAAACTTCTGTAGGCAGAGCTGAAGATTTGAATGAGCGGTGTGCAGCCCTCATAAGCATTTCTAATGATGTAACAAAGGACAAAGGCCCTAAGCCTGCAAGGAAGACAAGGCCTATGGTCTTCAGAAGAAACATGTGGACTGATTTACTTAAGGCAGGGGTCCCTAAAGAGGAAATAGAGGGGATCCCCACACCAGCTTTGTTTGAGAAGTGGGAACAAGTGAATGGGAATGGTTTATTCAGCCACATTAAGTGTTTCTGCTGTCATAGAATGGGGCATTTTGCTAGATACTGCCATGCTGTGACGATTGGACAACAGCAGGCCAGTATTCGCAGGACAGCACAGAGAGACATGCAAGTTTATTCCTTTCGTTGGAAGTCAAAGCCTTTCAGTGAAAATGTAACCAGGCAACAGTGGGCACCCTATAACAGTTTTGCAGTTAAATGTGAGCAGTGAGCTATGTTTTTTGGCACAGGTGGAAGAAACATATAATCTGCTTTGTCTCTAATTTTAAGGTACCGAGCACCGAGAGGTGGACCGGGCAGAGCAAATGACAAAACCGGATGGGATGGGACAGACCAGAAGATGAGAGCCCGAGGAAGATGCAGATGATTTCCTGATGGTGGCTTAATTGGAGTGGACTTACATCTGAGCATTTACCAGGAGGAGGACAAAGAACTTTCATCATTTAGGATTTTCATCCACAGACTGCCAAGGACATTGCTAACCCTGTTTAAAGTAATGTTGTAGCTGCCAGGGACTTGGTCTGACCGCTCAGATGATACGGGGGTCGAAAGGGAATTTTTTCCTCCCATTGAACGGGGGGTTTATTTTTGCCCTTTTCTGGCAAAGTCTTTAAGAGATGTTGAAGTTTGTATTGCATACACATTGTACATGCTTAAGATAATTAGCTTGTGCATGTTGTAGGCATATTTTTTGTAAAGAAGTAGAAATGTTTGTAATGTTGGTAATTATTGCCAATGTATGGGATCAAGAGGTGGATTGTATCAGTTGTGGATTTTTTACAAATGTTCCCATCCATGTGTAAAAAATTTCTCTCACCCACAGGTAGTTTTAAAATGGCTGCCGCATATTTAATGAACCATGTGCTTGTAGGGGGGAGGTGCAGCCATGTGTGGATGACCTCACTCAAAGTGACCTGGGAGTGGTCAAAAGATATGACCACATCCTGTGGGGGGTCTTTCTGTGTATAGGATTATAAAAGGGTCAATTTGCATGAGAAAAGCCCTGTTTCTACCTCACCTTTTGGCCCTTAAACATCCAGGATGCAGCCTGGCTTGTTTGTTTGTTTGTAGTTGGAGAAAACATGCGGCGAGGACCTCTTTGTCCTGTTGCTGCAGACATCTATTGGAAGAGCTGCTGAACCCACCACCAGTGCTAAGTATTTATTCAATATTCTTGGGACAAGGGTTGTATTTGATTAAGAAGCATATTTCTGCTGTTTACAGACCATAGGCTGTTCATGTGTTAGGCATTGTTATATCTGCCAGTCTTGTGATATGTTCCTAATATTGCAATAGTTTGTATGTACAGCATGCTTTTCTTTAGTAAAAGTACATTTATACCCTGCAGAGGTCTGAGCTTCCTTGGTTGTACCGCAAAGTAACCCTTGCTAGAAACGCAAGCAAAATACCTATGAAGAGGTAAGCCAGTGAGAAGGGAATTGCAGTAGTCGAGGCGCAAGATGACCAGGGAGTGAACTTGGAGCTTTGTTGTGTCACTGGTTAGAAAGGGGCGTATTTTGGAGATGTTGCGGAGAGTGAGGCGGCAAGATTTGGACAGTGTTTGGATGCGGGGCTTGAAGGAGAGTTCAGAGTCCAGGACTATACCTAGGACCTTGGCATGCGGGGATGGGCTGATAGCTGTGCCATCGATATTGACAGAGAGATCGGGGGAAGGGGCACTTGTGGAGGAAAAATTATAGGTTTGGTTTTGGATAGATTGAGTTTGAGGAAGTGGTGTGATATCCAGAGTGATATATCTGATAGTAAATTAGTGATATGTGAGGAGACTGAGGGAGTGAGCTGAGGGGTGGATAAATAGTTTTGGGTATCATCAGCGTAGAGATGGTATTGAAAGCCGTGGGAGGCTATCAGCTGACCCAGAGAGGAGGTGTAGATTGAAAATAGGAGAGGTCCAAGAACAAAACCTGGGGGGACCCCAACAGAGAAAGAAAGAGGAGAGGAGGAAGTAGAATTGTAAGTAACGCTAAAGGTGCGGTTGGATAAGTAGGAAGAGAACCAGTGAAGAGTACAGTCATGGAGACCAAAGGTGTGGAGTTTTTTTGAAGAGGAGGGGATGGTCAACCGTATCAAATGCAGCAGAAAGGTCCAGGAGTAGAAGAACAAAATAGTGTCCATTGGTTTTGACCATTAGCAGATCGTTTGTTAGTTTTAGGAGAGCAGTTTCTGTGGATTGTTGAGGCCGAAATCTAGACTGAAGGGGATCAAGAAGGCTATGCTCGGCAAGGTGGTCACACAGTCGGTTGTAGACCAGACATTCAAGGAGTTTGGATAAAAAAGGGAGCAAGGAAATAGGGCGTAGGTTGTTTAGATTGGTTGGGTCCAGTGAGGGCTTTTTAAGTATGGGGCTGACTAGTGCATGTTTTAGAGAGTTGGGGAAGATGCCAGAAGAGGGAGAGACTGAAGGTGTGGGTTAGAGAGCGTAGAATAGGGCCAGAGGGTGAACGTAGCATTTGCGAGGGAACAGGATCCAGAGGGCAGGTGGTTTAGTGGATGTTAGCAAGTAGTTTAGCAACCTCGTCTATAGTGGTGAGGTTGAATGAGGAAAGTAGTGATTGCACCTGTGGGCATGAAGCATAAAGCATGGAAGGTATCTGAACAGCAGTGATCTCCTCAGGAATTGTATCACTCTTCTGTTTGAAGTGGTTGGCGATCTCCTGGACAGTGAGTGAGTCAGTGGGTGGAGGCAGTGTAGGACGAAGTAGAGAATTAAAGGTAGCAAAGAGTTGCAGGGGGAGGGATCACAAGTTGTTAATGAGCGTGATAAAAATGGTCTGCTTGGCAGTGTGGAGACTGGAGTTGTATTTTTGGAGGACAGATTTATATTGGTTGAAATATTTCTGAGACCTAGTCTTACGCCATAGGCGTTCAGGAGCACAGCTATGCTTTTTCAGACTTCTAGTGTTATCTGTTTGCCAAGGTTGAAGGGTCGGGGCCTGATTCGATGTGTAGTGAGGGGGGCCAGTGTGTCCAGGGAGGCTAAAAGTGAAGCGTTGTAGACAGAAGTGGCTAGGTTGGTGCAGGACAGGAGTGCGATTTTGTCATCGAGGTGGTCGGTAGCAGAGTAGAGAAGAGAAGGGTTGAGATGGCGTAGGTTTCTACGGGTAACTGTAAGGCAGTTGGAGGGAGAGGAGGTGGAGGAGAGGGAGAGAGTAAAACTAATAAGGTAGTGATCAGAGAGGGGAAAAGGATAGTTTGAGAGGTTGTACGGAGTGCATAGGTGGGAGAAAACAAGGTCAAGGATATTGCCTTCAGAGTAAGTAGAAGCATGTATCCATTGCTTCAGGTCAAAGGAGCAGGTTAGACTGAGAAGTTTGGAAGTGGCAGGAGTGTTAGTATTAATAGGGATGTTGAAGTCACAGAGAATGATTGTGGGGATTTCGAAAGAGAGAAAGTAGGGTAGCCAGGCAGAGAAGTCGTCAAGAAAGGTCGATACTGGTCCAGGGGGGCGGTAGATCACAGCTATCCTTAGAGAAACAGGAGAGAAAAGAAAAATGCAGTGTGCCTCAAATGAGGAGCGTGACAGAGAGGGAGGTGGGTGAAGTACCTGAAAGGTGCTATGTGGGGCTAGAAGGATCCCGACACCCCCTCCCTTGCATCCACTGGGTCTGGAGGAGTGAGTCCAGAGAAGACCACCTTGCGATAGGGTAGAAGAAGACGCAGTGTGGGATTCATGAAGCCAGGTTTTGGTAATGGCGAGTAGATTAAATGAGTTAGCGATACAAAGGTCATGGAGAGAGGTGAGTTTATTACAGACAGAGCGGGCATTCCAAAGGGTGCAAGAGAGAGGGAGTCTGGTCTTGAGAAGAAGAGAGATGGGAACTAAATTGTGCTAAATGCGACTGCAGCCAGAGGGTGCAGGGTGATGGGTGTGTTGATTATAGGTAAATTATGGAGGCCCAGGGTTTGGGGATACAGTGTGTCTCCAGAGGTTAGCAGAAGCAGAAAGGTGAGGGAGGTAATATGAGAGTGTGATTTATATGAAGGGACATGCCCCAGTGTCCTGGAGGTTTTGTGTGCATGTGGATTTAGAAATAGCAGGAGATGGTGAGTGCAGTAATAAGGAGAGGATAAAAGTGAGGGTGATATGTATAAGCTGTGGGGTGGAGAAGAGGGGTGAAGGAGAGAGAGTTTAAGGATAAAGGGCATGGCTGTCAGAAGGAATGGTAGAGAGTGCATGTTGCAAGAAGAGAGAGCTGAAGGGGTAAACAAGGTCACCTGCAGTTTGTGTGGTGTTTATCTCAGCCTTTCCTGTGTTCATTCACTTTGTGCATTCACTGAAGTGCAGAGTCAGAAGTGCCCCCACTTATAGAAATACCCCCACTTTGACAAAGAGCCCCAAAAGCAAACTTGCCCCCTTTGCAAACATGCCTTCCCCAAGTGATGCTTAGTTATATACTGTTAGACGTGGGGGTGGGTGCTTTCCAATAAACTAATCAGGAGTTAATAAAGTATGCCTGGATAAACAGAGCAACATTTTCACTTCAGAAACAAATTTATAAGAGGATAGCTAATAGATAAGAACAGGCTATAAGTTAAAAGGTGAGACAATAAAGCATTGCAATGACAGCAGTCTACAGATGGTTAAGCAAATTAAACATACCACATTTAAAAGACAGAACATAAAGAGAGCAGCTTTCAGTATTACAGCTTTGGGTGGAGTTGCAGCAATGTGAACATACCAAAAAGCACAGATACACAGAGAGAGTAAACAGGTTCCAGTTGCAGTTAAGGGTGGATGTCTTTTAGCAGCTTACACATACCTGTGGAGAGACAGAGAAGAAGTTGGATGAGGATGTTGCAGCATAACATCAGTATTTCAGTAGAGGTAGAGAAGAATAAAAAGCAATGGGCTCCAGTCACAGAACCAGATCTCATGCGTTTTTTAGGTTCCCAAATACCGCATGCGATCCTGAAAATATCAATTCACTATTGCTTTATGCGGTATTTACCGCATAAAACAAAAACACTTGGCAAATACCGTATGAAACAGGAATGAAAGTCATTTCACAAAAGGAAATATCCTGGCATGCAATATTTATGGAATTGGCAGCCGCTGGCATCCTTAACAACTAGTAAACAACATGGTTGTTAAGGAGTAGGTGGCTGCCACATCCTTAATAACTGATGAGTCATCAGCTGTCAGCAGGGTTTCTCGCAGACAGCTGTATGTTAAAAAAAAGATGCCAGCAATGAAAAATTTAGGTCTGGTATGGATTTTGAGGGGGACGCCACTCCAAAATTTAAAACAAATGGTGTGGGTCCCCCCAAAATCCATACAAGACCCTTATCTGAGCATGCAGTCTGGCAGGTCAGGAAAGAAGGGGGAAGAGTGAGCTCCCCCCTACTAAACCATATCAGGCCACATGCCCTCAACATGGGGGGGTACTTTGGGGCAGGGGGGTCACTGACCTAGAATGCTCCAGTCTTTGATGTCACAAGGGGCGGTACCACCTGGTGATGTCACCAGGTGGCATTGCCCCTTAGTTATTTAAGAACTGTCAGATGGCAGAGCTGGCTAGCCTTCGACGGGAGCGTAGCATTTTTATTTTCAGGTGGGCGGTAGTGGCAGGCATTGTGATGGCGATGGATTTACAACGGGGGATTTTTTTTTTTTATAAAGGACTTGTCAAAAACTGCCTCCTGTCTTTTTTTACTCTACACTCCTTTTTTTGGTGAATGAGTAGTGGCAGTGTGTGCCCAATACTCATTCATATATAGGGGGGCTGGGATCTGGGGGCTCCTTTATTAAAGGGGTCTTCCAGAATCCAATAATCTCCCTGCCCACAGATGCCAACAACCATCTGGCAGAGTTGTGGGGGAGAGGCCCTTGTCCCCATCAACATGGGAACAAGGTGCTTTGGGGGGACAGAGCTCCCTCAGCCCAGAAGCAAGCCCCCATGCTGAAGGCATACAGCCTGGTATGGTTAAGAAGTGGGGGGGCTCGCTCATCCCCCCCTTTCCTGACCTGCCAGGCTGCATGCTCAGATAAGGGTCTTATATGGATTTTTTTTAAATTTTGATGGGGGGGTTCCCTTCAAAATCCATACTAGACCAGAAGGGCAGGGTAATAAAATTGGGTGTGGACCCCAGACCATTTTATTTTTATTTTTTATTGCCAGCATTTATTTTTTACATTCAGCTGTCAGCGGGGAATTCAGCTGACAGCTGATGACTCATTGATTGTTAAGGATACAGTGGCCGTCTGCTCTTTAACTAGCATGATGGTTGCTGGTTGTTGGAAACTAATGGCCACCCGCTTCTTAACAACCAGCTATTTACAGTCTGTGTTAAGGTTGAGGGCTACCACTGATGGTAAATTACTGCAAGCTTTTACTACTAAAATACCATGACTTCATAAAATACACAGGTGGCCACTCAATAGAGTAAATGTTATCTCAATTTAATGATTAGTGTAAAACATTACATCATGTAACATGGTACATAAAACGTTAACCAAGCCAAACAAAGGTATAGACACAAATATAGTACATGCTTGACGTTAGTAACCATATTGTTGCATGGTTGTAAACAGGCATCTTAATAACTTTGACGCGTTTCCCGAGCAAACTGCTCTCTTCTTCAGAAATGGATGCACACATGCATATCTGTGAAAACACATATGCAGAAATAGTATTGTAACAACAATCCAAAAATTAGTTATTGATGATGTTTGCAGGGTACAAAAACCATGAAGGGTCCCGAGTCAGGGACCCATACTTACAAGTTGGCCGGGCCTGGACAGCGAAGAGACACTGACATCCAGTGATTTACGGATGGAGGCGTTATCACTATAAGCCACTGCAATATGCGATTAAACTGGGGGTGTCGTTAAGAGTACATTGACACCCCGAGCGTATCGCATATGGCAGTGTGAACTGCCGGGGGTGCGTGTGCGATGCGGGAACAGGCTGCGGATTCGCAGCCTTCCCGCATCGCATAAGTGTGAATAAGTGTGAACCTGACCTAAGTGTTACCGGACCGTTTATTTTTATTGTAACTCATGCAGTATTTTAGTAGTGTTCTCTCCATATTGCCGTAGCCTAGCACCTGGCTACATTCATATGCAATTACAAATTATACATAAAAAATACATAAAAAAAGGTTTTTAAAACATTAACACAGATTGATAAAAAAATGTTTTACTTTGCGCTGATCTGTTTGACAAGTCTAAAAAAAAAAAAATCCTAATTTTTTAATCAATCTTCCTCAATGTCTCACTGACCATTTTGCCAAAAGTTACCTACAGAGAAATTTTACTGGAAAACAAAATATTGCTGCAAAGAGTTAAGTTAATTTTCAATATTTGTTTCATCCATTACAGAATAATAAAGTTGAAATATTCCTTCATTACAAATGATGAAGGTATATAATTGCAGATGAAGATTAATGTATACCATATAAGCACACAGGTTTGCCCAGAAGACTGCATTCAATTACTGCATAGAGGGCTATCCTCCAGAAAATAAATGAGTAAAATAGAAATAATTCAGAAAAGGGCTATTAAAATGCTGCTTTCCATAAACTGCAACATTTATCAGGAGACGTACAAAACCCACATTGAGAAGAAAATGAGATGTGCATAACACACATCTCTCAAGGAATGTAATATATATATATATATTAAAATATATATAGGCAAAGAGAATTTTATCTTATTTGAATACACTATAATGAAATTTGATTAGTTGCTTTGGGTTAATTCTCTTTCTGCGTGATTACGTTTGTTTCCCTTGCTTTATTTAATAAGCCTAGAAAGACTCATGCAACAATCATTGCAAACTTTATACTAAGACTATGGCTTCACAGTACAGTCCCTTTTCAATGCAAACGTGACACACTGCAGAGACAAGACACTTTTCACTTTCTTCTCTGGTTCCTCCTTCAACCGAAACTACTAATGTAGTTTCAGGTGTAAAATCAGGTTCACATCAAGGGATTCTGGGTAATGAGTTCTGCATACCTATCATCTAGTATTACCGTCTCAAAAAAGAACTTCAAGTCCCAAGAGCCTTTGTTCTTTGGTATGTCAGTGAGCTGGGCTCGAGGGATAGGACAAGGTGTGTCAGTTTGCCTAGTCTTGCTCAACAAGGTAATCATTACTCTCTGTAGTTAGCTGCTTGACTAGGTAAACAAACAGGAGTAATTGAGCATGGGGAGAGCACCATGAATTTATTCATCTGAGCTGATCTTCTACAGAACGTGAGTTTTTTTTTTTGTAAAATGAATTTTATCTTACCAAGAAAATAACTTTTTCAATCATTTTAGTAATATTGTATTTATAAATATAGACATATTTACTAAAATCTTGGTGATTATAAAGTAGGGACAGAGTAAGAAATGAATGTAGTTTGATTTGCCAGTGACGTTCATTTACAGGGACCTTTAGAATTTTGGTGTAGTCTTAATATTACTTGCATTGACTTTATTTCAGACAAATCACAACATATAAAGCTTTTAATGAGGTTATGTGTAATTTAGATAAAAGTTACACAAATACAAAATCTTAATCAATACAGTAAGCAGAGAAACAATAGCTGCCCTATATACAGCCAAAAAAATCATACAGATAGAATGTATTAGTACCCTACTGATTGAGAGTGGTGTGGTCATCTGCTGACTGAGATATGTCTAATTTACATCGTAGTGTTTAAAGGAAACAATTATACATTGAAAATAATAAATATGCAATAAGAATGACTTCAAAAGAAAAGATCATCTTGGGATAAGGATTCCGTGACGCCAATAATACGTTTTTACAGTATTTTTTAAAAAATTGCTAGCGGTCACTGTGTCTTTAATAATTTTCTATACTGGCTGGCGAAAATAAAATTCACATTTGTTTATGTGCTGCACATGCTTACGATTTAAGTAGTGTACAATACTTTTGAACTCAAGAACTGTAGTTGGGTTAGATCACATGGCCATCAGGCTGTCTATGGGGTACAACAACCTCTAGTTTGGGTAGATGTTTCTGTAGAAAAGACAGAATTTGAAGAGATTGAGTTACATATATCCTAATCCTAGAAATCTTTTTTTATTCATGTAATTTGGCCAAAATTAGGAAATGCCTGAAAGTAGTTAAATAATTTTTCTTTTGTAATGGTGTAAAAAAAAAAAACATGCAGTTATCATGCAAAATATTTGTGATGATATGACTGGTGACTGCAACTGGGTTATTTAGGAAACTGTAGCCTATTGTTTTCAAATGTATAATGTATATGCATTCATGGGGTTCTAAGTCTTGACCATACTATGGGTGTATTCAGACTTACATTACTTACCGTACTGGAAAAAACGACATGTGGTAGCTGTGTCTTCTTAGCATTGCTTGTACTAATAATATGAGGCTATGCTGGTGTACTGTGCGAATGCTTATAACCACAAAAATATATTGTAGACTTTACTTAATAAAACCCATAGGCTTAGTTAAAGATGAATTGTGGGAGACAGGTGAATTAATAATGTTATGAAGTGAACTCCGTAAGTCCCCTTTTTAGTGGCTCAGCCGCCCCCCTCTGATTTAGCCATTATGGCACGTGCAGAGATGTGCCAAAGAGCTATGCCAGAGCCCTTTGGCACATCAGCACAAGAGCGGGATATTTTACGTGCAGATTTTACGTGCATGTACAAAGATGGCATATGTAGACGTGGGGCTTCCAAAATAGCCATCTTTGCATGTGCTCTCATTCAGGACCCAAATCTCTGCAGACATCAGTGCACAAACTGAATGGTACACAAACGTCCTTCTCATCCAGGTGAGAAATGCGTAAGTGCTGTTTTGCAGCACAAATAACAAAAAAAAAAAAAAAAAAAATATATATATATATATATATATATATATATATATATATATATATATATACATATCCAGCTGTGAAAGATGGAGCGGTAGGATACAGGGCAATATGACACTTAGTTTGGGGTGAAGGTCCACTTTAATCTGAGTTATTTGTTTTTCTTTGCAGCAGACTTTTGGGAGCTTTGGAAGTGCAACTGTGTCTTTGTCTTTTTGTTTTCTTCTTAACCAACCACATTCAGGATTGCAAGACAAGTAAAATTTAATTAGGGGTCATGGAAAACATCCTCAAACTGACATATTTTATTACATCTGGCTTCCTGTATGTGAAAGGCAGCAAAGTAAACTGCTAAGAAAATTACAGGAACACTTTTTAATCAGAGTATAGCATCAAGTCAATTGAACTCTTGGGATATTGATCTGGACAGTTAAGTAGCGAAGGGGGTTGTTAATCAGTTTCAGCTGCTTTGGTGTTAATTAAATTAACAACAGGTGCACTAGATGGGCAACAATGAGACAACCTACAAAACAGGAATGGTTTAACAGGTGACGGCCACTGACATTTTTTTTCCTTCTCATCTTTTCTGACAGTTTTTCACTAGTTTTGCATTTGGCTAGGGTCAGTGTCACTAATGGTAGTATGAGGCAATACCTGGACCCTACAGAGGTTGCACAGGCAGTCCAACTCCTCCTGGATGGTACATCAATATGTGCCATTGCCAGAAGGTTTGCTGTGTCTCCCAGCACAGTCAAAGGAGCATGGAGGAGATTCCCGGAGACAGGCAGTTACTCTAGGAGAGCTGGACAGGGCTGTAGAAGGTCCTTAACCCATCAGCAGGACTGGCATCTGCACATTTGTGCAAGGAGGAACAGGATCAGCACTGCCAGAGCCCTACACAATGAGCTCCAGCTCCAGCAGGCCACCGGTGTGATTGTCTCTGACCAAACAATCAGAAATAGACTTAAGGAGGGTGGCCTGAGGGCCCGACATCCTCTAGTGGGCCTTTTGCTCACTGTCCGGCTCCATGGAGCTCGATTGGCTTTTTCATTGAAAACCAGAATTAGCAGGTCCACCACTGGCACCCTGTGCTTTTTACAGGTGAGAGCAGATTCACCCTGAGCACATGTGACAGACATTAAAGGGTCTGGAGAAGCCATGGAGAACATCATGCCTGTAACATCGTTCAGCATGACGGGTTTGGTGGTGGGTTAGTGATGGTGTGATGGTCTGGGGAGGCATATCCATGGGGGGCGCACAGACCTCTACAAGCTAGAAAATGGCACCCTTACTACCATTAGGTATCAGGCTGAAATCCTTGGACTTATTGTCAGATCCTACACTGGTGCAGGGTTCCTGGGTTCCTCCTGGTGCACGACAATGGCTTGCCTCATGTATGAGAGTATGCAATCAGTTCTTGGAGGATGAAGGAATTGATACCACGGAATGGCCCCCATGCTCGTCTGACCTAAAACCAATAGAACATCTCTGGGACATTATGTTTCGGTATATCTGACGCTGCCAGTTTGCACCTCAGTCTGTTTAGGAGTTCAGTGATACAGATTTGGAAGGAAATACCCCAGGACATCATCTGTCATCTCATTAGGAGCATGCCCCGATGTTGTCAGGCATGCATACAAGCACGTGTGGGCCATACAAACTACTGAGTACCATTTTGAGTTGCTGCAATGAAATTTCAGCAAAATAGATTAGCCTGCTGCATCATTTTTTTCACTTTGATTTTCAGGGTGTCTTTGAATTCAGTCCTCTGTAGAATGATAATTTTCATTTCCATCAAACAATTTAGTTCCTAACACATTACCCAGTCCATATCAGTATAGATATCCAGCAATACATTTTTTCCCATTGAGATCTAATGTATTTTAAAAGCATTCCTTTAATTTTTGTGAGCAGTGTATATTTTGTTTTTCAAAACTGTCAGGATTTTTTGTTTATAGCGCAAAACATAAAAAAGTGGGGATCAAATATTACCGAATGAAAGGTATTTGGGTACAGCATTGCATGGCCGGGCAATTGTATGTTAAAGTAATGCAGTGCCAAATTGCAAACAAATGGCCTGGCCATAAAGGGGTATTAGTGGGGCAATAGTGGATAGTAAAGCGTTTAATGTAAACACATACATTTTTTTCTTGATTTTGGATAGGGTTGGGAGGGGTTAGATCTTTACTATGGTCTGCAACTTGGGAGATTTATTCCTTTTTTATTTATTTATTTATATGTATTTAATTATTTAGTTATTCTTTGTTCTAGTGACCACTTTCACTAAGACATTAGGAGATAAAAATTCTCTCACGTCCTGTTGCTTTTCAAAAACAGGAAGTGAAGGGAAATCTCCCCAGCAAGATGCACACACATACACACAAAATAGCCTGATGGGAATTTTACAACTCCTTACTCTATCCAAATGAAAACATTCTGGTTATAGATACTTTAACCACTTGCCGACCGCTTACTATATATATATATATATATACGGTGGCAGGGTGGCTCGTACAGGGAAAACAACATATGGATACGTTGCTCGCCTGGTGGCAGCTAGGGGGCAAGCGCGTGCTGCCAGCGGCGCACTCCCCAGCCGATCGTCAGTGGGGAAGCCGATGTGTGTTTCAGGCTGGTCCGATTGCCGTCTGACACCCACGATCGCTCCCTGCTGGGAGAGAAGGATGGTCAGCTGTTGTAAACACTGCCGACCGTTCGTCTCCCTGGAATGGTCATAGAGCCCATGTGATCCTTCTATATAGGATCACATGTCTCTATGGTTATTTCAGAAGCCACGCCCCCCCCCCACAGTTAGAATCACTCCCCTAGGACCACAGGGTTAACCCCTTCCCTGCCAGTGTCATTATTACAGTAACAGTGTATATTTCTAGCACTGATTACTGTAGTAATGTCACTAGTACCCCAAAAAGCGTCAAAAATGTCACTTAGGGGTCCGATCTGTCCACCGCAATGTCGCAGTCCCGCAAAAAATGCGTTTTTTTTTTACCAAAAATATATAGCAGAAAACAAATTGGCCTAAAATGTTAAAAAAAAACAATGTATTTTTTATTTTTTTTTTGAGAATGTCCTATAGCAGAATGTGAAAAATATTGTCTTTTTTTGTTCATAGCGCAAAAAATAAAAATTGCACAGGTGATCAAATTCAACCAAAAGAAAGCTCTATTTGTGGGAAAATAAGGACGTCAATTTTATTTGGGTACAGCGTCGCACCACCGCGCAATTGTCCGTTAAAGTAACGCAGTGCCAAATCGCAAAATAGGGCCTGGTCATTAAGGGGGCAAATTCTTCCGGTCTTAAAGTGGTTAAAGTGATTCTGTTGCTAGAATAAAATATTACACTTAAAGTGTTACTTACCCAGGACCCTGTATTCACCATATCTGGTCTCCCACAGTACACAGATCATTGAAAGGCAATAGTTTTAGTAAATATAAACTGCTAAATACCTTTTTTCATCAGCAGTATATAGCAGTCTTGTGACTTCTATCCGTTTCTGGTTAAAGCCTGCAGGAGGAGTTTTCATTCTGCTCTGACTGCCATATAAGACTGCAGGACCCCTGACCTTGTGTCTAGACAGTGCTGATTAGCCTTGTGCTGAATGATCACATGCACTCTCCCAAGTAAAAAAAAAACAAAAAAAAAAAACAAAAAAAAAAACTCTCTGACAATACACACCAAACTGAGCATGTGCAGAGTGCCTCCAATGCTCTGTTCTCTGTTCTTTTTACACAATGCACAGGATTAATCCCTTAGGTTCCACAATGAGTATAACAAGCATGCATTGCTGCATATACACACTGATTTTACTATTGTGGATTTAGTAACATGGTAAGTGATTTATTTGAAGAAAAATTGCCACAAACCTGGGTAATTTAAACTGAAGTAGATTCTAGACAACTGAAATTATTTGCATATTTTGATATTTTCTGTAAGAGGTTTTTAACCACTTGCTGACCACCTCATGTATGAGTACGGTGGCAAAGTGGCAGATCACGGTACCAGTAGCATGCCGGCTGTGCTGTGATTAGTCACAGCAGAAGACAATCAGCAGATGCCGGCCAATGGATGAACGCCGGCACCCACTGATCAGCGAGGAGAAAGACAGGACAATACAGAGCTCTGTCTTGTCAGCGGTGATGTGCTGTTTTTGTTTCCCTGCAAAGCAGGGAATTAAAACCAGCACATCTCTTAGTAAAAGCACCTCACAGTAAACACACTAAGCACTGTTAGGCACACATTTAACCCATGAATTGCCCTAGATGTTAACCCCCTCCCAGCTAGTGTCATTAGTACAGTGACAGTGCATATTTTTAGCACTGATCACTGTATTAGTGCCACACATTCCCACAAAGCGTCAGTTAGTGTCAGACCGCCCGCATTACTATCACAGTCCTGCTATAAATCGTTGATCACCACTATTACTAGTATAAAAAAAATTCCAGTTTACAGTATATATACTATAGTTTGTAGACACTATAATGCTCATGTAAACCAATCAGTATACGCTTATTGGGATTCTTTTTACCAAAAATATGTAGCAGAATACATTTTGGCCTACATTTATAAATCAGATTAGATTTTTATTAATTTTTTTATTAGCTATGTTTCATAGAAGAAAATAAAAAATATTGTTTTTTTTTGTCAAACGTTTTTTTTTTTTTTTTTTTGTTTATAGCTCAAAAAATAAAACTCAAACTTTTTCTTTAATGTACAGGGTACATACAGTGGGAGTTTGGAGATGAAGGAGTTATTGTGCAGGGTAAGGGAAGTAGACGGGTTACTATGCAGATCAGGAGTGTAGAAGAAAAGGGTAGGGAGAAGGGTTTACCTTAATTTGCAACTGCTGCCATGATCGCTACACTGCTTAGGCACTAATGTATGATTCATTCATCAGTTCTTGTTTCTGCCTCTTCTTCTGTTGTAATTGGAAGGGATGGGCTCACAGATGCAAACACTACATTGTTTACATCTGTGAGCATGATGACTGGTCTCTCTATGATTTCCTGTGCACAGTGGCTCAGGTCAATAGCAATAATATGTACATATTGGCTTAAATTTTTGAAGAAATTCGATTTTTTTAATTGGATATGTTTTATAGCATTTTGTTTTTTTCAAAATAGTCAGTATTTTTTGTTTATAGCACAAAAATGAAATATGCAGTGGTGATCAAATACCAAAAGAAAGCTCTATTTATGAGAAAATAGTTACATAAATTTTATTTGGGTGCAGCGTTAAATGACCGAGCAATTGTCAATTAAAATAACGCAGTGCCAAAAAGCAAAAAATGGCCTGGCTATGAAGGAGGGTAAATCATCCAGGGAAAGTGGTTATGAACCCTATTATTGGCCAGTCATACTGCCTTTCACATGTAATAGTTAAAATTGGGATGTGGAATGGTCAGTGCTAAGAATTATTTTTATGTTAAGGTATGAGATTTGCATATTGAATGTATTTTTCAAGTTGAATAGAGTGGGGGATGATTAGAATCCCTGCCAGTATTTTATTGCTGTCTGTATTCCCACTGGGAAGATTCTACCTTTCCATTTGTTAAGGTGACAATTGCCAGAAGGATAGAAAGCGTTGGAAAATATCTGATTTTACAGTTGTCACCAAAACAGGAACTAAAGGGGGACACAGAAAAAAGAATGATACGCTTTATCCCTCCCTTACTCCAAAACCAGAAAACAGTTGTAACTTTAGATATTTAGATGTAGTATCATTTTGTTGACTTGTGGTCTTCACTGATTATTCGCTGGGTTTTCTTGGTTTGCATTTTCTATACTTGTGACAGATATTGCAGGGAGTATCTCAAGTCTCTAGTTGTTTTACATATACACTTATTGTATTTGGTACATTTTTTTGTGTGGGGGTAGAGCATTATAAAATTCCTAACCTAAGGAGGTACCATCCCCTAGTAAATATCTTTTGAAATACAGAAATATCTCGAAATTTAAATGTACCTCCTTGGGTATAATAAACACTAACCACTAGATTATAAAAAATGTAACACTTTTATTGAAATTGCCCATTAAATTGGATCCCAAGGCCAGGACAAACATCACCCTGGATGACTGTTTTGTGGATATGTTTTTAAACAAACCATTTTAAGATTAAAAAGTGTTTAATTTTAATAATCTAGTGGTTAGTGTTTATTATACCTAAGGATGTACATTTAATTTGGTTAGTGTTTATTATACTCAAGGAGGTCCAATTAAAGTCCCAGATATTTCTGTACTTCAATAGATATTACTGTATTTGGTAGTATATTAAAATCAAATATAATTGTGCACTACCCTTGAAAAAGCCAAAATGTGGTAAAATAGATATAAGCTGCTGCTACCACCCGAATGTGTTCCCACATACAAAAAAAAAAATGAATAAATGAATATGGTAGCACTGCTCAAAAAAAGGGGAAAAAAGACAGTGTAAAAAAATATAAATGTACCATACATAAAATATAGTGCCAAATAAGGTAAGTATCTAATAAAGTGCAATATTGTGCAGAGACACCGTCTCTGATTAAATAAAGTGCAAACAAGGGAATAAATGAATCGATGAATGAATGAATGAGGTATCGCTGCTAAAAAGGAATCAATAGGTAAAAAGGCAGTGTAAAAAACATAGATTAAGTACCATAAAAATAAAATATAAATTGTGCCAAAAAAGGTGAATCTCTAATAAAGTGCAATGTAGTGCAGAGACACCATCTCTGATGGAATAAAGTGCAAACAATGCGAATAGATCCAAAGTAAAAAAGCAAATAAATAACTACTCCGAAAGTGCAAATGTGTAATAAATAAAGTCCAAAAGAGTCTCTATCAAAAAAGCAGCCAGTGAATCATTCCGTGTGTGTCCGCTCCTTTTATAATGTGCTGCTATCACCAGGTGAAATGTCTGCTCACCTCCACAATTCACACACTATGGGTCTCAGGCAATTATAAGGTAGATGGAATAATGCCCTCCGTTCACTAGGTCATTCCACTATACTTGGTGTTACTCCAAAGAAATTTGTTACACATGTGAAAAAAGAATACAATCTCCAATGGTGCAGTATCAACATGTTCAGGAGAAATAAACTCAGATACCAACTTCAAATATTAAACTCACATTTAATAAATTAAAAGACAGCTTTAAAATCACAAATCCAAAAGGTCACTTTAGAAACATCAAACCTGCCCACCGCTTGGTACCTCTACGCATTACGCCATATCCATCATGGCTTCAAATGGAGCTTCTTCCTCAACCTCAAACTCAACCATGTGAGTTGCTAAATGTTGAACCTTTGTTAAATGTAACCATATTGCTACACTTCGAGGCGCCTCTCCTCTCTTTTATACTCTGTAGCTTCTGCTGGATTTTGCTTCTAATCCCCTTGTGGAGGCTGCCAATTGTGGATGGACATTTTATGGTTACACAACCCATCAAATTGCTATAATGTTTTTATATGAACTATAAACTGAAGGACATATGAATAAATGGTTGTGGAACAAATCATCTGAATTTCCATTATTTCCTATGGGGAAATTCGCTTTGATATAAGAGTGCTTTAGATTACAAGCATGTTTCTGGAAGGAATCATGCTCGCAATCCAAGGTTTTACTGTAATCAGAAAGGACTTCTTTAATCACTGCCTGCTTTTTTGATAGAGACTCTTTTGGACTTTATTTATTACACATTTGCACTTTCGGGGTGGTTATTTATCTGCTTTTTTACTATGGATCTATTCCCCTTGTTTGCACTTTATTCCATCAGAGATGGTGTCTCTGCACTACATTGCACTTTATTAGAGATTCACCTTTTTTGGCACAATTTATATTTTTATGGCACTTAAAGTATGTTTTTACACTGCCTTTTTTACATACTGATTCCTTTTTAGCAGCGATACCTCATTCATTCATTCATCAATTCATTTATTCCCCTTGTTTGCTCTTTACTTAATCAGTGATGGCGTCTCTGCACAATATTGCACTTTATTAGATACTTACCTTATTTGGCACTATATTTTATGTATGGTACATTTATATTTTTTTTACACTGTCTTTTTCCCCCTTTTTTTTGAGCAGTGCTACCATATTCATCTATTCATGTATTTGGTCGTAACCATTTAACAATCATCTTTCATTATTCGATTGCTCCAAACTGGTCAGCAAGACATCGATATGGCCACATAGATGGCAGATTTGCATGAACATAGCATTGACCCCAATGTATAGTATATTTTTAGTAAACACATTTTTGGTTATTTCTAATAAAGTACTTGTGAATCAACAGCTTTGACATTTTCCATGCTCAGAGTGAGTGATGTCACTGTGTTTATTAGGATGTGAAGCAGAAACCACACCTGTGTATTTGTGTGTATGTGTGTAAATGACTCACAAAAATATGCTCCAGCTGGGATACTATATTACCAATTGCAGGACAATACCTGTCAGCAGAATCAGTATGGTATCAGTATAGTCCTTATATTCTCACTAAATGTCAGCAGCTCAGTGCTAAGCATTTTATCAACTTTTAGGCTTCCTCAGTTTGCTATTGCTGTAAGCTATCCACTCCATCCCTAGCAATCAGCTTTTCAAAAGCCATTTGCTTACTATAGCTGCCACACTGATTGATTCCTGTTGTGTGAGAAATGACATTATGATTTGGGAAGTGTTTAGAGATCTAAGCTCTCAGGAATAAAGGTGAAAGAAACACTACTCCACTTAAGCTGCCAGCCAATTAGCATGCAGGAATTATGTACACAATTCAGAGGGATTGATGACAGAAATGTTATAAAATGACACCTGCTTTCCTCAGGTTGTAGACTCCTTTCAAATATTGGGGATTATTTATTAAAACTGCAAAATCTAATGCAGCTCTGCATAAAGACCAATCAGCCTCCAGGTTTTATTGCCAAAGCCTAATTGAATAAACTGATGTTAGAAGCTGATTGGCTACCGTTAACGACTGCACCAGATTCTGAGTACATCAGTTTTAATACATCTCTCTCATTGAGAGAATTGAATATACAGGTAAAATGAAAAGTCCCTCTAAAGAGGCTGGGGAAAACCATCCAGCCAAATATTAGATGGGTACAACTTCAGCATTACTCAGTAGTGCCAATGTTTGCCAGCCACTTCTACTTCGTACTCATTCCTATAAGCCAGTTATCCAGTCTATCATAGTGATGGGTAAAAAGGAGCGTGCGTGGATATGTAGCTTAGCGGCAAGCCTTAACCAGTAATACGTTTCAGGTTCGGGTCAAACATGAGTTACATCTGGTAAAACTGTTTACATTTTTTTAAATTTAAAATTCTAAGGATTTTTTCAGTATCTGTGTTTACATTTTACTTTTTTGGGCAATTACATTTAAAGGGGTTCCAATTAACACCTATATTTCTTTCCTTGTGTAGCAGTAGCAGGATAGCTATCTTTATAAAAAAAGGCTTCCTATACCCCCCAAAACCCTATATCCATTTTGGGGACAATTTGTGGTGGAGATGTCCTTGCCCCCCAACATTGGGACATGGTTCCTTGCAAGATGAGGGAAGATTCGCCTCCTATAGCTGCTCCAAGATTTGCTTCCAATGGCCCCATACTCAGGCTTTGCAAATTACCTCTTTGGTCCAAAAACCTCTCGAAAACTGCACCCGGCCTAGTTTGCTAGTCTCTAGCTCTGACACTACCTTTGATCATCAAAGCTTTGCTGGTCAGGAATCTGGCCTGGCAATATGTCATGACTGGGTGCTTTAGGAGTATGCTGAAGGTATGAGCAACTCTTGGAGCATACACTTCATGCCTGCAGCAGTTTACCGCCGCCCATCCCCACTTCACAGTGAGTCTCTTTAAGGCTTCTAAAATAAAATGCATGTATTTTCTTATTGTAAACAACTGATTTCAGACACTTTGATGAACAAAGGCTATTGACTGAAAATCTCTATAAAGCCATGCAACAAAATGGAACTTAGAAGAAAAATCGGTTAGGTCTATGTTTGTTTTTCATATATATGTGTATAAGTGCACACATGATGAACTTACCTGATGCATAAGGATCAATTTGTATATGGACATGTCTTTGAACTGTAATAAGTGTAGCACTGCCCCCTTAAGGGGCTGCTGGTTAACGGGTGTTCCTCAGCACTCCCATGACCCTGCAAACAGTCCAACCCACCTGACACTCTAGGTTCTGACATGGTAAGTAGTCCTAGCAAAAACACAATGACACAATTGAAATAACGTTTTGCTTTTTTACTTAAATGATGAACAGATATAACTTTAAGATGAATATGTATGACTTTGTGGTGAGCAGATAAACCAATATCATTCGGTCTAATCCCACTAAAACCAGAGAGATTAAACAGAATGATACAAATATGAATGTAAATAGGTGCTAGAGGATATCAAAGATCAATGGCAACACAGTTGAATAGAATAATGAACAATAACTGTTAGCCCTTATAGCACTGCTATGACTATGGCCTAGGAAAAAAAAATAACTTAGAATCACATTGAGACTGCGATTTGTTCTAACTAATAGCAGTTAAAATAACTTGAACTTGTCCCCTTTAAGGCAAAGCAAATATTAAACCCCTTCTCCTAGCAAGACCTTGCTAAGTCTTCACTGGCAGTTGGAGCTCTTATCACTGTCCAATGTGATATTTGTAATCCCAAAGAAGTGATATGTGCAATACTGTCTGCGGTCAGTGGGTTAATGAATAAGAATTATACTTGCAATTAGGATTTCACACAGGCACCCTTCTGTTCTCTGATGTCCACATGTGATGATCCCGAAACACAGGCAATGCGCCCTCCCACGCTCCTGCATCTTGGAGTGATCAATACTCTGCTGCCCCAGTCAGTCTTTTTGGCCACCCTCGCTTCCCGTTCATCTCGAAAGCAAGAGAGCACTCGCACTGTAAAACCGATTTATAGGCTCCCCCATGGTCCTTCACTTCCCCAATGCTTCCTGGGAGTATAGTTCCTTCAGCAATCCAGATAACAGTCTACGTCCAGTATGGAAATACATCTCCCACAATCCAGTTCTTCCACTTCCTGTACAAGGTCGATCTTCCTCTGAAAGCAGCCTTAAAGAGACACTCTGGCAACATCAACAATAATGATAAGCACATATATATATATATGATAGTCCAATCCCGGCTACATAAGTACGGTTGTTTGGTGTCTTATACTATGCACTATAGGTCACACCGATTCATTTTGCACATTACACAATTTTTTTGGAAGTTGCTTGAAAGAACTCTAGGACAGCGCTGAGATTAAAATTGGAATAGGAATAAGTGCAGATATGCCTGTGGTCAGCTGGTACCTTATTCATTGTAAATGTCATTATCATATAGATATGATGGACTACTGCTACTAGGAGATCCCCATTAATTGTATTCATAATGTAGACATTGCCTTACAATTGTACTGTAAATAATAACCTGTTCCAGCCTAATATAATTACATATCATAGTTGTTAGTGCTTTTGTCTAGGCCAGGTTTTCCTGTGTAGTGGCATAGTTTGGAAAACCCTAATTGTGTCTCAAACAACATAGAGGGATATTATTTTCTGAGTCCCTCCTCTCTTGCAGCTTTTTCTCTTTCAATAATGCTTACACTTTCAGGTGGATTGTCACAAAGCCTATTTTGCTTAAAATCTAATAGAGTAGAGGTAAACAAATCTGTGTCGAAATCTACTCTGCCACTGGTCCACACAAACACGGCCTTGCAATTCATTTTGAGGAGTTGGATATTTTAAAAAAATTGTGTTTTTCTTTACATTTATAATTGCTTTCCCAGAAGTGAACTGCTGTAAGTCTCTCGTCTACCTCAGAAAACAACAATATTTCTTCTGTAAATGGCAGGTAGTATTCTGCTATGTTATGCTTTACACCTAGTATTAAAGATGTATATTTCCTTGTTGGGTAAGAAACATAATGACATCCAAAATAGTGTGAATAAACCTCCAGGGAAGTGGTTTATTTTGATACCTGCCAATCATCTTAATCTGGGTCAGATCTAAGTTTAGACAAAATGATTTGCTCATCTCTGGATATGCAAGTTTGTGTCTTCTTGATAGCCAGACCCTTTTGGCAAATAAAACATATTGATTAAGCACATTCCATTGTGCATGCTGGAGCTTGAAAACATGCTTGTGCACATTCAGTTTAAACAAGAAACAAATATTTAGAAGTTTGTTAAAGTTTATCTTTGTCCCTAAATGATTAACTGTCCTTACTGGGGAAAATACAGTATACTAAATGCATACAAATTTACAGCATGTAATTCACGGGGTGTAAATTTATTTCACAATTAGCAATTTTCTGTTTAGCAGTAATGGGAAATGTGCACTTTTTTCTCATGTAAATCATTGATGTTAACAATTAATAATTAAAATGAGTAAAATGTAACTCTAGGCAATGCTTTTATTTTTTATTGTTTTTTGGAACAGTTAAAATCTCTGTGATATTTTAATTGCTGTTTATGTTCCCATCAATGAGATTTCCCTGTACTTTCTGTCCTCAGGGACACACAAGGAAGTGATTGGAAATTGTCACAAAATTAGGATCAATTCGACAACTGTCCCCACTGGAATATAGGAATATATCCTGTTTTTTTATGTTCTGGTGACGGCTGTAAAGTACATTTGTCCTCACTTGTCTACAGGTGATAATGGTCATCAGGACCAAAAGTAGAGGGAATCTCCCCAACTGTGACTTAAGCCCCGTACACACGTACTGATCGTCGGCTGAACGATCGGCCGTCTTTTGTCCAGGGCTGTCGTGTCTGTTGAAAACTGCAAAAGACTGCACACGAATTTTGTCGGCCAACAACAGCCGACTGCAGAAGTGATGTCATGTGATGGTTAACTTTCCTTGTCTTTTTTCTTTTCTGAGCATGCCCAGTCTTGCTAATCTGCTGTCTGTCGGCAGAAATCTGTACTGACTGGCGAACAATCTGCCGTTCTGGTGTTGGCCAACAAAAATTTTAATGCCTGCACGACAGATTCTGTTCGGCCAAAAATGCGCTGTCGGAAGCATCATACTAAGAAGCCTACAATCGGCCGATCGGTCGTCGGCCGAATATTTACGGCCGACAATCGGTACGTGTGTACGGGGCTTAAGACAATGATAATATCCTGACAGAGATTCCGATACTTTCCTACTTAATGCAAACTAAGAAAATTGTTTTCGCTGGAGTTATACTTTAAACAGATTGTGCTTATTATTCCAGCGACCTCTTTGTAACTCCCCTTCTATGTCCTTATTAGCAGTGCTATAGCTTTTATATTCCCTGTAGCTACAGTATATGGTGGTACAAAAGTCTACAAGAAAACATTTTTTTCAGAGAATTGTTGACCTTTAAGGTGGTTTGATGGTTAAAAAGTATATGCAGACTGTGTTCAACCATTTGAACCAAATGGCTAAATAAACATTTAAAAATCATACACACACACACACACACACACACACACACACACACACGGCCCATGTGTCCTAGCCACTCTTATTGGGCAATATAGCTGATTTTTATAAGAAAGGTTAAAGTAGTCTGTAGGCTAAATGCCCTTGGGCTACCATGGAACATCAACACTCTTGAGACACTCCCATAAGCCCACCTAATTTTCTTTTGTTTAGAGAAGTCAAGTAAGCTTTAAGCTTGCAAGTTGGTCACTTAAGCCCCATACACATGGGCCAAAGTCTGGGAAACATCACTGTGTGTATGGCAGATGGTCCAACAGAATCCGGCTATTCGTCCAGCTTCTGTCGGACGTGCATGATGGAAAACCAGCAACTGACACTCCCAAACAGCACTCTAAGCCAATGGCTTAGAGCCCTGACTGTAGTGTTCCGGTGGGGGAACACAACAGCTCAATGGAGGAGATCGCTATACTAACGTTGGAACTTAGTAGAAACGTCGCTAGCACAGCGGCTTCGACTGGAGCTGCCAGTTTTTTTTTTTTTTTTTCGCTCCACCTGCTAGGTTAAATGGAAAAAAGCGGATAGTATGTACGAGGCTTTACATTCACAAGGTCAATTTAAGAACAGATTTCAGAAATTTACATTGAAAATTCCCTGAAAGTTCACCTGCCTTAGTAATTTTTTAAATCCAAGTTAAATTAAAAGAAATGTTAATAACATTCAATGATAAATATCTAAAAGTACAGTATATGCATGCTTTTATTACTCAAGATAAGTATCTCTATGGAGACATATATATTCATCATTCTCACTAAACAGGACTGCTAAGCCAGAGACTAGAACTACTGACATTAATGAGCAGGCACCATTAGGATAACCATAGACATAATATGATAATTCTCCATCGTGGCTATTTTTGATCAGATCAGCTAAAAGTCATAACAAAGTCATGCCAGCTGCTCTCTGAGGAAGTCAAAAACCTTTCTTAGCCTCTGTGGTTGCCCCTGCAAAGTATGATACCAGTGTTTACCAGTGTTGCTCATCTTCTCTCCTCTCAATTGACAGGAATGTTTGGCCAAGCAGAATGGTACAGTTCATTGACCTAATACCTAAGTAGGGTAGAGAGATTAAACAGAGTTCCCGTTATTTTATTTTTTTATTCAAAGTCAGCAGCTACAAAAAGTGTAGCTTCTGACTTTTAATAAACAGCCACTCACCTGTCCCAGGATCCAATCAGTGTACTCATCCTAGCCATGTTCTCCTGGTGTCCTCCCCTGGTGGCTCAGGCATGTCTTCAATGGACACCTGGCAGCTTGCTGCTTCACAGCCGGGTGCCCACTGCGAATGCGTGAGCGGCGCTGCACTCTGTGACTGGTCCTGAAGCCTTCTAGGACCTGTCATGTGTCCCAGGAGATTTCGGGGAAGAAAACTTCCATTTCCGATTGCCTAAGGTGACCAGAACGGAAGTGGGAGCAGGTACCTGGCAAAATTGGGTACCTGCTCCCCCCTCCTCCCCAAAAGCTCAGTTTCACAAACAGGAGCTGGGGATGGGGCCTTAAAGCGGAAGTTCCACTTTTGGGTGGAACTCTGCTTTAACGTTTCCTATTTATACATAAACTATTGGATTTACGTTACTGGGGCCTGTAGACACATAAGCCTTAGCATCTAAAGCAAATCCCCACACTGTTTAAATAAGCTTATATGAGATGACATTAGGAAAACACGTGTGACCGATAACCATACATGAAAGAGCTACTGCTTTGGCACATTTGCCCATAGGCACACGTCTTAGTTATGGTAAATCATCTATAGGTAAAATTTGAGTTAGAGAGAAACTGTAGCATTTTATTTGTTATGTCTTTACTAACCACCATTATGAACTGTGTAGTAACAGCTATAATAACTTGTTTTGTACAGCAAGGCTGAATGTACATTACAGCTGCTATTTTACGAGAACATATGTTAAGGAAAAACTGCAAACAAAACAAAAGTCAACTGGCAGTTAATGTAAACATGCCTTTATCTTATGTATCATTGAATAGGCCTTTTACAGGTGAAGTCCGTATGGTGCCATTGTTCCAATTCTAGGAGTGGCATTCTTTATGAGCTACACAACTTACAAACATCCTATAAATTCTTTGTATTATTTGTGTTGTTATAGAAGAACATAATGTAGCTGCCGATCTGGTTAAAAACAGGCTGTTCTGTTTGCATCGAATCCAACCATGTTTAAGAAGTTATCTGGGTGATATTGAGTTGGAGGTCAAAGACCTTCTATTCTTTTGGGCGTAGCACTTTAACAGTGAATTGCTGGATGGAGATGAGCCTTTTGAAGCCCCAGCTCAGGGATGAACAACCCCAGAGCAGGGAATGGAAAAGCAACAGCAGTGTTATTGTGTTCAGATGCTTGTGAGCTCCAGTTAAACTGGCCATGGGTGGAATAGCCAACACATCTGTACCTTAAAAAATTAGGAAGCCCCACTAATAAAGTATGAACAATTCTTAATGAACCTGCGGGAGGGGGGAAGCTGCACTCAGAGTAAACCAAAGATGCCTTATGGTGCTGAATTGGTATATTATTTTTATATGACCGCCTACTCTTTTATACTTCTCTGAATGCTGCCTGAGCCTCACCTCTTTGATAAGAAGATGTAATACAAAACAATTGCACACGTTGATAGGGGATAGTGTGTTTTCAGCCATAATTTAAAGTCCAGCATATTTTAAATATTTTTAAAGTGGGCCTGTCATGCAACAGTTATGCATTTTCTCCCCATTTCTCCAACTATGAGAAAAGCCATGCAATGCCATTGGTATTGCTTTAGTGCCAATACCAATAGAACGTTCTCAGAAGCATATTGACCATTTGCTGCAGCAGTAATTAAGCTTTTGAAGATACACTGTCTTGTTGATATTTGTGAATGACAATAAGACTTATATAAAGGATATTAAAAAAACTATACTTCTATAACACATTGAAAATTACCATATATATTGAGAAATATATATGTTATTTTGCTGCCAAGTATCAGTCATATGCCTATTGTAACCTAATGACATCACTGTGGAATGAGCTCTTTTTTATATACGGTTTCAACTTTTTGATTTCTTTATGCAATGTTTTGAGCTTGGAATTTGTGGTGCAGTACAGTCACAGAGAGACATTGTAGATTGTGATTTCAGCAATTTCCATAACTTTTTATTTAATCCTTCTTTTCTAATGACTCACCATACTTGAATGTAAAGCAAAGTAAAGCAAATTGTGCCCTTTCTTTTTTTTTAAACAGTTGTGAAATAAAATTGGTTAACTGAGAAAAACAAGAATGAGTGTTGGTGTAATGTATAACCCTTTTAATGTGACTCTGCAGCACACAACATAATATACCAACCTATATATTGTAGGACAATTATGTGTTCTGACAGACAGGGGAATGCTTTCACTTTACTTGCTGTTGTGTAATTGTAGCTATAATTATTTTTATCAATGTATGTGTGATTAAGTGAGTGTGGCTAAAACTTTCACCCTTAAATTTTGTGTTTGAATTTTTACAAGCACATTCCCTGCATAACATGTGTACTGCTTATATTTGGGTGTCACTAATTGTAGGGAACTGCAGGATAAAAGGCTAATAATGGATATTCTGGGCAAAGCAGAAACAGATTAATGGCATTCAGAAAGACAGCAGAGGGTCTGGCATAGATTTCAGGGATTCATATAGGCAAACTGGCATGGGAGTGCAGGTGCAGCAGACAAATCAGGGGTTAGCATGCAGTCAGATTCAACCTCTTGCAATACTTTGAGGTTGGTTTACTAAAGGCAAATAGGCTGTTGTCCTGCACTTTAAAAAACAACTTTTCCCAGAGCTTGGTAAATGTGCTGAAATTTCACTTTAGAAAGGATACCTAATCAAATACATTGAAAAAAAAAAAAAAAACAGTATTTTTGCTTGCACATGATTGGATGGGGATAGTCAGCAGAGCTGCACCTCATTCACTAAGCTTTGGGTAAAATTCCTTTGAAAAGTGCAATGTGAACAGTCTGTGTAGCATTAGTAAATCAATCCCAGTAGGTGTTGTTGCCGGTAGGTGTCTGAAGACTTGTGGAACAGTCTCTAGAGGGACTTGGTCTTCAAAACTCTTGATGATGAAGATGTAATTTGGTGTAAAATTCCCAGAGTTAGGCCCCAGGTGACTGCCTGGATGCCAAACCTGACAGTACAGACCTGATCAGATGTTGTATTGGCTGTGAAGTAGTACTGTAGTCAGGTTCTGGCCACAGGTTCGGATAGGCACCAAACAAGCATAGTCAGGGAATCAGGTAGACAAAGAATTAGGGGTAAAACATTACAGAATGCAAACCCAGACATTCAGACAGGAAGAGAAGCTGAAAGTTAATACAGGTTAGGTCAGGAATCATGCAAGGTTAAACCAGAAACCAGAGGGGGGTTGGGATGTCAAAATAATGCATTCTAACAGATGGAAAGTCAAGAAAAACAATTTACCTGTGCTGGCTGATGGGATCAGACCCCCTAAGTAGATACAGTCAAACAGAAGACAAGACATGCACTATATTACCAAAAGTATTGGGATGCCTGCCTTTACACATACATGAACTTTAATGGCATCCCAGTCTTGGTCCATAGGGTTCAATAGTGAGTTGGCCCACCCCTTGCAGCTATAACAGCTTCAACTCTTCTGGGGAGGCTGTCCATGTGCTTCTGGAAGAATGGTCAAACATTGCCATACACACACTCCTTCCAGCCTTCCCAGAGGAGTTGAAGCTGCTATAGCTCCAAAGGGTAAACCCTATGGACTAAGAATGAGATTCCATGAAAGTTTACAGTATGTCCGTATAAAGGCAGGCGTCCCAATACTTTTGATAATATAGTAAAGGTGTGGAGAAGGTGAGGGTACAGACCAAAGCCACTTGCAAATAAACAGCTATAAGAAAAAAAAGGAAGAGATATGGTCTGCTAGAATAGCCCATAGGTATGGAAAATGCACACATACAAATACCAAACCACAATTTCAAATTTGCCCAGAATCAGGACAGCAGGTTTCTTCCCTGTGGTCCAACTAATTCTCACACTGCAATAACATAGGGAAGATTTACTAAAACTGGTGTACTCAGAATCTGGTGCAGTTGTGCATGGTAACCAACCGGGTTCTAACTTTAGCTTGTTCAATTAAGTTTTGACAATAAAACCAGGAAACTGATTGGTTTCGATGCAGAGCTGTATCAGATTTTTCACTCTCCGGTTTTAGTAAAAAATACTCAAAGTGACTGATTACCACTTAAAGTGATCCTGTTCTTTGTCCATTCAGCGCAAAGTAGTATATTCATTCAACACCCCCTTCTGCTTATTTCTAACAATTGTTTACTCCCTTGCCTCCATGTTGGCCCACCAAGGAGACTGAGCCCAGTGGATAGCACAGTGGCTTAGTGGTTAGCACTTCTGACTGGCAGCACTAGGGTGTTCGGTTAAAAACTATCTGCACAGTGTTTGCTTGTTCTCCATGTGTTTCCTCCAGATACTCTGGTTTCCTCCCACACTCCAAAGGCATGCTTGTAGGTCAATTGGTTCCTTTCGAAAATGGCCCTAGTATACTGTATATATGAGAGTGTGCATTAGGGACATTAGATTGTAAGCTCATTAAAGGCAGGGACTGGTGTGATTGTACAGATTTACAACATATTTGTAAAGTGTTGCGCAAGTTGTTGGCACTATATAAATACTTGTAATAAATAAATGTGTATACTCTAGGTCATTCTAGAGCTTACACAGGACTAATTACCTTGCCACCATGTGATAACACTTGGGGGTTGATTTACTAAAGGCAAATAGACTGTGCACTTTGCAAAGTGCAGTTGCACTCTGCAAGTGCAATTGCTCCAGAGCTTAGTAAATGAGGTAAAGCTTTGTAAAAAGTACTCAATCACATGCAAGGAAAAGGAAAAAAAAATAAAACAACATCTTTTATTGCCCATGATTGGATGATGGAAGGCAGCAGAGCTTCTGCTCATTTACTAAGCTTTGAAGCAGCTGCACTTGCTTGCAAAGTGCACGGTCCATTTGCCTTTAATAAATCAACTCCTTGGTGTCTTCCATTCTGAAGCTAATTCATTTTGCTCCATTAGTTGAATAAAGTGGTAAGAGAAGAATTAGAAGTGTAAGTACCAAGGGGAGGGGGGGGGGGGTATGGTTAATAAGTAAACTTGCTACTTTGTCCTGAATTGGCCTACCTAAACATAAACTGTAAGAAGGGGTATAAAAACTTAAAGTGGTGTTAAACCCCAAGCCAAAAATATAAAATATTGCAGCTTACCAATCATTAGATGTGGTGGTTGCATCCGTTTTTTTCTTTTCTTTGCCTTTTTCCCTCTGTTTTCACCTGGCCATCTGGCCAGTGACAAGCCTCCTGTATTAGAGTATCCCCACTCTGGATGAAGAAGCACAGGGGGCATATTTGGACAGAAGCATTGCCAGTTTGGAGGGAGGGGAGTGTTAGATGTACTAGCAGATTTACCTACACTAACAAACTGTAGCCAAACCCCAGCTTACATTTATAAGCAGTTATAGCAACAGGTTTTTTCCTTTTTGGATAAAGGTTTTAAATAAACAAAAAAAAAGCTGATCCTTGTAAGCACCTCTGTCAGTGGTAAATGGTTTGTCTTATCTCTGTAACTGATACATTCTGCTGGAGAGCTTGTTCTTTTAAAAAAACAACAGACATACTGGCTGGATCATGAAAATAGAAGAAAGAAAGCCTAAAAAAAAAAGATTGCAGCCAACACATCTAAGAAATGTTAAGCTGCAATATAATAAATTATTGCTTTTGGCTTAAAACCACTTTAACAATCTATCTTTACGCTTGTCCTAAAACTTCAGATCATTTCATCATTAACAAATAGACTATAGAATTATTGCATTTTTTTTATCTATTGTTTATATCTGCAGCATAGTCCACACTAAGAAGTATGAAGAACATTTAGGATTGATCGACATTGGTGTGTATTGTGTGGAAGCTCAACAACAGAGGGAAGTATCAGGATATTTTTCAACCCATTTGATCAGCTTTTGATGCTCATTTAACGTGGCAGTTTTCTGTTGCTGCATAGTAAGATTACAAAAACACTGTCACTTTGTCCTAAGTGGACAAGGTGACAGTGTCTCTTTAACCACTTGCCGTTGCTGCACTGCCTTTTTACGTCGGCAGTGTGGCTCTCCCAGGCAAAATCACGTTAATAGGCGTCATCCGCCTGGGAGGCCACTAGGGGGCGAGTGCGCGCCGCCTGAGGTGCGCTCCCGCCCCTGATCATCAGCGGGGAAGCCAGTGCGGGTGCCAGGCTGCTATGAGGGCCTCCTGACAGCGGCGATCTCCCCCCGGACAGAGAAGGACGGACGGCTGATGTAAACACAGCCGTCTGTCATTCTCCCTGGCATGATCACAGAGATCATTGCGATCCTGCTATATAGGATCACATGTCACATAATTTCAAAAGCCCAACGCCCCCACAGTTAGAATCACTCCCCTAGGCTTACATTTAACCCCTTGATCGCCCACAGGGTTAACCCCTTCCCTGCCAATGGCATTATTACAGTAACAGTGTATATTTTTAGCACTGATTACTGTAGTAATGTCACTGGTACCCCCAAAAGTGTCAAAAATGTCAGTTAGGGGTCCGATCTGTCCACCGCAATGTCACAGTTCCGTAAAACATCGCAGATCGCCGCCATTACTAGTAAAAAAAAAAAAGCAATAGAAATGACATAAATCTTTCCCGTATTTAGTAAACGCAATAACTTTTGCGCAAACCAATCAAAATACGTATATTGCGATTTTTTTTTTACCAAAAATATGTAGCAGAAAACAAAATTGGCCTAAAATGTTAAAACATTTTGATTTTAATTTTTTTTTTTGGGGAATGTTATATAGCAGACTGTGAAAAATATTGTTTTTTTTTTCAAAATTGTCGCTCTTTTTTTGTTTATAGTGCAAAAAATAAAAATCGCACAGGTGATCAAATACCAACAAAAAAAAGCTCTATTTGTGGGAAAAAAAGGACGTCAATTTTGTTTGGGTACAGAGTCGCATGACCGCACAATTGTCTGTTAAAATAACGCAGTGCCGAATCGCAAAATAGGGCCTGGTCATTAAGCAGCAAAATCTTCCGGTCTTAAAGTGGTTAAAGTGAATCATTGCGCACCACTGTAAAGCAGAAAGCAGAGCTTGCATATCTGATGAGCGATTGTGGCTGCCTGCATGTTCAAATTAATGCAATGAAATAAGATTATTGGTATCAAGCTAATCTCTCCCATGTGTATAGCTAAACAAACATTGAAAGGAGTATATATTTCCTTATGCATATGAAGGAAGTTATAATGACATTATTGCATCATTTTATCAGTCTGCTTGGGCATGCTGTATATGGATTATAGCTTCTTTGTATAGGTTCACAGCTGATGCCTCAAATCCCATTGATACCTGAACTGATCCACTGCCACAGGGAAAGAATTATCAGGTTTGTTTTAATCAATTCTGACATCCCTTAAAAAGAATTATAATCCTTTAAATGGAATATATCAGGAAAAACAACCATGGCACAAAAGGCAATTATGGAAGCATGTGAACAAATAGGTTATTTATGTATATAGCAGAAATAATGGCTGGTAGTTTTCTAGACTCCCTCAAGAAGAGTATGAGCTGTGTGCATCAAGTAATTAATGAATAAAGCATTTGTATGTTAATATTTTATTTTAAAGAGCAGTCTGTTACAAGTATACTGTCAAGCATTTTTGACTTTTTTCTTCTAATGTAAATTTGTTTCGTGACACTTTCACAAGGAGGCCCATGCTGTATTTTTCTCTAAGGATTTAATATACTTCTAAGTCATGTTCATGAATTATGCAGCAGAGATGGGAAGAGGCATTCCACTTTGCTAAATGCTTTCATGAGCCTCACTTGCCTCGGGGCTAACTGACACTCAAACAAAATGTTTGTCTTTAAGAAAGGCACACTGTGCTGTGCATATCAATGTTACAAGTAATGTACAAATGAGCCACTTGTTTCCATCACTCACTTACCCCTCCAGTGATGCATTAATAGCAAATGTTTACATTTATCTTCAAGTCTTCTTTGGAGTCACATACAGTATATGGCTTTATTTATTTTGGAGGTGCAAAGTGCCAACATCGAAGTGTAAAATGAAGCAACCCATCAGCTTCCATTTTTTTTGTTATTAGTATACAGGTCCCTCTCAAAAAAATAGCATATTGTGATAAAGTTCATTATTTTCTGTAATGTACTGATAAACATTAGACTTTCATATATTTTAGATTCATTATACACAACTGAAGTAGTGCAAGCCTTTTATTGTTTTAATATTGATGATTTTGGCATACAGCTCATGAAAACCCAAAATTCCTATCTCAAAAAATTAGCATATATCATCCGACCAATAAAAGAAAAGTGTTTTTAATACAAAAAAAGTCAACCTTCAAAAAATTATGTTCAGTTATGCACTCAATACTTGGTCGGGAATCCTTTTGCAGAAATGACTGCTTCAATGCGGCGTGGCATGGAGACAATCAGCCTGTGGCACTGCTGAGGTGTTATGGAGGCCCAGGATGCTTCGATGGCGGCCTTAAGCTCATCCAGAGTGTTGAGTCTTGCGTCTCTCAAATTTCTCTTCACAACATCCCACAGATTCTCTATGGGGTTCAGGTCAGGAGAGTTGGCAGGCCAATTGAGCACAGTAATACCATAGTCAGTAAACCATTTACCAGTGGTTTTGGCACTGTGAGCAGGTGCCAGGTCGTGCTGAAAAATAAAATCTTCATCTCCATAAAGCTTTTCAGCAGATGGAAGCATGAAGTGCTCCAAAATATCCTGATACCTAGCTGCATTGACCCTGCCCTTGATAAAACACAGTGGACCAACACCAGCAGCTGACATGGCACCCCAGACCATCACTGACTGTGGGTACTTGACACTGGACTTCAGGCATTTTGGCATTTCCCTCTCCCCAGTCTTCCTCAGGGTCTGGTCACCTCTTCTCGTTGTGCAGCGTTTTCTGCCACACTTTTTCCTTCCCACAGACTTCCCACTGAGGTGCCTTGATACAGCACTCTGGGAACAGCCTATTCGTTCAGAAATTTCTTTCTGTGTCTTACCCTCTTGCTTGAGGGTGTCAATGATGGCCTTCTGGACAGCAGTCAGGTTGGCAGTCTTACCCATGATTGCGGTTTTGAGTAATGAACCAGGCTGGGAGTTTTTAAAAGCCTCAGGAATCTTTTTCAGGTGTTTAGAGTTAATTAGTTGATTCAGATGATTATGTTAATAGCTCGTTTAGAGAACCTTTTCTTGATATGCTAATTTTTTGAGATAGGAATTTTGGGTTTTCATGAGCTGTATGCCAAAGTCATCAATATTAAAACAATAAAAGGCTTGCACTACTTCAGTTGTGTGTAATGAATCTAAAATATATGAAAGTCTAATGTTTATCAGTACATTACAGAAAATAATGAACTTTATCACAATATGCTAATTTTTTGAGAGGGACCTGTATATTATCCTAATATAATTTACGAAAAAAGCCCACTGCCATGCACCATGACTAGTATAATGTTTGGGAAATTGTTAGCTCAGTGGTAGAAGCATTTCTAGTAAATCCACACCATTGCAAACTGTGTTTTAGGGCTTCTTGGACCACTTTTATTAAACAAAATCCAAGTTCAACCAAAAAGCAGTTGCCCGCGCAGAAGTTTTGACCATCAAAACAGGCACAGTAAAAGTAATACTGAACCAACTTCCTCTCTCTTCAGCAGTGCCTCTGCTCGAACCCCACCTTGGCCTTTGGCATTTGACTGGTCCCTCAGACCATCTTTCACTTTGCCTTTGTCTTCCTGTGGCCCGCAGCTCTCCTGGCTCTCTGGAATCTCTCAAACATCCTGGCTTTCCCAGTCCCTTGAGACCTCTACATTCCCTCAGTTCTCTTGATTCTCCTAGTCATCTCATCTTGCTCAGTCCTCCAGTTTAGAATACTGCCTCTTGAGTGGAGCACACCTGTCTCCTAACAGGAGTGAGCTATGCCCAACCTGTCATTATAATGGGTATACACACCTGCACACTTAGCCTGCTAGTCTTCAGCAAGACCTAGACACTGGGTTGGAGACCTCTTCCCTCATTGAATTCTCCAAACACTTGAACCCAATCCAGGAAGGAATACCAAAACCTGGATAAACCCAAAAGATCCGCTCTAAATGAATCATCTGGAGCCCCGTACACTCTGCATACAAGTGACCACCGTGTCACTTCTACTTCCATTTTCACAGTGGCAGGGCCATGCACTGTCACGATGGGTAAAAGCTTAGCTCCATCTAAAACTTTTGTTTTTAGTTTAGAAAAAAAATAGGGAAGTGTTAAAACCTCATAAATGTTTTGCATTAGTGTCTTAATCCTCTTTGGGGAGATTTTCAATACTTACTGTCCTGTTTTTTTCATTGAGACTATAAATAAAGGAAACCTCCAAAAATGAAAAATCATCATCCCTTGTTTGGCTGTTATTATTTATCTTTCTTTTGGCTTGGCCTATAGGAAAAAAAAGTTCCAGACAATTGGGAAAGGATGGATGATCTGACTGTACCCGAACAGACTGACTTTACCTTCATAAATCTGATTAACAGCCGAGTTTGTATAAATGCTCTCTAGGGATTGCTAGAGCCTGAAGGCCAACTGTCCCACATTTGTTGGGCCAGTCCCACATCTTGGCAATATGTCCCACAGATACTGAATTCTGGGTGATGTCCAAGTGTCACAGCATCCAACTCAACAACGCCCGCTGCCTAGCAATGATGTATGCTGTATGGGGAAATGTCTACCATGCTGGAGGTACATCGACTAGACTCTGCTGCACATTGGCTGCTCACCATGTTTACTTTCTATGCTGCTGCCAGCATTGCAAATGTGTGCAGGTATCAGCATGGAAAGAGAAGGAAAGGACCGTGTTCTGGGATAGCTGCCCCATTGAGTTTGGAGACAGTGTAATGGGCTGCTGGTGAGCTGAGATTGGGGTTACAGGTGAGCCGCATACAAGGGGTACAGGGGTTGCAGGTGAACTAGGTTGAGGAACAGGAAAACTGTTTAGAATACAGTAGTTATGGACAAAGGGTGTAGGGGTGTAAGTGAGCTGTAGGGGGGAGCCGCTGAGATTTGTACAAAGGCTACAGGAAAGCTGTGCACAGGTAAGTAAAGGACATAGGTTTCAGGGTGCAGGTGTGCTGTAAACAATCAGGACTGGTAGTTGATGTGGGGTGTAGGTGGTGTAAATAAACTGTGGATAAAAGGTACAGGTGAGCTGTTGATGATAGGTGCAAATGTGAACTGTGGACAAGGTGTGTAGATTTAAGCTGTGGATGATGGATGCAGACTCAAGTGGTGAATATTGAGAGCTACAGACTAGAGGTGCAGAGGGGAGCTGTACCTACAGTGGTGTTGCAAAGTGGGGGTGCAGAGAAGAGCACTGAATGAGTTGTGTAGAGTTAACTGGTGGAACTGGGGTGTAGAAGGGAGCTATATAAAAGGCATGCAGAGGTGAGCAGTGCTTAGTGGGTTGAGCTGAGGATAAGGAGTGTAGAGGAGAGCTGTGGATGAGAGTGCATAGGTGGGCAATGGAAGAGCAGTGTAGAGGTGCCATCAGTGCTGGGCATTATTACTGCACTCACTGACACCAATGTTGTAGGATTTTGATGTGGCCACTGACATCAATGCTGGGGGTTAATATTGATCTACTAACAATAATGGTGCTTACTTTATTCCCAATTTCTCGACACTGCCCCCCCCCCCCCCAAGCCATATTTTGTCTAAAACAAGCAAAGGGGGGAAAGATGTCACATCACAAATGAAACACTGTGAAGTATTACCTACGTTATTGGTCATACCCACTTTTTAGCCATGGTCACATACTCTAGGCAAGCAGTTAGCTGCATTTTTCTTCTCAACTCCTTTAAGGTGTCCCTCCAAATAGTTTTAAAATGTTGGCAAGACAACTATGCTACAGAGCTGTGACAGATGATAGGGTGCAATAGAGAGCTTACAAAAGCTTTTATGCACAGATAATGTTAAATGGGATAGCAAGAAGAATGACATGGTTTAGGTTAAATGTTACCTGTATGCAGATCAGTTGAATGGAGGTTATCATATAGGCTGAGAGAACAACATCTTTTCTTCGTTCAATGCCTCTGTGCTTTATAGGACACATGAAGATTAATTAATCTCTCCTGCCAGCTATTGTATTTTGACAGTCTTAAGAATTCCATGAATGGGGGCCGCATCTGATATGATGCAGCTGCTGCTGGGCTGACAATTTTCCATCCAAGTCCTTCAATTTTCAGTTCGAAGAATGTTGGGCAGGAGGATGCCAACAGGGCCCCCCATGAAATACATTTAATCCATGTATGCCCAGCGTAATTTTAAAACTGTTTTATAATTATTTTTATTTTTTTAAATTTAGAATAGTGTAGGAAATGATTAAATACCCTATTATTTGTGTGTGCCCCATTGGGGAGAGACTTATCATCATTTCCTGCTCTACAGACACAAAAGAAAGTTTAAGGGAGGAATGATGCTAAGGTTTTAAAAGACCATGGATAATGCAGGCACCTAAACTGAAATTTTGTGGTGGGGTTGTACAATAGTACAATAAAAAGTGGTTGGTTCTTATCCCTATGTCATCTCTTCTCTCCTCTACTGTTTGCTACCTTTCATGTCTTTATATTCTTTCTCCAATCCTGCTGCATTCTCTTGGTACTGAGCCATTAGCACTATGACCCTTTGCTCACAGTATGCAGTAGAGGTAAACCATGAAACTCAATCATTAAAAAAAAAAATCCAGATTCTCCAATTCTCCAATTAATCCACCCAATTTAATTCCAAGGAATTTTGGAAGAAACAATGCTGCTACTTGTGGAAGTGAGAGAATGGATGCAAAAGATACAAGAAAAATCTCAAAACCAAAGTTTAAAAAAAAAGAAGAGTGTTTGTCAAACTCAAAAATGATAGCAGCAATTACTGCAAAGGAGACCTAGTAGCAGACCTAGAGTATGTGCCCTAGGTGCATGGGTCAAGTAACACTGCTAACTAATCGAGAAACTCTCCCTTGGACAGTTGTCACCGTAGCTGTTGCCCAAATTGAAATATTTCCCTTCTGTTTCTTATACAGTAAAAATTGTAGAATTAGATTTGAGGTTCCTATCACTTCTTCCTAAAGAGAAAGAGGAGGAATCTCCTCAACTAGGGCACAGAAAGCAATAAACAGCTGATGGAGGTGGGGACAATACATTTCAGCTAATAAGGCGGTAAGAAGAGTAGAGTATTATACATCAGTATGCCCCTATACCAGCTTATGAGGAGACAGAGTTGGTGGATCTTCTCTCTACCATATACCTCTACCTTTTCTAGATGCAAATGACAGGGCCTGGCTTTGATCGGGACATTAACACTACCTTTATTTGAGGCGGCTATTCAATCATTCCCTGCACAAATCCCCATATCCATATGGATTTCCGGTGGAGCGGTATAGCCAGTACTGAGACATGCTCGCCCCTGGCTACAATCTCTACATTCTTATTACTATTGATTGAACTAGATGGAATTTGCTTCTTTTTTCAACCAGACTAACTATGTAACTATGTTATTTTTTCAAACATGAGGTTTTGCCCCCTTCTATGCTAGAGGTATATGTGGTTCCTATCCCTAAATTGGCAAGGACCCAACCTTTTGCTCATCCTTTAGACCAAAAGCACTCATTAACGCTGATCCAAAATCCTTACGAAGGTTTTGGCCACTAGGTTATCTATGGTTTTCCCTGCCCTGGTCAATATTGACCAAATTGGCTTCATGCCAGGGAAATCTACTGATACCAATCTCTGTCATTTATTTACACACCAACAGATTTCCCATAAGATGACTGAGACCAAGGCAGTGGTACATGAGAATAGAGTTAGAGGATATGGGTTTTGGGCCACACTACCACAAATGGTCTTGCTATTGTACATTAAACCCCGGATGGCGTTAAAAATAGGGTCCTCGATATCCCACTTTTTTACTATTGGCAGAGGTACACGGCAGGGGTGCCCGCTGTCCTCCTTTTTGTTCTCCCTGATGATTGAGTGGTGCTATGCTCATCTCCTAAAGTGGGTGCCTAAGAAGATGGCATCATTAACCGCTTCCATACAGAGCAGTTAGACCCCCTTCCTGCCCAGACCAATTTTCAGCTTTCAGCACTCTCACACTTTGAATGACAATTGCTCAGTCATGCTACACTGTAACCAAACAAAATTTTTATCATTTTTTTCACACAAATAGAGCTTTCTTTTGGTGGTATTTGATCACAACTGGGTTTTTTTTTCCGTGATATAAGCAAAAAAAGAGCAAGAATTTTGCAAAAAAAACACTTTTTTTTAGTTTCTATTATAAAATTTTGCAAAAAAATAATTTTTCTTCATACATTTGGGCCAAAATTTATACTGCTACATATCTCTGGTAAAATTAACCCAAATTAGTGTATATATTATTTAGTCTGTGTGAAAGTTATTGAGTCTAGAAGCTATGGTACCAATTACTGAAAATTGATCACACCAGATGTACTGATGGCCTATCTCCTTTCTTGAGGCCCTGAAATGTCAGGACAGTACAAATACCCCCCAAATGACCCCTTTTTGTAAAGTAGACAGTCCAAGGTATTTAGTAAGAGGCATGGTGAGTTTTTTGAAGTTATAATTTTTTCCCACAATTCTTGGGAAAATGAAGAAAAATTTTTTTTTTCTTTTTTTTCCCAAAACGTTGTCAACTTATAAGCTATTTCTAACACATGGCATGTACACAGCAAAAATGACACCCCAAAATTCATTCTGCTACTCCTTCTGAGTATGGTGATACCACATGTGTGAGACTTTTACACAGCCTGGCCACAAAAAGAGACTCCACGTCCAAGTAGCACCATAAGGCGTTTTAGGAGCATAAATACACATAAAACTTTCTTACTACCGATCACACTTTTCAAGGCCCAATACAATGGAAAAGTCCACAAAATAACCCCATTTTGGAAAGCAAACACTCCAACGTATATTCTATGAGGCATTATGGGTCGTTTGAACATATCATTTTTTTCCACAGGTTTTTGGAAAATGTGGGAAAAAAATGAAAACTTTTTTTTTTTTACACAAAGTTGTCAATTTATAGGATATTCCTAACACATAGCATGTACACAGCAAAAATGACACCCCAAAATACATTCTGCCACTCCTCCTGAGTATGGCAATACCACATGTGTGAGACTTTTTCACAGCCTAGCCATATAGAGGGGCCCAACATCCAAGGCGCACCATCATGCATCCTAGCCACTTGCCTAGGCCTATTTTTGACATTTGGTGTTTTTTCCACGCTAAAATCAGTTGTTTTTGCTAGAAAACTACTTAGAACCCCAAAACATTATATATTTTTTTTAGCAGAGACCCTAGAGAATAAAATGGAGATTATTGCAATATTTTATATCACACCGTATTTGCGCAGCGGTCTTCCAAACGCAATTTTTTGGGAAAAAATTCACTTTTTTGAATAAAAAAATAAGAAACCAGTAAAGTTAGCCCAATTGTTTTCCATAATGTGAAAGATAATGTTACGCCGAGTAAATAGATACCCAACATGTCATGCTTCAAAATTGCGCACGCTCACAGAATGGTGACAAACTTTGGTACTTAAAAATCCCCATAGGCGACATTTTAAAAATTTCTACAGGTTGCTATCTTAGAGTTACAGAGAAGGTCTAGGGCTCAAATTATTGCTCTTGCTCTAACGATTGCGATGATATCTCACATGTGTAGTTTGAACACTGTTTACATATGTTGGCGGGGTTTCTGTATGCGTTTGCTTCTGCGCGCGAGCTCACGGGGACAGGGCGCTTTAATTTTTTTTTTTTACTATTTATTTTATTTATTATTTTTTATTTTTACACTGTTTTTTTTAAAAAAAAATTGATCATTTTTATTTCTATTACAAGAAATGTAAACATTACTTGTAATAGAAAAAGGCACGACAGGACCTCTTTTTTGTGAGATCTGGGGTCAAAAAGTCCTCAGATCTCACAAGTACACTAAAAGATAGAAAAAAAAAAAAAAGCTTGCCCTCACTCGACATCCTGTCTGTGAGTATCCGGGACCGGATCGTTTTCCCCGCTGCCGACGGGTCCGGTAAGCGGGGAAAAGGACCAGAATGCGGCGGGAGGGGGGGGGGGCACCTCTTCCGCCACCCCGGAAGGGTGATCCCGCGGCGAATCCGCCGCTGGGACCACCCTTATCGGAAAGCCAACCATCCACCGTTTAAAAAAATACCAGGGTTATGGCAGCTATCTGCTGCCATAACACCGGTATTTAGGTTTAAACGGAGGACGTATATAAACCTTTTTGGACTTAGACATGGTGGCTGTATGAAGGATGACAGGTACTCGGGTACTTTGCTGGGCAGGTGACAGGTACTCTGGTACTGATGAGCAAGTGGCAGGTACTCGAGTACTCCGATAGGCAGGTGACAGGTACTCGGGTACTCTTATGGGCAGGTGACAGGCAGGTGATAGGTACTGATGAGTAGTACTGATACTGATAGGTGATACTGATACTGTACTGATGGGTACGGATGATCAGTACTGATACTGATAGGTGATAGGTACTGATGGGTACTGATGAGTACTGATGAGTAGTGATGGGTACTGATGAGCAGGTGGAAGGTACTCGGGTACTCTGATGGGTAGGTGACAGATACTCGGGTACTCTGATGGGTAGGTGACAGGTACTTGGGTACTCCGATGACGGGTACTCCGGTGACGGGTACTCAAAGTACCAGAGTACCTGTCATCAGAGTACCCGAGTACCTGTCATCAGAGTACCCGAGTACCCGTCATCAGAGTACCCGAGTACCTGTCATCAGAGTACCCGAGTACCTATCATCAGAGTACCCGAGTACCTGTCATCAGAGTACCCGAGTACCTGTCATCAGAGTACCCAAGTACCCATCATCAGAGTACCCGAGTACCTGTCACCAGCCCATCAGAGTACCTGTCATCAGCCCATCAGAGTACCCGAGTACCTGTCATCAGAGTACCTGATGGGCTGATGACAGGAACTCGGGTACTTTGATGGGCTAGTGACAGGTGCTTTTTATTGGGGGGGTTAATCAGTGTGGTTGGGGTGCACTGTACTTGGTAACTAGCTGTTACCACAATTAGTTACCGTGTTCTCTGATGACATTTGTGACCGGCTGTGATTGGACACAGCCGGTCACGTGGTAAAGAGCCAATTTCATTGGCTCTTTACCTAGATCGGGGATGGGCTCTGTCCGAGGGAGGCACGCATTAAGGAAGGAACGAGCGGCTCGCGCTGGAGCCGCTCATGTGATCGGCTGTGATTGACACAGCCGATCACGTGGTAAACAGCCAATTTCATTGGCTGTTTACCTTGATCGGGGTTGGGCTCAGTCCGAGGGACGAGCCTCACCCCCAGGGGCGCGCAGTAGCGGGGAGATCCGGGCGCCGTCATATGACGTCCGCCCGGATCGAGAAAGGATTCCTGCCGACGTCATTTGACATGACCCGGTATGGAAGGGGTTAAAGAATGCCTAGCGCTCTGTGTGGATAACTTATTGTTATTTTTGAAAGATCTGGGTCTGTCCCTTCAAGCGGTTTTCCAAACTTTGGATAAATTTGCAGTTTTCCCTGGCCTACGGGTGAATTGGGACAAATCTACTATTCTCCTATTAAACCCTAGCACTGAGGTCACCACGGACGCTACAATGCAGTTGCAGTGGGTCTCCCAATTTGGGGTCCGAGTGTCAGCGAGAGTTTCGCACTAAATCTGCAACCGCTGCTGGACTTTCCTTAAACGGAAGGTTTAAGCGGGGAAGAACCTTACATTGTTGGTGTTGGTGCATATCAACCTCCTTAAAATGAAAGTCCTTCCGGTTTTTCTTTACTTTCTCAACCATTCCCCTGTTTAGGTTCCACTTTCCTTTTTTACGTAAGGTACACAACCTTTCCAGCTCAATCATTTGGGGGTCTTTTCCTCCTGGAATTGGACTTAGGGCCCTTCAAGAGCCACGGGGTAAAGAGGGTTTAGTGCCCCCCATCTGTACAAATATTTCTTGGCATGACAGGGTGTATTTGCATGCAGATGGCTTCTTAGGGATGGTGAGAACTCCACCACGGTGTTGGAAACAGCGATTTTGGGCTCTTATGAAAGATGGCACCTTCTTTTACATAGAGGATCAGAGGCTATTATTTCCCTGATGGTAACAATGCTAGTCACACTCAAAGTGTGGGAGAGTATTCAAGACATGCTGAAGTCTGCCTCTGACACCTTTTCACTGACCTCCCCGCTGTGGATGAACCCCCATTTCTCTAATTTCCTTACTATTCCAGGTCCCATCATATGGGGAATGTCATTAGAGGGAGCGAACTATTGTCCTTCACAGGCCTCAAACAGGGATTTATTTTACCCAACCCTTACTTCTTTAGACATCTACAATTGCAAAACACGTTTATCTCCCTATTTGGCTCCACCAAGGTGGAAATCAAGCCCTCAAGTTTAGAGAATATTTTACCTGATGAGTCCATGAACAAAATGCTCTCCGAGTTGTACAAAGAACTCTTTCCTGTTCCTCCCACCTCGGTAGTCAAGTGCAGAGAGCAATGGGTGGAAGAGGGTTCTGATCTAGAAGGGGAGGTCTTGGACGATATGTGGAGTTTCCCCTTTATTCATCTGGTGTCAGGGAGGGATAGGTTAATTCACTTCAAATTCCTACATAGGATATACTATATTCTGACAAAACTGGCTAGAATCCACCCGGTGATTTCCGCGGAGTGTTGACACTGCTCTCACTCCCCAGTTACGTTTGGACACTTTTTTGCCATTGTTCAGTAGTCAGGGAATTATTTGTATTATGCTTTGTGTTTTTCTTGGTATTGAGCCCTGCGTCACAAACAATTTTGTTCTTCTTCTTTATTTAATGAATAATTAATAAAAAGACATTTACAAAAAAAGAATCAAAAACACCTGATATGACTCTAACCCCTCATTACTTTACCCAGTCTTAAACAACAGTTTTTACCTTGTATACACTGTAAAGCAGGGTGAACATAGGTGGCAAATTTTTCTGGGTGTCATTTTGTATGTTACCCTTCCAGTTTCAGAATATTGCTAATGCGTTATATTCCAAACAGCTGAGTAGAAAGGTTTTGATAAGACTGGAGAAATATTATGAATGTTAGTGCCAAAAACTGTCATTCTATCCCCACAACCACTATTCAGATTAAACTGGACATACATTAATATGTTTTTATTCTTTGACAAATGTCGATCTGAAAGCACTTGAAAATTCTGTTTGCTTTTGACATTTGACTTTGGAACAGATGGACTTTTTCATAACGAAAACCACATACACTGTTAGAAATGTGTTCATTAGAGAAATCATTTTTATACTGTTCCTTTGATTTTTCTTGTTACTGTGTTTGAAACCAAATATCAAATTGACCCCACTAAGGATTAGACAATTCAAGCGAAGTTTCTTAAAACAAAATATTTAGAACAGAATTCTAATAGCGTACGGCCAGTTATAAGATCTGCGCTAGAAAATAGTTGGAGTCTGAAAGTTGGAATGTTATGGTTGACAATGGGGAAATGAGCATTCTCAGTAATTACACACAGATACACTTATGTTACCCTGCAACAGATGTACGGTGCTTACTACTTGTGAAATGGAAGGCAAATCGTGACGCATATTCAGTTATCACCAGCTGATTGGTTAAATGGTCTTCAAACCTCCTGCTGAGAAATACAATGCCAGTTTCTTAAAAAAAAAAAAAAGAAGCTTTTACAGCAATAAAGTGTGATACTTACGTTAAATGAATTATAGTTCTAGCTAAACCTAAAGTCATGCTTTGAAAGTACTATATGAAGTCAGGCCTATGCTGTGTAAGGTTAAAGTAAGTAGAAAGTTTTTAAGGTAAACCTGTTTTGAGAACCAAAATTTAAAGTGAACGTGTTCTCCGCACTGACTGCATAAAACTACAGGTGCAATCTTTTATGACCATTTTCATCTCAACGAATGTAAAAACTACTTGGCCAAATCTGTTTTGTAAATAGCTTTTCGAACTGAACAAAGATCTTCCCCACATTGATTTTTCTACCTATAAATGACAGTCTTTACATTTCCTTTAAATGTCATTTGGATGGCATCTGCTGTACTGTCCCTGTACTAAAAATAATGCTTTAAAAACAATAAAATATAAGTGGACCCTGTAAAATATGTACCTGTATTTGTTGTTCAGTTTTATGAGGCTGTAAAGATATATTGTTTTAATAAGTATTGTAGAATTAAGGTATGAGTTTGTAGATCATATCATTATATAGAATACAGATGCCGGCAGTCTTGCCATTTATCTGTTGAAGATAAGACACCTTGCAGGGTAGGTGTGACCTCCTATCATTTGGTCTAGCCCATGAACTGGAATGACTTGATTTTCTGCACTTTTATGGTCATAGGACAGCTGCAAGGTGTGTGCTTTCTGAACTTGCTTACTATTGTGTACATGGCAGCAGGACTTCAATCATAACAGATAAACTTCAAAGTGAAACTAAGCATATTTTCAGGGAGCACACATTTAGAGTTATGATTGCCAAAGGAGTTTGTTAGGGTGGGCTTTGAGCAATAGGAAACCATGTGACTTACACCATGTGACAGTACTTGGGCCTGATCAGCTAATTGGCAGGACACAAGGGGAGTGGGGACAGGGATATCATCCATCTGGGGGAGTTCATACACCATGCCACAGCAGAGCCTACTCAAGTTGATTTAATGGGGGGTCGATTTACTAAAAGCAAATCGGTGGTTAACTTTGCAAGGAGATTTTTCCTAATCTCTTGCTCAGAGAAGTTAAGTATACAGTACATGTAAAGGAAAAACATGTAGCTTTCCAGACATTGTAAAGAATTGGTGAAACTAGGTCCTAATAATAATAATAAGTAACATAGCAGTCCAACACAATACAGTAAAATAAAAAAGTGCTTTCATTTACATATCCAAGACTTTTGATGACAGAGACAATACCAACAATATATTTCCATTTCCATACAGTTCTATAAAAAAAAAATTATACCAGCACAGTCCAGCCATGCCACCATCCCACTAAAGATATAGTAGTTTATAAACAGCTGGTTAAAATAACCCTCAAATCTTTATGGTCTATTTGGGCACATAAACAATCTTTGGTATACCCGGGAGCTGAGTCCAGGGGTATCTAACCACAAGCCCCAAGGCTTTTCAAATTTACCCGGGCAGCCACGTCTTGTAAAGTTATGGTGTTCCAGAAGTAGCGCATTTTCCACTATACCATATTATAAAGCTTCATAGTAGTGTAATGAGAAGGTAAAAGAATAAAAAGCAGAGACAGCTTCTGGGCTGTATTTAAAGAGCAGGTTGCCACAGTCTGATATGCTTCCTCCCATTGGTCACCCAACATCTGCCCCAGATCTCTCTCCCAGCTCGAAGTTACCTTATTAGGGTTCCCTTTAAGAAATTCAGACAGTAACATGTTATAACATCAGGAGCTAAAACCTTTAGAGCTTTCAGCCACTTGTATGAGGTTGAAAATAGGGGTGGGATTTATATGTCATTCCTGCAAGTCCCCCTGTGCCCTGACTGCATGCCTTAGTTGTAGATAGTAAAACTGCACATGATCAGGTAAAAAGTATTCAGCCTGCAGGTAGGCAAAAAGGCAACAGGAACCTATCCCTAAAAATTTGGCACATTTGTTTAATTCCATATACCTTCCACTTAGCACCATGCACCAGTTTGGCTATTTCTATGTAATTATTATTACTCAAAATTGGGCTATAATTCGTAAACCCAGTGACATTTTGCAGATATTTAGCCTTATTCCATATTTTTTAATGAGGCTGTACATTGGCAGGAGTTTATTAGGTTTGGCAAAGCTAAGGGCCTCAAGACTCTACGAGACTGAGTCTTTCTGGATATGGGTAAGCATAATACGGGTCATGGAGGGAATATGATCCACAATGGGCTGTGCAGCATCAAATCTAGGGCCAATCAGCTGCTACAATTGTGCTGCTACATAATAAAGCCAGGAATTAGGGAGGGCCAGCCCTCCCCCCCGCCCCATCCTTAGGCTTTTGTAATTGGTCCAATTTAATTTTTGGTGTGCGTTTTCCCCAAAGAAGGGTTCTAAAGATGGAGTTCACTGTTCTAAATGTTTTTAAAGGAACAACGATAGGGGAGTTATGTAAGGGATAAAAGAGTTGGGGCATTAGTATAATTTTGATTAGGTTCGCCTTACCTGCGACCGACATTGGCAGTTTATTCCCAATTCAAATTTTATCTCAAAATTTGTTTATTATTGGGTCAAAATTTAGTGAGCCATAATCTGAGGGAGAGATAGTCACATACATCCCCAGATACTTAAAATTATCTGTGATGGGTATATAGGACAAGCGGGGGCTATTTACTGTGTGGAATCACCGTCCAGTAGGAGCAGCGCCAATTTGATCCAATTGATTGTCAAGCCAGAGTATTGGCCGAAGTCAAGGATGGTAGTCATGACAGTTTGCAGAGATAAATTAGTATCACCTAGTAGCAGTAATTTTTAGTGGATTTTGTCGTAATGAAACCCTGTGATTAGGGGGTTGGCTCTTATGGAGAGGAAACAGGGGACAACCCTGCCTAGTACCCCTGCCCAGTGCAAATGTATAGGAGACCCTGTCCAAAACTCTTATGGATGCAGATGGTGCGCTGTATAAGAGCCAAACCCAAGATATAAATTGTGTCCGAAACCAAATTTATTCAGGACCAACCAGAGATAATCCCATGCAACTCTATCAAATGCTTTGTGGGCATCCAGGGATAGTAAGGCTGTGTTACCCATGTTATCTGCTGAAATCTGAATATTGATAAAAAGTCTTCGCAAGTAAACTGCTGTTGACTTTCGGGGCATGAAGCCTGCTTGATCCTGATGTACTATCGACAGTACAACCTCATTCAACCTAAGGGCCAGAACTTTTGCCAAAAGTTTTGCATCGCCCTGGAGCGAGGCTCTGGACATGGATGTTGGTTGCCGGCTCTCTTTCAACAAAGCATTGAATACCTTTAGCAGGTGTGGCAGAATCAGCTCTCCATATCTAATATATAGTTCCATCGGGATGCCATCATCACCAGGGGTCTTACACGTAGGAAAGGAATTGGCCACCTTCTGTAGTTCCGCCAAGGTGATAGGGGCAACCTCTGTAGTTGGTAAAGAGAAGAGTAAAAATCTTTTAGTTCCTTCATTGTTAGTTCAGGCTTATTACTTTATTTCCCGAAGGTGTCCAGTAGCCAGCATTCCACAAAAGCAGTGGGATCTCTACCCTCAGTTTTCTCCGGCATCCCCACTATGCGCACATTGTTGCGACGCAACCTATTTTCAATGTCATCTGTCTTGCTAAGTGACTGCTTGTTGGATTGCAATTTTAGTGTTCCTGGTCAGAGGAGGGAGGTAATCTTCCAGGTCGCTAATGCGACTCTCTGTGGCAGTGGTCCGTTCCTTGATATTTTTAAAATCCTGTCTTAACAGTGATACTTCCTCCTTCAGACCCCCAATGTGTTCTTTAAGGTTATCAAGAGATACTGTGCACTCGTGTACTGCTTTAAATGGTATACTTGGGGATGGCTGTGATGCCTTCTTCATATCCTGTTCTGTCTCCTCAGATCCACAGAGGGCTGGAGGAAAAGTGTTAAAGAATTGCTGTTCTCATTTTCTAACTCTGTGGCCTGTGAGGGAGCTGAGTCTGCTGAGGTAGCAGGACAGCTTAACAGTTTTTGGGCATAGAATAACATGTCCCTCGGTTGCTCTCTCCCCACTGCCTTGGTGGATGACTTACTTGCAGGGTCTTTAGATTTGTCCCTCGGACCGCGCTGCGGCATAGGAGTCTGGGCACCATCTTGACCATCTGCGGCCACGGCCTCTTCTAGGTTTGTGCCCCAGACCATCGCTGCTATCAGAGTGGGATAACGCTGCCAAAGCTCTCCAGGGGGGCTGGCCAACGGTGTGTGGCAATGTTGAGCCTCTGGGCAGCAGTATATCAGCTAGGGAGAGAATTATTTAAGGATCAATCGTGGGAGCACTGTTAAACACGTCCGTTCACATACCTGTTCTGGCCATGCCCCGAGTTTGATTTCTAATTTATATTTGTACTGGCTAAAGCTTCATCCTTTTATGCATGGTTTTTAATAACAGTTCTGTCAATATTTTAGTGGCCAATAAAAGTACTGCAATCACTATATCTGTGATCAAGCACTATTAGTGTTTAGCCCCGCAAAAACACAAAACAAAAAAAAAGTTATTTAAACCTGTGAATGTTTTGTGCAATAAGGGTTTACCTTCAGGCTTACAAGCCTTTGGTAACTGATGTTATTTTTTTTAATATATAACTCTGCTCTAATAGCTGCCTTTTACATCAATCTGAGTAATGTTTTCTCTGGCTTCCATTTAATATGATCCACCATATGATCATTTCTCTCAGGTACCTAAAATAGTGACTAATACATCCTTTACAGCAAAAACTCTCATTTAAATTTCATAGCGGTGGCATGAATTAGGATTTGATGGATCATCCCAACTGCATCCTAATAACTGCGCTACTTAAAACTCATAAACAGTATGAATAACTATTTACCTCAAAGTTACAAGGGATTCTGTAACCATTTCTGTTCACTGGAAGAATATTGTGATGCAAAGCACAAAGGTAAGCTTTGAAAACCCAGAATTTGTGCTGTTTGAGAGTACATCTATGCTGGAAGCCATTAAAACTACAGCCAATCCCATAGCATAGATTGCTTATAGATGCTGCAGAGCTGACTTCTGGGAAATCTGATAATTATTTATAGTGTACCTTTACTGTATACTGAAGGGCTTGTAATCATGGATCTCTGCATTATTTAGAGCTAGATAAAACAAATTCTTGGAATGTACAAAAACAGAGATAGGATCATATGTCAGCATGGTATTGCTTCTGTAAAAATCACGTGTAAAGCCATATAAAGCTTATGGAATACAGTTTTGGGCACCACATTGTAAAAAGGACATTTGAATACTGCAGAGAGACTGGACAATTAAATGAATTTAAGATATGGAACAACAGATTACAAAAAAAATTACACTGCCTGGCCAAAAAAAAAGTTGCCACCAGAAAAAGGTCACACAGCATTTGCTGTGGCATTGTTTTGATAAGCTTCTGCAATGTCACAAGATTTATTTCCGTCTAGTGTTTCATTCATTTTTCCCCAAGATCTTGTATTGATGATGGGAGAGTCAGACCACTGTGCAAAGCCTTCTCCAGCACATCCCAAAGATTCTCAATGGAGTTAAGTTCTGGACTCTGTGGTGGCCAATCCATGTGTGAAAATGATGTCCCATGCTCCCTGAACCACTCTTTCACAATTTGAGCCCGATGAATCCTGGCATTGTCATCTTGGAATATGCCCATGCCATCAGGGAAGAAAAAATCCATTGATGGAATAACCTGGTCATTCAGTCAGGTAGTCAGCTGACCTCATTCTTTGGGGCACATGCAGTAACTATCCAATAGGATAGTTACTGCATGCTTAGTTTAGCTAGTTGCTTAGTTAATTCCAGGTGGCAACTTTTTTTTTTGGCCAGGCAGTGTATTTTTAGTTTGCAAAAAAAAAACTAGGAGTGGTTAAAGCATAAGTAAAGTCATGTGAGGGCCTAAGAACATTTGCCAAATTGTCCAAGTTTACAGTGCACTTGCTCTTGCTAACGTACCTCTTATTCTGGTCCCCTGTGGCAATGCAAGGTTTGCACTGTACCATTGCCGCCATAGCCATCTTCTCAGATCCTTCTTCAGGCCTGGTGTCTTCTTTCTTTGGTAGTTGGATAGCCACTAAAACGATAAATATCGTACAGGCAGCTCTTACTCATGCCACCTGGCCAAAAGTGAAACGGCACTGCACGTATGTCAGTCACTGTTCAATTTTTAAAAATCAGTAGCAAGAAAGAAGACTTCTACCAAAAACACTACCTGCTAGCCATTTGTTTGCAAATTTGGTTCCACATTAAGCTGCAGAATTCTTCACTGCTTAAATTACTACTGGCAAAAACAATAAAGAAATTTAAAAAAATGACTGGGTTTGTGTTTTACATCTAAGAGAGCACAATTTTGATTAATTGAATTGATTGAATTAATTTGAACTGGGGTCAGAAAGGATTTTTTTTTTTTTTTATGTTGCCAAATTTAGCAACAGCTACACATCTTTTTGTTTTACCGCCCTCTGGACCAGAGCTTCAGAAGTTATGAGGAGTGGGATTTGATGAACTTCTCTTTTTTTTTTTTTACTACAATATATTAACTATGTACCTTTGTAGATATTGAAGTCTGTGTGAGAATTCCGGAAAAAAAATCTGAGAAAGAAAAAGGAAGCTAAATAGTAGAAACAAGCTAAATAAGTAACCCATTTATGTTGATTGTAATAAATAAATAATGGTTTAAAACAGTAAGGTTATTTTTGAGATTTATGTATCTAAAATATTTCCTAATTAAGGGTACTACATATACAAATGTACAGAAGACTTCATGTGAAACATTTTAACTGCCTTACCCTTACCCTATGCCCACCATAAAATAATAATAATTAAAATGTATATAATGTATTCAGTGTTTACAGGTTAAAAACAGAACCACTGTAAAATTACAGTAGCATAAATGGTCCATTATAGGCAAACCCACTATCCATATAATCCCATATACTATCTACTAAATAATTAAAATGTTAAAAACTTATTGGATGCAAAATGCATGCATATAATATGATATAGAAGTATTTTCACAGTAAGGTGCAGAGAATGCAGTAATATGGAAAGAAATTGCATTTTGCAGGAGTGTAGTAGAGATGTATACCAATGCTTATTTGATACGTAGTTTTGCCAAGCTTCAAGCTGCTAATAATGCCATAGAGAAGTGTAGGGCACACTAGGAGAAAACAAGCATAGGGACAAACATTTCCTAAATATGGCCAAACTTATCTTCTTTCTCTTATATGCAGAATTTCTCTTATATCATTCAGGACAACCATACCCCCCCCCCCCCCCCCCCATACAGGCTCATACTGTGGATGTGCAATGTGTGCATGTTTTTTGCATGTAATAATTTTTGAGCAATCTAAATAATCAGTAGATGAAGTTATATGGATGGGACTTTGAATATAAAGACATAAACAGTTTATGCTGCTGTTTTATTATGATGATTTTATCTTTAACCTGTAAACATTGGAAAAAATATAAGATTATTAATTGTTATTTTGTGGTTGGTACCTCGAAAGGTAAACTTTGGGCCAATTGTAAGCACTATTCCAATTTGCCCACAGGCCACTTAATTTAAAGGAGTCACACTATAATTATAATAAGCCTTGCTCCTTTGAGGTGACAATCTTACCAAAACTGATATATAAGAATAGCTGTGGCTTTTATACTAATTGTTGTTATATTTTAGCAGGACTATGTCAAGACGACTCCATTCTTTTCGTTCTGCGGGCATTTCAAGAAGTAAATCAGAGGGAACATTAATTGATTTGGATGGACAAAATGTGTCAACAAGCAAACCAGGTGAAATCTCTTTTATATGATCTTTTCCAATTAATATTTAAATATCAGAAGATTTATGCCATTTTCCATATCAGAAGTTAGGCTGACTTTGAATGCACCATAGTTTAATGACCTTGTAAAATAATTTCAGAGTTGTTTCATATCAGCACATGGCCAAAGACCAAAATAAATGTTTGTTCACACCTGCTGCTTTTATAATTCTTTACTTGAGCTATACCAAAATGTTCCGTTCTACACTACTTTGTTTAGTCTTTAATAAATACTATATTTATTCACTGATCCTTTCCGTATGTCCCTGCTCACAGGAGTGATCACAGGCCTGCCCAGGATGGGCCTCTCCTTAATCTTCCTTCACCCTACGTAGCCACCAACTGAGACCAACTCTTCCCACACATTTTACTAGCTCCCTAGAGGACAATATATGAACTACAGGGAGACCCTCCCCCATGATACACCCCTAGGTGGTACTAAATTATACAGAGGCTTAACCCCCTGCCTACAAGCTTGTTGGTTTAATCAATTAATTTTCCATAGTGGTTTGTGTCATTGGGATCTTGGTAGGAGTGTGTCCTTTGCCTAAATTCTTTCGTAGCTTAGAACCTTGTGAGGTTTATTTATGAGCTCTTGCATGATCTGTTACTGTTATGCTTTTGAGATGTGTTATTTGCAGTGATGGCTAGTGCTCCATCAGTCGGGGGGGGGGGGGGTTGGCAGACGGAAACCCAGAATCACTCCAGCCCACACCACCATATCACCCCCCGTACCAGTTTATTTACCTTGCTCCGCAGGACTGACAGGCAGCGGCTGCGGCGGCTTCCCCCTCAGTCTCCATGTTCATTCTCAGCAGCCATAATCTCCCTCCTTCTTGGCCAATTGGATGCCTTCTCCTTTCGGCCAATCGGGAAACAGGTCTCAGGACCCACTTCCTGATTGGCTGGAAGGAGAATCAGTGCGGCAATAGCGGATATTAATTCGCTATTGTCACACAACTGGAACCCATGCATCCAGCGCCCTGAATGTAGATTAGGGGGCCGGATGATTGGATGGGGGGTGGCACCCCTGCGCCCCCAATGGACGGGCCGCCACTGGTTATTTGGCTTTTCTAATGCTGAAAAATGCTAAATCTATTTTCTTCTATAAATGTTTAATGATCATTCAGGAGTATATTTATATCTTATTTAACCACTTCTAGACCAAAAGGTTTTATCCCCTTAATGAACAGGCCATTTTTGGGGATACGGCACTGTGTTACTTTAACTGCAAATTGCCACACTGTACCCAAATAAAATTGATGTCCTTCTTTTTCCCACAAATTGAGCTTTCTTTTGGTGGTATTTTATTACCTCAGCGTTTTTTTTTTTTTTTTTCTTTGCACTATAAAGCAAAAAAAAAAAAAAAGTGATAATTTTGAAAAAAAATATATACCTACTGACACTTTTGACCCTTTTGAGGGGACCAGCGACAGTACTACAGTAATGAGTGCTAAAAATATGTACTGGTACTGTACTAATGACACTGGCAGGGAAGGGGTTAACACCAGGGGCGATCAAAGGGTTAAGTGTGTCTCTAGGGATGCTTTCTAACTGTGTCGAGGATGGACTCACTAGATGAACATAGAAATCTGTGAAAATATCCTAAAAATCCTAAATAGCAGGAACACAAGATCCCTGTGTTCATCTGTGACAGAACAGTGGTCTGCGCCCCTACTGGCTATTCCACGAAATGACGTACAGATATATTGTTTCGCACAATAAAACTGACCTGCCACAGTGTATGTACTGCTGGCAGTGGGCAAGTGGTTAAATCACACAAGTTGATTTATTATTTTACCTGTGGTGGGCCACACCATGTACATTTACTGCGAGGCAGTGGCTAATGTGCGCAGAATCACATACCTGTACATATTCTGCACTTCTGGGTCTGGGGCAGGCATGCACGCCACTGGCAACCCACTCCTGCTGTGATTGGACACAGCGGGAGCCAATCAGTGGGTCCAGCAGACTCGATGTCCGCTGACACCCGGTGATCATTCGGGACACAGGCAGATTGCTGTTCTGGGACAAGGGAAGGCTGTGATCCTGTGTTCCTAAAAAGCAGGAACACGGATCTCTGCCTTCCCACAGTAATAGCACCCCCCACAATTAGCAAGCACTCCCTAGGAACACATTTAACCATTTGATAGCTTCTGATGTTAATTCCTTCCCTGCCAGTGTCATTAGTACAGTGACAGTGCATATTTTAAGCACTGATCACTGTAATAATGTCACCGGTCCCCAAAAAGTGTCACCTAGTGTCTGATTAGTCCACCACAATGTCAGAGTCCTGCTATAAGTTGCTCATCGCTGCCATTACTAGTGAATAAATAAAATTCTATAAATCTATCCCATAGTTTGTAGACAATATAACTTTTGCACAAACCAATCAATATACGTTTATTGAGATTTTTTTTTTATCAAAAATATGTATGTTGATGAAGAAAATAGATTTTTTACATTTTCATTGTATATGTTTTTATAGCAGAAAGTAAGAAATATTAGTTTTTTTTTCCATAATTGTTGGTCTTTATTTGTTTATAGCTCATATTTGGGTACAGAGTCGCATGACTGCACAAGTGTTAGTTAAAGTAACTCAGTGCTGTATCGCAAAAAATGGCCTGGTCATGAAGGGGGAGGGGGGGTAAGCCTTCCGAAGCTGAAGTGGTTAAGAAGGTGCAATTCTGAGCTTTAAAGTAAAATTGTGGTCGGGCTATGGATATTCAATCTTCAATGTAAACACAGGTCAGAAACTCTGGGAGTTGGGGGCAAGGGGAAATGAGCCACTGGGAAGATTTGATTACCTTCAGTGACAAAGAAAATGCAAGAAAGGGGAAACCCTTTCATAAAGAACAGGACTTTTAAGGATATGGAGTTGTGACTAAGGTGAGCACATACTGCACACAATATTTAAGATATAAGACAAATTTTATTGCACAAAAATAGTTTAAAACCAAGGTTGAGTATAAAAACTTGCACTAATATACAGACAATAGCACAGCGGCTTGTATTATTGCATATTCAGAGTTACAATGACTACATTAGTTTGCTTCATTTGTACATTGCAGGCCAACGCCTTTGGCGTAAATATATTGTTATTTCTCTGCTTCTTCAGGGAATTTCATTGTATATCTAAAAGATTGTCAGATTTGAAAAAAAAGAATATTATACACTCAACAATTTTTTTCTAATTTCATATAATATTCCAACCATTGTAACAAGTAGAAGGATATGCTCACCAACTTCAACCACAGTACAGGTGTCTAGACCTCCCAATGTGTGAGGAAAGAAAGGGACTATGAAATTATCGTTTGGCCCACGGTATAGGTTGCAGGACAAATCTGATGAACATTGGACCACACACCCGAGGAAACAGGCTGATATGATTTACAACACCCAAAGTACTAAAATAGAAAAATATACACATATATAGATATATATGTATCTAGTGTGTACTAACTAAACACTATAAAGCATCTGCACAGCCATTGCATCAAATATACATACCCTGAAACCCCTCCTTCCATAGCATCCCATATCCCAACAACTACCCCCATGCATACAGCCACACACGCACAAACTCACACTCACATCCACACCACTTTACTCCTCCCTTGCAGCACACTAACACAATCTAATACAGCCCAATAATGGCCACCTCACAAACTACAGCCTCCACATCACTCCAACTCCATCAAAATTAGCATACCAACTTTCAAAAACTCATTAAATCACATCCCATATAAATCATCCCCAACCAGGAGTCACCCCCACAATCAATATACATACCCAACACAATCCAAACCATCTGATCCATGCCCCCACACAGACCAAACTACATAACCACCATACATAATCAGACATCCCATACCAAAGCCCATGGCGGCATGAACCACCATCCCACTCCACCTGAAGAGGTACCTGCAGCTACAGTGGTCAAGTAGAGATTTTTCATTTTGTCCATAACTTGACAACATGTTCACTTTAAGAGTCGGTTCACACTGGGGCGACACGACTCTGTACTACTTCGGGGGCAACTTGTGCATACCCATGCACCACGACTTCGGAGCAACTTGCATGGACTTCACATAATGGAAGTCTATGCAAGTCGCTCCGAAGTCGCCCCGAAGTAGTACAGTAATAGTACTTGTGTTGCTCCTATTAGAACGGGTCCTGTAGCGGTCAATGGACTGCGAGGAAGCGCGACTTGTCAGGCTGACAAGTCGCCTGATAAGTCGCGCTGGTGTGGACCGGGTCTAAATGTACAAATATGTCCAACTACAGCCTATGTTTCATAAACATTCCCCACTGTGTTTTAATTATTAACTTCTTTTAGTAAATATATTTAAACGCAATTATATTTTTGTAAGTGGACTTCAAACCTCTTCTTGGAGCGTTCTTATTAACAAATGATTAACTAAAAAGGTTGGAATGAATTTGCACTGCAGTATAACAACATTCCAGCCCTTATGATTTATTTAGTGCAGAGAACTTTTGTCAGCTCTTTCTTTGCCAGCATCCATAATACTACAATCTAAAATTTAATATGGATTGGATACAGTTAGTGAAAATGTGACATAGAAAACTGCTTGCATCAATGCCACTCTATATTAGTTGCCTTTATATTGGTTCTGTCCGTTCTGTTCTGTTCTGTTCTCAGCCGTAAAATTCACCATAATGTAGGAAATGCATCATTTACAATTATACCAACTGGCAGCTTTGTAAAAATAGAGTGCTGGTAATATTATAAAACTGATTTGCTCCTTTTAAAGAAACAAATCATTATATTGGATAATGTGTTAAGTAATATACAAATACAGGTACAATCAGTGTACAGGCAGTCCCCGAGTTACAAACATCCAACCCTCAAATGACTCCTACATACAAACAGAGGGAGACAACAGGAAGTGAGAGGAAATCTCCCCCTAGGAAGGGAAATTCACTCCTGCAAGAGTTATTATGGGAAAAAGGTGTCTCCTCTGAAGCTTTATCACCAATCCTTGTTTCCACGACAACCAAATTTTTCAAAATCCAATTGTCACAGGGACAGAAAGTGAAGGGCAATCTGAACAGGGGCTCAGATAGCAAAACACATGTTACAGGGATTTAACCCTTCCATATGCTATCCAAAAAAAAATATAAATTTTTTTTTGGCTGGAGTTATACTTAAAAAATTTACCTGTTCCAACTTACATATACAGTGCCTTGCGAAAGTATTTGACCCCCTTGAACTTTGCAACCTTTTTGCCACATTTCAGGCTTCAAACATAAAGATATAAAACAAGTGGGACACAATCATGAAGTGGAACGAAATTTATTGGATATTTCAAACTTTTTAACAAATAAAAAACGGAAAAATTGGGCGTGCAAAATTATTCAGCCCCCTTAAGTTAATACTTTGTAGCTCTACCTTTTGCTGCGATTACTGCAGTAAGTCGCTTGGGGTATGTCTCTTTCAGTTTTGCACATCGAGAGACTGAAATTTTTGCCCATTCCTCCTTGCAAAACAGCTCGAGCTCAGTGAGGTTGGATGGAGAGCGTTTGTGAACAGCAGTTTTCAGTTCTTTCCACAGATGGGATGTTTAAAGCTTGGGAAATCTTTTTGTATCCAAACCTGGCTTTAAACTTCTCCACAACAGTATCTCGGACCTGCCTGGTGTGTTCCTTGTTCTTCATGATGCTCTCTGCGCTTTAAACAGACCTCTGAGACTATCAGAGTGCAGGTGCATTTATACGGAGACTTGATTACACACAGGTGGATTCTATTTATCATCATTAGTCATTTAGGTCAACATTGGATCATTCAGAGATCCTCACTGAACTTCTGGAGAGAGTTTTCTGCACTGAAAGTAAAGGGGCTGAATAATTTTGCACGCCCAATTTTTCAGTTTTTTATTTGTTAACAAAGTTTGAAATATCCAATAATTTTCGTTCCACTTCATGATTGTGTCCCACTTGTTGTTGATTCTTCACAAAAAAATTACAGTTTTATATCTTTATGTTTGAAGCCTGAAATGTGGCAAAAGGTCGCAAAGTTTAAGGGGGCCGAATACTTTCGCAAGGCACTGTACATTTTACATATTAACCAACCTACAGACCCTATCTTCTTTGTAACCCAGGAGCCGCCTGTAGTTATTTATTACTGTCAACAACAAAGTTGAATTTAACCATGTTTGCTTTAGTAACAACTTAAAACAGAGTTACTCAACCAGGGTTCCGTGTAAACCAAGGGTTACTCAAGAGGTTGCTAGGGGTGGCATTACACCAATAATCTTTTATGGCAGGGATTCTCAACTATGGTTTCTCCAGAGGTTGCTAGGGGTTCCTTGAGCAATGAGCAATTTTTGCCTCTCGAATAAGTTCCCACTGACACCATGGTTCTTTTTAGCTCTCTGTAAGGGGGGCAATTCTTCCCAATGACTATCACACTAATGTATCATGCGTTGAACAGTAAATAAAATTATTTTAGTAGGGGTTCCCTGAAACTAGAAAGTTATTTCAAGAGTTCCTCTGTGTTGAAAAGGTTGAGAAAGGCTGCCTTTAAAGAATGTTTTTATAAAACTTTTCATGTTTTGGAGTGACACCCTATAGACAACCATTGCAAAGAAAAACTTTTAGATCCCCATTGTGTCTCCAAAGTAAGCACCAGCTTTTTGGTTGAAGGAGTTTATATTTACTCATACACCCTGCAGTAAACTTCTTGATGCATTTGTGATCTATTAAAGGCCCTGGTCAATGCCACATGGTAAGTGAAAAGGTATTCATATGTTCAAATTATTTAGGGGAGCAGCTAGTAAAATAAGATGAATATGCAGGCACCTTATGGTGCCTACTGTTCTATGCAGATGTTTTTTAAGCTATGTTGTGTCACTGCAGTTTCAGTTTAATCTTGGCTTCTACTATCAGCATGGTATATACACAAAAACAACTGTGAAATGCCTGCCCTGTGGTCACAAAACAATGGTGCCATTGTTTCTAAAACTTGAGTTGAGTTTCAATGGCAGCCTGTCACCAACTTAAAATAAGTGCAGATAAAAACATAGAAACTTTGAGTATTTTAATTGCTTATTTGAGCATTTTCCTTTCCATAAAATAGGTTTTATTCGCTTGCAATGTGACGTTGAAATTGCTAAGGAATATGACTACTCCAGAAAAATCCAGAATAATCTCTCCTTGCATGTCATAGCCTTCTCCTCTTTGAGAGTGACAAATTACTCTCTGTGCTTGCCCAGCTTCTCCACCCCTACCTTCACCTCCATGCATAGCCTTTTATATAGCTGTTGGGCTTTTACAGGTCAATAAAATGCAAAAATATGTTAAATGCACATATAAACTTATGCAAAAATTGTTGTTGAAATGAATGGTCTGGCAATGGGATCTCTTTAAGCATGATACATGGCTGACAGGACATTCACTACAGCTTAGTATTTTTAAAGGGTAGCAGCTAGGAGTAGGAGTCAATCATATGTTGATTTCTTACATTTTTTAAAGTGGTTGTAAACCTCAGACATAAAATATGAACAATGCATACCCCTTTATACATTTTCTTTTCCTTTTGTAAATACAGAACGCTAAGGGGTTTATTTTTTCTTAAGCTAGAGAGGGCAAAATGTGTCACAATTCTGCAGAGAAACCAATTAGCTTCTAACCTCACCTTGTGTAATGAAGCTTTAGCAGTAAAACCTGGAACCTGGTTGTTTTCTCTGCAGAATGGTGACTATTTTTGCCCTCTCTAGCTTTAGTAAATAAACCCCATAAGTCTCATTTGTCTTTGATGCCTTGTTCCTCAGCATGAGTCACTTCTGACACGTTTTCCTGACACCAAGAGATAAAAAGGTGACAGGGGAGGGAGCTCCAGCATACAGCCTGTGATTGACAGCCTTAGCTCTGTCTCTGTGTGCTGTGTGAAGGGGATGTGTTTTCCCTCCAGCTAGTTTTAATCTCTTCTCACCGAGCTCTGCACGGGGTAACTAACACCCCACCCCCCTCCCTGTTTTCTGAAATCTAAAACAAACTCTATGACCTCTGCACTTTGAACCCATGTAGAGAAGAGGAGACTGCAGATAAACAAGTACAACATATGCAGGAGGATTTTATAAATCTCTGTGCGTCATCTGAGGCTATTCACTTCTCTGGGTATATGTAACCACTTCAAGGACACTGGTAAGGAAATCAACATACAAGGTTACAGCTTTGGTACCTTTGCAGTAATAGCTTGAGCTGAACTGCTGTACTATTTTATTTTTATTTTTTTTTGAGTGTGATGTCACTTGTTCCCTTGCAATGCAGAGCTCTTGCATCTAATTTATTCGTATTTACTGTAAAAAAACTTTTATGTTTGTGATTAAGGATAAAATTTGAATTCCCCCGGAAATGCATTTGCTGTGAATTTTCAGTATTCAAATTCATCTCAAACATGAATTTTGAGTAAATTTGCAGTGAGTGAATTTTTTGCTCCCACCCATAATGCTCCGTGCACTCTATAACCCTGGCCAGTAGGGACATGACAGTCAATAATGGGGAGATGGAGGAGACTAAATAAAAAAGTGGGTTGAGAGTAGTCAAAGGATCAGTTAGAAAACCATGCTTTATTTCTGTGATCTGCAGTGGTGGGGTACATTTTTTGTGCTCCATATGTTATGTTCATATTACTATTACTATATACATATTACTTTTTATATTACTAGGGTCTTGATTTGAGGGCAGCAGACCCTACTTGCTGTCAGATCTGTCAATAATTAATGTGTTATTTTTTTTTTTTTTTTTTCACAGCAAGACATTTTTCTAAAATAATGGGCTGGAGCTTTTGTGCTTTCGTGGTGGTATTAAAAGATATTTTTACGTATTTATTATTTTTTTTTTGTAAAAGAACAAAACGAGCACGATGGTGGTAGTTCAGCATCTAACAATACGTCTGAGGAACCCATGCTCCTAGTCTAAAAGACAGATTCAAAATTAAAAATACACTGAATCTGAGACCACACCAGAAAAAAACTGTACTTTAAAGGACTTTGTGTATTTTCCATGCTCCTTTGACATTTTATGAAAAATTTCTCCCCCTGCTGTACTTTTAAAAATCTTTTTTGCATTGGCATAGGAACCCCACAGCATTGCCTGGCTTCCTGTGCTAGTACAATCAACAAAGTACATACATTTCTGGCACCTAATATACGGTCTATTTTTACACTCAAGACAACTTCATCAGCAGTCTTAATTAGGCAACACAGGGATCACTCTACATGCTTCCATGACCAACTTCACCGACAGAAAATCGAATTCCCCTTGTTAAAATGTGTTATTTGGCATAATGATTATTTTTTTTTTTTTTTAGCTTTATCATTGTTATGTTTAGATCTCTTTGGCTTTCTTTGCTGAAATTAATGACCGTTAAAGTTTACTTAATTGAGCCTAAAATGATTGTGCTTAGCTTGCAGTCAGTGACAAATTTTTGTGCATGGAAGTCAACTACACTTGCAGAAAATTGCTTTGAAACAAAACGTAATTGCTTCATGTACAGAATAGTAGGGACTGCCAAGTTGTGGAAGCATACAATTTTGAACTCTGCTCTTTTTAATGAAACATTTTTTTTTCTGAATACGAAATAGCATTTACTGAACTGATAAATTCCACCATTTTTTTTATAATTAAAAGCCACACAAATCAAATTTCCTCACCCCCTTAAACTTTAAGAGACAGATGTCTTTTACAGGTTTTCATGAAAGTGCCTATTTATTTGGTTGGAAAAGTAGATTAAAGCTATTAACTAGCATTATTACCGCATTGAGGGCCACCATAAAGCCAGTAAAGGCATGGCTATGGCAGGGGGCCTTTTTATAAATCTGTCAGAATAGAACCTGGTCATCCACAATAAATGTCACCTGTTGTTCTGGGACAGTATGTTTATATTGTTATGGAATATCTTCTAACCATTTTTATTACTTGTTGCAATAGTGGGAAAGCACAGGTAACAAAGAATATTGTAATGTAAGTAAGATAAAAAGATGAACTTCTAAATTATACCGTTGAAGTTTCTGTAAGCTTGTAGATTACTACAGAGTAACACAGGTTGCTGTCAGTGGCAGATGAGATGAGCATGCACAGGGCAAAATCACTGGTATGAAAGTGGGGAGGTTCCAGGCATATTTATTTATTTATTATAGGTGTTTATACAGTGCCAACAATTCTGCAGTCCTTTACATACGTATATTGTACATTCACATCAGTTCCTGCCATCATGGAGCTTACAATCTAAGGTCCCTACCTCACATGCATACATACACAAGCTAGGGCCACTTTAGACAGGAGACAATTAACCTACCAGAATATTTTTGAAATGTGGGAGGAAACTGGAACAACTGCAGGAAACACAATTACAGAGAGAAAATGCAATAGACTATAAATAGATAATTCTTAGACTGACAATGTATTAGGTCATTGTTTTTTTCACTTGCGTACCCCTTGGCAGCCCATTTACAAAAATCTTACCCCTTCTCCTTCCAAATAAGTCAATACCTTATTGACACCACTAGAAACATGTCCACAGATATACAATCAGTATCGTACTGACAATGCTATAAACATTTGCATTGAGAATGTGGAGTAGGGGGCATGGCTAATAGTGGCACGCTGACCATGCTAATGGGCTGAAGGAGAAAGCAATCTGTACTGATCAGCACTGGAGTGCAGCACTAATGCTGAGTCCCATTCCTTCTCCAGTGTGTGTGATCTGGAGCATGTGCCTCTTACACTCACTCATCAATGTGCATGTATCTCCTCCTTTTCTTCAACTGCACTCTTATGCCTCGTACACACGCAACGATTATCGGCCGACCGATCGGCCGTCTTTTGTCCAGTGTTGTTTTGTTGGTTGAAATGTGCTCTAGACTGCACACGAATTTTCTCGGCCAACAAAAACCAACTTCAGAAGTGATGTCATGTGATGGTTTACTTTCCGTGTGTTTTTTCTTCTCTGAGCATGCCCAGTCTTGCTCATCAGATTTTTGTCTGCCGAAAACTGTACTGACTGACGGAAAATCGGCCTTTTATAGTCTGCACACCAGATTTTGTTCGGCCGAAAAGTTGGAGTCGGTTGTCGAAAGCATCATACTAACAAGCCGAAAATCGGCCGATCGGACGTTGGCCGAAAATTCACGGCCAACTATTGATGCGTGTGTACGAGGCATTACTCGCTCATTTCTGTGAGCCTTCTCCTTCCCTGTTCCACTCTTTCCCTCTTCATTCCTCTCCACCCTCATCTCTTATTCTTTCACTGGGATCATCTGGCTGAGTGATCAGGCTGCCATGAAGGTAGTGTTACCTATGTTGTCCTACTTTCCTCTTACCTTGCTGTATTCTCATCATTATAAGTAGCAGTTCTATTAGAATTCTATCCTCCAGCCAGAAATCCAGGATCATTGTTTGTTAGGATGTAGATGATGCAGAGTGTAGGAGCTCCCTAAATGGCAGCTGACATCTCTGGCTGGTCTTCTTCCAGGTTACAATCTTCTGCTACTTGGCCTGGCCAAGATGACGTCACTCTTGCACATGTGCACTCATGAGTTCACCCATCTTGGCAGATGCTGAGGTTATACAATGAGCTACGTGTGAACTGAGCTGCAGTGTACAGCATGAACAGGCAAGTAATAATACTTAAATGCAGAAGAGACATAAGGGTTGATTTCCTAAGGGCAAATAGACTGTGCACATTGCAAAGCGCATTTACACTCTGCAAGAGCAGTTGCTCTTGATCTTAGTAAATGAGCAGAGGCTCCACTGACTTCCATCATACAATCATGTGCAAGCAAAAATGCAATTTTTAAAATTTCCCTTGCATGTAATTGGGTATTCTTTGCAAAGAGAATCTTTACCTAATATACTAAGCTCTGAAGCAACTACACTTGCAGAGCGCAGCTGCACTTTGCAAAGTGCAGTCTATTTGCCCTTGGTAAATAAACCCCATATAGTACATTAAGCCTGCCTGGCCACAAACTTTTTTTTTTTTTCTTAACGTAAAGTTCCTTGTTACTTGATCCAATGAACACTCTGCGGCTCATTGTGTCACGTACCTGGTCAGAGGCCAGAGTGCTGAGAGGGCTCCCCTTGCGGCTAAGTGCAGAACACCCCAGGAGTTAGTACAGGTGATGCAGTGCCCAAAGAAGCACAGGTTACCAGTTGTTATAGTCTGCAGAACTGAGTACCGGATGGCAACAGGAACAGGTAGGATGCTCTGTAGGGCAGGTGTCCTTAGCAGTTCCAGACAGACAGGAAGCAGAACTGGAACAAGCTGAAGTCATGCAAGGGTAAGCTGGTAATAGAGTCGGTGAGCCAAGCCGAGGTCAAACACAGTGGATGAAGCAGAGGCAAGTCAGAAGTTCAAGCCAAGGGTCAGAGCCAGGAATCTAGATGAATCAGGTCAAAGGCAATCTGGGTCGAATATACAAGGCACAGGGAACACAGGGGGCTGACGATATCCAACAATTATTGGTTGCTGCTGCTGGCTTTAAATAGGCCACTGGGCACCAGGATCTGTCACGCATTAAATGCGCACTGGCATCTATAACTTCTTTACCGTTCTTGTCCGTGTGCACATGCGCATTAGCATTGGCGAATTTATGTTCACCAATGTGCGATTCTGATGGCTATTGGCAGATATGCCGGTTCCTCTGTGGATTGTTCTCTGACATATTGGTTTGATTAAAGTTCCACTTTACTTGGTCCAGTTGTCACTGCAGTTCCTGCTCTTTGAGGCCTAGCATCCAAGCAACATTTGTTTACATTCACATTACCAACATTACTTAATTTTTTCATGCACCCCGAAATGTCCTGGTTCATACCCCTGGGGGTACAGGCATCCAAGATTAGGAACCGCTGTAATGGTAATCTGACATTTGGGGCAATAAAAATAGATTCTAATCACACTTCAACTCTCGAAGATGTCAGGAACATTGAATCTAAAGTGCAATTTAGGGTTTAATAGGAATGGAAAGCTCTAATATGTTGATTAAATATACATTTTAAAATATTAGCTGGTGAACTGATTTGGTCGTTAATAGGAATTCACCATACTTTCATTGGAGATGAATATATATGTAAATACAAATAACAACATTGTTGAAATACCAAAGCTTTTAATTGTTCATCTTTTTTAAAAATGTAGGGACAAAAAAATATATTATGTACAATTGGGTAATAGCATGTAACAGTGGGTAAGGGGCTTAAGTATTACCTATAGAACATGCTACATCTCAAACCTATGCAGACAAAGCTCTGGAGGAGGCTGAGAGGAGAATGTTCAAATAAATGTGCAGAAGCTCCAAGATGTAGCTGGGTAGATCAGTGCTAGATACCTGAGGCTCTGCAGTCACTGTTTTATTCTCTACTCATCACACCAACCTGTCAGCATGGAATAACATCAGAATGATATAGCATGCAGAAAGGAGCCTTGCAAAAAGAAAGCCGCAATGGAAGGAAATTACCTTCATGAAATGACGCTGCACATAGCTGATGAGCCTATCAGTCACTCTTTCTGCAATAACTCCAACCTGCTGCCTCCTGCATTACCCTAATGAAGTAGGCTAAAGCACTGTTAATTATAAACAGCTGCCTTTTTTCATACAATTCTTGCTGCCTTCTATTTTTTCTCATCCTTTGTTGCATCTTAGTCCTGCTGATGTTCTGTGGCCACTTTCTGTCTACCTGTACTACAGTGATTCTTGCATTGCATTTGTCAGGGAGGGTTTTCCTGCATATTGCACATCAGCCACTTGCAATCTCCACTTGAGGCCAGTGTGACAGAGACAGAGCGCCCCATAACAGGAAAAATATCCAAAAGTAGGACCGCACTCAAGGCAAAATTTGAAATCAATATGAGTAAGCGATCATTTGTATCGTGAAACACGTCAACCTGACATGTCTGTTATGCACTGTCTGTACGAATTTATCCATGACGAATAAAGAATATTATTGATTTCAAATTTTGCCTTGAGTGCGGTCCTACTTTTGGATGTTTTACTACTACGGATGATGGATTTGACCTGCACCAGGCTCAACATCACACCTGAGCAGCTTTCCTTTGTTTGGCCCCATAACAGGAACTGCCTGCAAAAGGAGCTTCATGCAGGATCCCCAAGCATTACTTTGAAGAAAATTTTAGATTTAAAAATATTTAAATCTTACAGTATATAAGATTTAGTAATTGGGTTTACAGAGTTTAAACTTCCGCATATAGGGTTAAAGCAGCACGCTCAGAATTGTCATACTGCCTAGGGCCCAGTTTGGTCATAATCTGGCTCTGAACTCAACCTACCTACGCCCACATTGAAATTCGAATGTGGGGGAAATAGCTCTTGGTGCCTAGGAATGTAATTTTGGTTTAAACTGTTTGCAGGGTACAATGGTGTGGCATATCCCATATACAGTATATCCCAATATAAAGATCAATTTATATGCCAGGAAAACAGTACAAATGATGAATTAAAAATTAAGTAAAGGAAGAAAATCTAATATAATTTAGCTTAGCAGTCCTTAGATGTGGTGGCTGCATTGGTTTGTTTTTCAAGCTTCCTGTCCATAGGGAACAATGTTCACTCATTATACTGTATCTATGGAGAAGACGAGTTGTCATCCTAGGACAGAACTAAAGGACAACTCCCCCTATCTTCTTCCTAATAACATAGTAGAGAGGTGTTTTGTAGTTCCCAGGAGAAACCTGGAAACAATGTGACGGATAACATTGCAGCATAGATAGAGAACACAGAAACTTATCTTGATAGGTTTCTAGATCAATTCATTGCAATTATCAAACACAATATTTTGAGTGGTATATTTACCAGACCAAAAAGTACCAAATAAGAGAGTCCATTGTTTATGTACACTTTCATTTTTGAAAAAGTTCTGTGTTTGGTAATTTAACTGTTGTATTTTTTATTGTACAGAAAAACCAGGAAAGGAATTGGATCTTCTTATTGACTGGTCTGATGTGTTCAGTGACCATGCCCAGACTACAACAAAGCATGCCAACCCTTTTTGGAATGGACTTTCTGAATCCAACCCTTTCTTGGATGATGTTGTTCAAGCTAATACATTTTCAAAAACGAATGTGTCTATCCTTAAAGAGGACCCACTAATGCTGTTTAGACATTCAGGAAAACAACATTCAATATCAAGTTCTGGGGATGAACTTGATATAGATCACTTCCTGGAAAATTCCCCAGCAATCAGATATGTTAGATCTAAAAGTGTCTCCTACTTGGATGTCATAGATACTAAGGAATTCAGTGCACCAAAAATTGATGACCAGATTCTAGCTCCAGACTTGGAATGGCTGCAAAATGACCGGGAAGCCTATAAGATGGCCTGGTTGAGTCATAGGCAGCTGACACGATCATGTCTTGATTTGGACATTATAAGCCAAAGCCCAGGATGGGCACAAACACAAGCTACAGACACACATATAGTCTGCAAAGTAGATCACCAAGGTGGTTCTGTGCAACTTCCTAGCTCCGACATTACCATTCATGTCCCTGAAGGTCATGTGGGTCCTGGTGAGTTTCAGGACATCTCCTTAAAAGCTTTTCTTGATCCACCAGATTCTCTTAACAGTAACCTGTCAACTACTGTTAGTCCTTTTCTGGAAATAACATTAAGCAACATCAATACAGTTGAGGCTCTATTACTGGAAATGAAAATTGCAGCTGAGGTAAAGAACGATCCGTACAGCCAAGTCATGACAGAGATTGCAACCTTTTATAGCTACAATAAAGATGGCCCATTTGAAAAAATTCCAAATGGTTACATTTACAATAACATGCTACAAAACAAGTTACCTATCCTGAGTCCTGTTACATACATAGTATGTGCAGCTGTAGTCAAATCTTCTCAGAGCCCAGCTAGATCTGTATTTAATTACATCCATAAAAGTGTAACAGTGGCAGTGTATGGGCCCAAACATATCCATCCAGCCTTCACTACAGTCTTAGCAGTTTTTGGACACAACTATACTCCAGAAAAACTTAAAGTTGATGACATCAAAAGACGGGGAAAAAATATGCCACCTCTAGTTTTCCAGCTCTGGGGAAAACATCAGTTTCATCTTGACCCTGTGCAAGATATGTTTATTAATCTTGATACAAGCGGTTCCAATTTTTCAGTTAAAGCTGTAGATAATAATAACGAAATCAAGGAACCACAGTTAAAGACCGGCAAAATGGTTCGGACTCAATTTCCCTTTTCATTGGAAGGAGGTCAAGAAGTTTGCCCATTTGTTTTTTTAGTTCAGATCCAGGATTCTAAAAGGTCATTGGTTATATCAGAATTCACAGTTGGCACTCCAAATCCTGCACCCAAAATACACGTCACACCAAAAAATCAGACTCGTATACAAAAACGAAAGGAAATAATGTCTACACCTGTTCTACCAGCTATCCATACTATCAAATATCCAAAGTTCCAAGATAGAACATTAAAGATCAACAACTTTGCAGTGACTTTAAAGACTGTTCTGCGTCAGCAAAAGATTGACTACTTCTTGGAATATTTTAAAGGAGACACAATTGCACTTCTTGGTGAAGATAAAGTTAAGGCCATTGGCCAGACCAAAATCAAAGAGTGGTACGTTGGAGTTTTAAGGGGGAAAGTAGGTCTTGTTCATTGCAAAAATGTAAAAATTATTTCCAAAGAGCAAGTCATTGACTTTTCAGATGTTCATTTTTCAACCAAGTTGCTTTTGGAACAGATAGCACTGCCATTTAAAAAATTAACATACATCTACTCATCAGTTCTGTCAAATGTGTCAGACAAAGTGTATGACTGGAGATACTTAGCTGAAGCCCTTGGATACTCCCATTTGTCACTAGATGACATCGCTCACACTCTTCCTTCAAAAGAGTCAGATAGAGTTGCTGCTGTGGTGAAAAAGCTGAAAGAAGATTGTCATGCTGACTCTAAAAAGAGAAAATTTCATTATGAACTTATTATGGTAAGTTTTCATGCCTTACAATTTTAGGTAAAATTAGTTGGATATTTGAAAATATTTCCAGCTTATGTATTAAATTAGTAACTATGCCCTTTGGAGAACTTGCACTCTTGCACATGTTGAACTTTTGGCTAAAAAATAGGATGCAGCTAAAGAAATATTGTCTGAAAACATGAGATATGCGTAGTTTTAGTTGCATTCTGGCATTCTTTCTTTATTTCTTCTTGATCTGTGCAGTAATCCAGCATGAAACAACTCCAGCATTTTCCTCTATGCAAGAAAATCCTGGTAATACAGACCGGTCAGTGCTGGCTTCTGTCCTTCTTCAAATTGACTGGTCTCCCCTGTGTAGTTTTCTGCAGGCAGACTGTAATAGGAGGAATATGAAAATTAGATAACATTTCTTGAGATTTTAAGTCTAAATCAGGGAAAGGTAGCAGAAAAGCTGCCAGCATCATCAGTACATTAGTAGGGACCAGAGCTGTGGACAGAGTTGTCAGGGAAGCGGGGGCATCAGTAAAGGGAATTTTATTGTAACATTACTTTCCACATAACCCTAACCTTTTTCAGATCTCAGGTACTCAGTGTAAATGCTAATCATTCCAACCCCTTTCCACTACCACAGCAAGATTGTGTAGGAGTCTCTAAAAAGAAAAAAAAGCAATGAATATGTTTATCTTCACATGCATACATATTTTTTTTATTTTTTAAATACCTCAAGAGGGCATCTTCCACCCTCAGGCACCATAGTAGCCAATGGGCTACTATGACTATTAGCCACTGGGGATGGTAGCTGTGTACTCCCTGGCTGTTGGTTGCAACTAAGCTATTTACTGAACCGCTGTCAATTCGGTAAGTTATATACAGTATCATCCCAGACTTATTTATATGACAACTGCTCTAGCCTTTACACACACAGGGGAGAGGTGCAGGAAAACAATACGATCCCTAACATCTGCATTTGATGGATTTTCAAAAGCTATCCTCTAGCAACAAGCACTCGGATATATAGCTACTAAGAAATACACTAGTTATTTTTTTGGGAGTTAGCAAATCAAAGCAAGAATATGACACTGCCCCCACACTTTTAGTTTTCTGCCTGATTTTCTACATCATGCAAAAGAGATCTATAGCTTTTATTTACTAGACATGTTAGTGATACACAGCTCTGCAATCCTGTAATCCTATTCATCATGGCTCTATTTACTTTCTGCTGACGTTATATTTACTTTCACATTCTGTATGTAGGGTCTGTTGAAGATGGACTGTCAAGCATTAGTAGCTCGTCTTACACAAGACACAGTGATTCTGACTGCCGCTGTGCAGCTAGGCGTACGTTGGAGGGAGCTGGCGGAGAAGCTAGCCCGACTAACAAAGCAACAGATTGAAGCCTATGAAATCCCTCATCAAGGAAAAAGCGGAGAAGTCAGTTTACAGGTACACCAAGGAAATCGCATGCTGTTTTATGTTTTTACTATGCAGGTAATTAGAGGGAATGTTTGCATTTTCACATCCATGAATTGAAGAGATTGGGTGACCTGAAACTCATGGTTGCTGTTTTTAACTGGAGTGGATTCCGTATTTGCATGGTAACATAGTCTAGTCCCATCCCATAGCTCCTATTAATGACCATAACTAAGAACTCCAGGAAGATGTAAAGCAATGTACAGGGCTCAAACTAATACTCACAGTAGGGCTGTAGAAAGCAAGGGCCCCTCACTGCTGACCTGTCTATAAGCATTTAGTACATTTCCACTTTTAATGGAAATTCCCCTATTAGACAGGGACATGGTGCTGTGTTAGGAAGCACAGGGACAAGGTATAGCAATACATTCCAGGTAATAACTAAATTATTTTGGGGAATTGTCCAGGAAACATTGCAGCTGCACTAAATTTAGATGGTACAGCCTATCTGCATTACAGGGTACAGTAAGTCCAGCTAAAACGAATATTTTTATCTTGGATATAGCAGGGTAGGACTAGCACCCTTGTGAATTTTTACTGCTATTTGGGGCTCCTTTAGAGAGATTTTCCCCCCACTTACTGTCACGGTGACAACGGTTTCAGTGAGGGAAATCTGCACTAGGGACACAGGGATGAAGGTTTTAGTCTTCCCCTAGGCTATACTTGCTGTCTGGTAAAACTGCTATCACCAGGAGCACCTATTCACACCTAAGAATTTTATGGCACAGTTCAATAAAGCCAGCCATACATAGTTTGAATCTTGGCCAGTTCAACAGGGACTGGCCAACATTTGATCCATATATGGGCATATGGGCAGGTTGATTGTACCCAAGTTGATCCATAGATTGACTTGGGTAGCACTAGCATGTCTGATTTTTTAGCTATAGGCCCTAGAAATAATCAAAGTGTTCTCCTGGCATGAACAGCTCCCTGTGCCCATCCTCCCACACACTCCATCACCATTGTGGGAAAAGTTGCAGTGGGCTCAGAGAGAGTGTAATGCTGTAACTATGATGATCTCATGAAACTGACCAAAACCTTTTACATTTGTTCTAAATTTTTTGAGGCCTGCCAGTCAGCAGGGCTGTTCCTACATTGAGAAGAGATAAAGAGAGGAGAGAGGAGATAAATTCCTACACAAGGCAGCTTGATAGGAATTGCTCACAAAATCTTTTAACAATGGTTCAATCTTTCTGCTCTTAAACACTTTGCAACTGCGTCACCTACTACCAACATAGTACAGCAGAAAGCTATGGTTAGGTGAAGTAGAATTGAGCAATATGTTTTCTATTAAAGGAAACTTGTCATGCAAGGGGCAACTACTGACCTCCTAAAACTGCTAGTTGCTTGGCTGCCATGCTGACCCTGTCTGAGTCACTGATCTCATACAAATATGACATATTAAACTGCCTCTGACTTTTCTGATCTGTTTACTTGTTTCAGGTCAGTGACTTAAGCCTAGTACACACTATTAGTTTTTTTTTGTTTGTTCAACCTAGTGGACTGAACGAAAAAAAACTAAAGAGCACAGAAGGAGATCCTGTACTAGTAATACAATATTAGTACAGAAATCATCCCTGCTGTGCTATTGTGTTCTGACAGGGGAACTGTCACCCCACCAAAACACACTGGGCGGAGCTTCCAGCCATTGGCTGAGAGCGCTGATCAGATGCTGATTGGCAGACCTTTTGCGATCATGCTCCTTCGACAGAAGCCAGATGTTCAGTCCTTCGACAGAAGCCAGATGTTCAGTCCTTCGACAGAAGCCAGATGTTCAGTCCTTCGACAGAAGCCAGATGTTCAGCCAGCTTCTATAGAACCGACTGCCGTACACACGGGCCGAATGTCAACCAGTTTCCATTTAACCAGCCGATTTCACCCAATATTTGGCCCATGTGTACGGGGCTTAAGATAGTAAAAAGCCATAATAAGGAAACCAGATTTTTTACATGGAGAACAGCAATGGCAGCTCTTGCATTTTTTTTTTTTATGACAGGTTTACTATGTTGGACACTTATTTTAAGTTTGATATATATTTGCAGATGATGTGGAAGCCTGCCTTTGACTTTCTCTATACCTGGGCAGCTCACTATGGAGAGAGCTACAGAGATGTTCTACAAGACCTGCATTGTGCATTGGACAAGATGAAATATCCCATCACCAGGCAGTGGAGGGAGCTGACAGGAGTTCTCATCTTTGTGAACTGTTTGGAGATATTCCGAATGACTTCATTTAGCAAGTTAGAAGATGAATTGTGAATGCAGACGATTTAATGTTTATTTATCCTGAAAGACAAATGGGCCTTTTTGGATTTATATGTACATTTATTTTTATATACATGTGCAGTGAGACTGGTCATTTATGCAGTTGCTTAGGTTTTTCTATATGCGTTTTGGCTAATTTGATTTTGCCGTATAATATCAGTGTCATTAGCAACATTCCAGCAGGCAGGTGCCATAGCAACTCAAACAGTGTTCTAAAATTACAGAGCGACTAGTGCGGCAACATACTTTGCCTTTTGTATATGAATGCCAAGTACACAATGTTTTTAGTGTCCTTTTGTCTAGTTATATATTTATTTTTAGTTTCTAAAGAAAAGTGTTTTTAATCATGTTTAACTTTTTATATGCTCTGTGTCAGTATGTATAATGTACTACAAAAGTTAAAAGTTGCAACATACCTGAATGATATCGATACTGTGATGTTACCATGTGCATTATATTTTATGTTTAGCATTTACACTGTGATAATCCCTTGTAAATGAGTTGTTCTATTTTTGAAGCCAGTTATTGTTACAGAACTATGAGATTACTCGTGCACATAACATGCGGTCCAGCTAGTATTGCCTCAGTGACTTTAAATGTTCATCAAAAGTTCTGTGTCAGTAATAATTCATATTATACATGTGTTTTTTTTTTTTTTTTTTATCTGAAAATAAGTATCAATACAGAAAGAAATTGTAAATTAGAGGTGGGTTTGGTGTTGCTTCTCAAATCGCATTGTAATTCTCAGCTCTGACTTTAACACCAGGGCAGCTCTGTGCTGATATTTAGGTAATGTTTGGCCAACATTTGAGGACAATAGTAATTTATCATGTACTGTATGTGTGTTTTTCCAGTTGCATATGCAATTATTGCTCCTGTTATCTTCGCCAGATGAACATTGGTCCTGATTGGCCAAATTTATTAGACTTGGCTTTTTTTAGGGATGAGCTCCAGGTTCAGGTCGACCATAAGTTAATTGAGTCTAATTGGCCAGATTTGGCCAGTTCACCCACCAGTCGAAATGAACCTCTCGCGACTCCATGTTTTTTTTTGTGCCTGTTCTTCCTTAGGATCCAAACTACCCCCTAAGTCACTAGATATGGGTCTGGTAAAGGCCCTGCCAGTAAAGCACTTCCTGTCCTAGGGTAACAACGCTCACTCATTATGTTGTACCTATGGAGGATAAGCATTGTTTCCCTAGGACAGGAAGTGTGCCAGGACTGTAGAACACTTCCTGATTCCTATTACATAGGGGCATAGGTGTACCTAGTACGTTTGACAATAAATATTTTTTTTCTTTCTTTTACTTTTATAGGAGTAAATAGTACTGGTGTATGACTTCACATGTGAGTTTAAGGTATAACTAAAGTCAAAACGTTTTCTTTAGTTTTGGATAGCGTGGAGAGGAATTAGAACATCTGTCACTTTTTATTGATGTTTGTGTCCCCATTAGGGAGATTCATCCTCTCTATTTGTCCTGTTTACCATTAGCATTGAAAGTGAAAGTATAAGAAAATTCCACATTTTGGGTTGTCCCTAGAATAGAAATAGAGGGTAAATCTTCCAATGGGGACACTAATTCTGACGGCCTGGGGCTCCTTAAGGAATTTCCTTAGTTTGCAGGAATTTTCCTTTCACTTTCTGTTTTGGCTATGGGACAGGAAGTGAAGGTAAATCTCCCCAATGGGGCATGGACTGGAAAATAAACCAACAAGGGTTATAACCCTCCCTTACTGTATCCAAAATGTAAAACATTTTGCCTATAGTTCTACTTTAAGGCATGCCCCAAGCATGTTATTTAAAGTAATTTTGTATTTTTAATGCTACCCCTTAAGCTACATTTAAATACCTCTATTGATAAAATCTGTGGTTTAAGTTCTCTGGTCTGCATTATCACTGTGAGGGACTCCCATTGTTTGTTTTTTGTATTCAATTTTTGTTACACAGAATGCATAGGGGTTGCTTTTTAGGGAGCAAGAGTGTTGCTGGTTGGAGAGCAATAGCTGTAACTATGCAGGGGGCTTATTAGACCGCTGGAGATAGACTGCTGATCTCACACATCTCATATATCTCTTGAATTTGTTATGAGCTAACATTTGCAGATATTATTTGCAATGCACAGCTGTATTCTAAAATGCTAAAAATTATTCACATAATTCTTTTTTTTTTTTTTTAATTTTAATTTTTTTTTTATTTTAAGAGTGCTAACATAGCACAAGACTTCCAAAGGTTACCTAAATATAGAACACAGTGGCATTGACTCCAAAGTTTCAGTAAGCAGATGAAGAAGTTAATGGACATGACTTATTGCTGTAAAATTGAATTCTCTTGTGGCTACAGCATTCAGGTAGTGTCTCTGCAAACCGTTCAAGAAATTGTATATTGAAAGTAAATAGAAGTCTATGTTTCTTGGGATAGAATCTGAACGAATTGTAAATAAGGATATCTATCTGTGTTATTCAGCCCAAAGAAGAATTGTGTGTTTAATGCAGCACAAAAGGAATATATTGGAGCTCCAGATTAAATCAATATGACCGTGTGTACAGTATTCATTGTGTGAAACCTGCAGGTTTAAATAGTTTTAGGGTGAACAGTTTTGGGGTACAGCCATATACAGATATTTGATATGTTAGTGCAAAAGAGCTTTGAAAACAAAAAGCCCCGTTATTCCAAAATGTTTTGTATTGCCTACCATTTATACACATTCTTATTTTTATACCTCCAAAACAGGTTTTAATTTGGACAGAATAATAGGTGGTTGTTATGAGCAGCACAAAGTGGCCTTCTTATAGGCAGTTATAAGTGAGGCTGTGTGTATTTATAACTGATGGTGCAGAATCAAAAATATACTTAGACCCAAGAACAAACATTTTATATATTGCATTTTGTCAGTCCTTAGATGTGGTACCTGCATTAGATTTCTTTTTCAGGTTCTTTCCCTTTTATTTTTATTTGATGATCCAGGCAGTAGTACTCTTTATGTCCTAGGGTGCCAACGCTGCCTCACCATGCTGTACCTATAGAGGAAAAGCATTGCAACCTTAGGACAGGAAGTGTGTTAGGACCAAGCAACACCTTTCTCTCCCCTCATCCCTATTACATAGGGGCAGTGGCGCACATAGTACATTTGATACCCTGGGGTGGTGATTTTTATTTATACAGTATATATATATCTTTATATCTATATATATAAATATATATAGATATATATATATATATATATCTATATATATATATATATAGTGGCTCCTGCTGCTGTCAATCAAATCCTGTTAGCAGAGGGCGGGAGGTGGGGCTGAGCCATGTTTTGTTTGTTAATAGATGGACAAAGCCTGGCTCAGGATTGAGCTTACTTGTCTTCCCCCATAGTAAAAGGTTTGCAATAGGGGCAGACACATAAGAGGAAGAGCAGATAGAACAGGCAGGGTATCCTAGAAAAAGAGACTCAGGGATGAGACGCCCTGTGCAAAACCATTGCACAGAGCAGGTAAGTATAACATGTTTGTTATTTTAATTTAAAAATATATATATATATATATCTTTACAAATGCTTTAAGGGTGTAATAGCAGTGCACTGCTTCCAACATGGAGATGAGAGTGACCTGGTTTGGTAGTGACAGGTCTACAGGCGATTATAGTAATATAAAACAACAAAGTGCAGCGCAATTTTAATATTCTAGAAATAAATAGTAGTGCATAAACACTTCACATATGTCCAATATAGTTCATATATCCATATGAAAAAGATAATTTCAATAGCAGGGTACAGGACAGTGTGGGCAGTCTCTAATAAGAAACCCGAGTGCTGGTGGTAGTAGTAGCATGCAAAACAATTCCAAGTGCTCGTCTCCCAACACCACAGCTCTTTTTGATTATAGTAATATGGCCTCCTAACAGCAGTGACTTGACAATACATAGGAACAATATGGCAATCCTGGAATGCCATGGACTACAAATGAGCATTCTTATACAATACATGGGTAAAAAGTGGGCAATCGTTATAGTTTATGGGCAAAAAAACAGCCAAGTGTAAAAAAAAAAAAAATGTTGGCAGCAACAGGGAAATTGTGACAATATGTGGGCAACAACCAGACAATTGTCATAACAATACATGGGCATGAATAGGGAACTGGTGACAATATGTAGGCAGAATCTGGCAATTCACATAATAATAAACTGCAAATGATGGGACATATAGCTCCATAAACGACAAGCAAAGAGGGTAGGTGTGTGTGTGTGTGCAGGCATGTTTATACATACATATACCTACATACACCCATACATATTTTCTATGCCCTGAAATTACATGTCCCAGCATAATCAATAGTATCTACTGTACTTTAGAACTCTATCAAATTGGACCCACTAAAGGCAGCACTCTCCCCCAACTAGTAAATCTGCAAGCTGCCCACCATCTCCATTCAGACCTCTTTCAGAGTAGCACCAAGATGTTTGCACACCTGCAGAGAGCACTCCACCTCAGCCAAGAGCACTTTGCAGAAGGAAATCTCTTATTACTGATCTTCTCTGAATGCTCTGCCTCAGACAAGTCAGCATTCACTGGGAACTTGACCCAGTTCACACCTAAATTTCACAACACCCTGCAGCTAGATGTACCTGGGCCTCACAGCAGCCATCTCTCTGCCCTAGGTGCTCCAATACATAAGGGTGGGATGTTCTGTAGTTTACAGAGAGTGCTGGAAACAATGCTAACTGATAACAGTAAGCACAAGCAGAGAGCACAGAAAATGATCAGCTAACAGGATTTGCAGCAGGATCAATGGATATTTTATTGTGCTTATTGTATTGTATAACAAAACACTTCCAATGGTGAATTGGTGTAAACAGACCAAAATGTAGCAAATAAGAGAAGTTCAATGTTAGGGTTTACTGTGCGTGCATTTTAAAAAGGAGGCTGCAGCTGGTATTGAGTGATGCTCTGTCAAATATAACCCTATCACCAGACAGACACATGCTGTCAATCTCAGATTAATCTGTGAATTCCTGTGACTAGTATTAAAAGCTAAGTGTGGATAACTGTGGCCGCCACAGCCTGTAATTGCATCATGTGGGCTCAGAACTTCAGAAGTTCTTTGTGACTGTTCGCACAGCCAGCCAATACCTATGGTAATCATGACTAGACACATTAGGGTTGATTTACTAAAACTAGGGAATGAAAAATCTGGGGCATTTTAGTAAATCAACCCCATTGTGTATGCATTCAGCCATGATCAACACAGGTTATTGCTACCTGTGCAAACAATCACGAATAGCTGAGGCTGCTGACAGCCCTTGCATTTTACTGGCTCAGCCACATCTATCTGCACACATCTGTCAATCCCAGCTGTAGGTATCTGCAGATTCTTGCTGCTGGGATTCGCAGCTTGAGTAAATGTTTGCGTTAATGGACCCCTAGAATCCTCATACAGCACCAGCTATCCCGAAAACTGACATAGACTGAGGTTAGCTATAGATTATCATAAAATGATTTTTTAAGGCTCCATTCATTAATTATCACTTCCTCCAGCATCTAAAGAACAATCTATGTGAATCTCCATGTTATGTTGTGTAAGGATTAAAATTCCAAGGTGGTTCACCTTAAACTGCCTTTATTTCCATATTCTTTCATCACATTAAATATGCTGTAGTTCCTATGAATATGTGATATATATACACTGAACAAAATTATAAACACAACACTTTTGTTTTTGCCCCCAGTTTTCATGAGCTGAACTCAAAGATCCAAGACTTTTTCTATACACATAAAAGGCCTATTTCTCTCAAATATTGTTCACAAATCTGTCTAAATCTGTGTTAGTGAGCACTTCTCCTTTGCCGAGATAATCCATACACCTCACAGGTGTGGCATATCAAGATGCTGATTAGACAGCATGATTATTGCACAGGTGTGCCTTAGGCTGACCACAATAAAAGGTCACTCTAAAATGTGCAGTTTTATCACACAGCACAATGCCACAGATGTCGCCAGTTTTGAGGGAGCATGCAATTGGCATACTGACTGCAGGAATGTCCACCAGAGCTGTTGCCAGTAAATTGAATGTTCATTTTTCTACCATAAGCCGTCTCCAAAGGCGTTTCAGAGAATTTGGCAGTACATCCAACCGGCCTCACAACCGCAGACCACGTGTAACCACACCATCCCAGGACCTCTACATCCAGCATCTTCACCTTCAAGATCATCTGAGACCAGCCACACGGAAAGCTGCTGCAACAAACCGTTTGCTTAACCAAATAATTTCTGCACAACTGTCAGAAACTGTCTCAGGGAAGCTCATCTGCATGCTCGTCATTGTTATCGGGGTCTCGACCTGACTGCAGTTTGTCGTAACCGACTTTAGTGGGCAAATGCTCACATTCAATGGCATCTGGCACTTTGGAGAGGTGTTCTCTTCACAGATGAATCCCAGTTTTCTTAGATCTTTGAGTTCAGCTCATGAAAAATGTGGGCAAAAACAATTGTTGCGTTTAAAATTTTATTCAGAATATTAAAGGCCCCCTTAACATGTAATTTTATCTTTATATCTTGGAGAATGCAGTAGAAAAAAAATATTCAATATTATAAGGGAGGCTTCCTGCCTCAAAAGGTCTTTTCATTTAAGTTATATTTAACGAATGCAGAAAGAAAATTGAGACCATTGGGTTGATTTGCTAAAGGCAAATAGGCGGTCCGCTTTGCAAGGGATTTTTCCCCTAGCTTAGTGAATGCGGTAAAAATTCACTTTGCAAAGAATAACCAATTACATGCAAGGAAAAGAATAACGAAAAAAAATGTATTTTTATTTGCACATGATTGGATAATAAAAGTCAGCAGTTTCCTCTCATTCACTAAGCTGAGGGTAAACGTCCTTGCAAAGTCCAAATTTGTTTGTAAAGCGAACAGCCTATTTAGTCATCAGGCTATTTAGTTAAAGAGGTTGTAAACCCTCTTGTATAACTTGTACCTATAGGTAAGCCTATATTAAGGCTTACCTATAGGTGCTATAAATATCTCCCAAACTAGCACCGTTTAGGAGATATTTACAGCGCAAACTGCCGATGACGTCATCGGCGCAGGCGCTCTGAGGGAACGGCCACCCGTGCCGTTCCTTCAGAGCTCAGTGCCGTGAACGGCGGCTCCCGCGCGCATGCGCGGGAGTGATGTAATCGCGCCTCCGGCCAATCAGATGGCCGGAGGACGCGAACCCGGAAGCGGGACGGCAGGACATGTCGCCGTCCTGTCGCTGAGGTGGCGGCAAGGCGGGGGCTTCGTTTTAAGGTAAGTACTGCATAATGAGCTAGTATGCGATGCATACTAGCTCATTATGCCTTTCTCTTTACAGGGCTTTTTTTTTCTCTGATTTTTTTTTGAGTTTACTTCCTCTTTAAGTTAGTAGAGTGTCCTAGCTATACAACAGGGTTTTTTTTTTTTTAAGCGCATCTTGACTGCTAGTAAAACAATGTGAACTGGTCTTACATTCTTGTGGAAAATAAACATCAATTATTTGACTGCAGTCAATATGATGTTGTTACAAAAAATTAGCTACTGTAATATAAATGTATTACTTGCAGCAATTTCTGCACAATGATTTTCCTATTGTATATCAAATCAATGCTGTGTGAGTAATCACAGAAAATAGGGGTCATAACACTATTTACTTTGTAATTGCCATGTATCTGGTGGCACATTTGATATACAAATGTCACCTTGTGGGCTTATTCAAAAAAAGACATGTAAAGAGCAATGAATGTATACAGGGTACATTAACCGCAACCAAAAAATAATTTATCACTGCAATGAGAAACCTGAAATCAGATTGGTTCAATGTGTTACTGTGCTTTTAATGTTATTATTTTCTCTGCATACTTCTTTACAAAAGACATATGTTTTCTGCATAATTATATCTTTACAATAAATGTTTTTTATATTTGGTTTATCCCATCAGTGTCATAATACATAGCTGCCTTAATATGTTTTACACATTTCCTGTACATATTTGTATATAATTATGTTATTTAAAACCATATATTATATTATGTTATATATTTATATTTATATCAAGGCTGTACATTTGTTTTTAACCTTCACAAAGTTAAAAAAACATTTATAGACCGGAAAATTATACTTGGGTAATATTCAGTATAAATATTGTGGATGGGTGGCTCTGACACACCTAGTTGTTCTTCTCAAACTGCAAATTCCTAGGGGTGAGGTCGGCTTGTGTTAACATGTCAATGACAATTTTATTCTTTGATCTATTTTACATGACAGTGTATAATTTTTAAAGGTTTCTTTATGAACACTCACAAATAAATATGATTACAATTATATATATATATTTTCATCTATAATTATTTTTGGTAATCTCTATTTGTGTTTGAATCTATGATTACAATATTTAAATAGGTAGTGCAAAATATTTTATTTCTTTAAAGAGGACCTGTAGTGTAAGTCCCCGTTCACACTGGGGCGACCTGTGAAGCGACCTGGTCGCCTCACAGGTCGCCGTAGGTCGCCTTCCATAGGGAAGCTGCGGACCCGTTCTAATAGGAGCGACACAAGTCACTCCGACTTAGAAAAAGGGTCCGGAGCTTCTTTGGGGCGACCCGGAGCGACCGTCATAGACTTCAATGTTATGAAGTCCGTACCGGCCTCGGAGGTCGCCCCGGGAAGTCGGATCGCCCCAGTGTGAACGGGGCCTAAAGGTGTACCCACAAAGGCAGGCAGAGGGCAAAGGACTAGTCGCCATTATTGTCTGTAGACTCCCTGCAGGTGATCTTTTTCCTTTCTTCTGACTTACCATGCTTTGTACCATCTCTGGATCAAATCAGGCATCCTGGTGGAGGAGCAGGACTTTACTTCCTAATTTCAGAGTCGCACCTGTGATAACCAATGATCTTATGACTGGTGAGGTAATGATCAAGAAGAATCAAGGGAGGTGGAGGAAGCAAAGATCCACAGGATGAATGAAACAAACAAAGAAATACTGTCAAGGAAGGGATACGGAAAGCAGGCATCGGGCAGCAGGGATGACCAGATCTATGTAGCTGCACTTAGAAAACTGAAAGCAGACTTTGTATAATAAAGGTAATTTATTAAAAGTGAAGCAAAGCATATCCAAACACCAGCAAACTGAATACACAGCAAATGTGAAAATATAAGTGAACAATAAGTGACAAAATAACTAACTAGCAAACTAACTATATACAAAATGGGGAACATGGATGAACAGGGTAAAACTGGTGGTGTAAGGAACAGTCAGGAGGGGGAAACCAGGGCTTGGACAAGAACAAGGGAAGCAGATAAGAGGCATCAGGGTATAGGATGCAGGGTAGGAGCAAGATCAGGCAGGAATTGGTCTCAGAATAACTCAGCAAGCATGAATATGGCTATCAAGCAAAACACTGGAGCAAGGGAGAAATGTAGAGGAGGGACTATATACCCTTCCAGCAACCAGCATCGGGTGAAAACTAATTTCTGGGATCTGTTGACTGCTGGGAGACCAGAACTACAGCCTTCTGTTCTAGAAACCACAGCACCACCTGCAGGTGATCCAGGTTCTGACAGTTCCCTCCATTAAGCAGCAGCCTCTGGGTAACCTGTAGGGGGATCCCTCAGTGCAGGAAATGGAAGAAGGCCTATTAATATACAGGAGGTAAGGAACACTTAGTAGCAGCTGTGGTTGCTAAGGGTAATGAAGGAAGAGATTTCATAATGTTTAGAGGCAGGTCTGAATTAGTGTTAATCAAATTAAACTGGGGATAGTATCTCTGACCAGCCTTGGAGCAGAGACTGAACAAAATTTAGTTTACAGTTCCCTTGTTAGACTAGGGAAAGCACATCAGTAATACAAACTAACAGAAGCCTTTGTGAACAAGTTGAGTAGTGCTCAACTAAGTAAGCTGTGCCGTCTTTCAGCAACTATACCAAAGACAAAGGGAGGAGTAAAACATTATGGCCAGAAGATATAGCAGGTGAAGCTAATTCAAATCAAACCTGAACCAAACTTGGCGAGAGGGCTTCCCTTTGCGGCTGAGTGCTGAACACCCCTGAAGGTGAGAACAGGGAGTACGAAGCCCAAAGAAGCACTGGTGCATTTATGGTAGCTCTAATGGTGGTTGCTGGCAGAAGGGTCCACTGGATAATTGTCAACTGGTCTGTTAGGACTGATGGCAGGAATCTGTTGCCCTATGAGATGCAGCAGGAACAAGGCAGCGGCCATAAGCAAGACGGCACCCAAGGTGGTGGCGTCGTCAGACTGGCAGGACCAAACTGAAAAATCATTGTCAGGATGGAAGTCAAAGTCATACACGAAGAGGCAAGCCAGAGAGGGCAGGATGTAGTCAGGAACAATAGCCAAGGTCATACACAGGAATCCAAAGGAGCAGGCAGAAGAGTAATCAGGTGACAGACCAGTGTCATGCACAGTTTGGCAGGAGAGGCAGAGTCCTTAAAGCAAGCAAGGGTCAAACCAGGAATCAGGCTGCAGGAACGTCCAGAGATAAACCAAGTTGGTAACAGGAGGTCCAAGGAATACAGGATACAAGGAGCAAGGAGTACTGGTAGCTGAAGATCATCCAGCAAACCCTGAGCGCAGCCACTGTCCTAATAAAGGGCGTTTGGTGCCAATCCCGACGCATTTCTGTGCAAATGAGCATGGCCATGTATAGTATTGGCAACTTTGCCAGCTCTTTTCCTCAGCACATGCTCATTTTTATTCTGCTGTCTTTTTCTCAGCACATGCCCACCTCTGCCCTGCATGGTGTCCTGACAATTTCGCTACATGAAAATCTTCCCTGATCAACTAAGGTATGCACTACCTGAATATAATTGGATACTAACATTTTAAGGTAAAGTTGATCCAGGAAATATCCTATTGCCTCTCGGGGGATCAGGAAGGAATTTTTTTCCCCCATTGGACCAAATTGGAGCATGCTTTGCTGGGGTTTTTTTTGCCTTCCTCTGTGTCTTTTTTCTAACAGACTAACTATGTACTGTAACTATATATTCCAATAGTCTTTCACCAGTGCAATCTTGAAAAATATTGTGGCAAAGATCTTTATTCTCTAATGCAGATCCCACATGACAAATAGCCTCCTCTGGATGCATCTTCACACAAAGGAGAAAAAACACTAAATGCAGATATCTCCCAGTTCCCAAGTACAGCTGATCTGGTTGTTAGTGGGCTACAGTGTTGTGTCAGAGATACAGATGCAGGCATCCAGCAGCAGGGATGACCAAATCCATGTAGCTGCACTTAGGAAACTGAACCAGGCAGAAAGAGGGAACCAAGACTGAGATCATGAACAACAGAAGCATATGAGGCAGCAGGGTACAGGATGCAAGGCAGGAGCAAAAAAGGCAGGATTTAGACTCAGGATAACTCAGCAAGCATGAATCTGGCTATCAAGCAAAATACTGAAACAAGAGGGAAATGTGGAAGAGACACCCGCTGGTAGACACCAGAACTACAACCTTCCACTCTGGGAACCACAGAGCCACCAGCATGTGATCCAGGTCCTGACAGATACACTGTACTTGTACCGGAGGTATTGATGTACAGCTTCCTTTCAAAAAGCTCTCAGGAGAACAGTAAGCATCACAGTAATATTATCACTGTATCTCACTCCAAATCTCTTGAGACTAGCAGTCAGGGGCTCAGTGCTTTATGTGGTCTAATACTGCAGATAAACAGCTACAATACTCAAGGCACAGGCGTGCCTAGGCCCTGTCATATACGAGTAAATGCACAGCTATTATTTAGGAGGAATTACATTCAAAAAGTAAATTGTTCATGGTACTGCTTAGGCACAATTAACATTTTTAGACCTTCCCTATTAGATAGCAAATCTTAACTTGTTAATTTCAGATCCAGTCTAAATGCATTGGGGTGTTGAGGTTGATGTACTAAAGGCAAATCGACTGTGAATTTTGGCAAATGCAGTTGCTTCAGAGCTTAGCAAATGAGGGGAAGCTTCACTTTGCAAAGAATACCCAATCACATGTAAGGAAAATAATTGCTTGCACCTGATTGAATAATGGAAGTTAGCAGAGCTTCACCTCATTCGCTAAGCTATGGAGCAACTGCACTTGCAAAGTGTACACTCAGTTTTCCTTTGGTAAACCAACCCCACTGACACTAGAAAGACTACAATAAGTAACAAAGGGCTACAGCAAAATACAGGAACTGGAAGAAACTAAAAATGAATGTGTTGTCCACATTAACCAATCAAATTCGAGCTTTTATATTTCTAGTACAGGTTGGGGAAATAAGACATCAGTTAATCTATATTTTAGTTTGCTTTTTGTCGATATGCATTGCCTTCTCTCCAGGTATAAATGATGTGTAGCAAGTTTTCCAGGCCTATGTCCTGATGTGGGTCTGCCATCAGTACCGGTAACCTCTCCAGCCCATGTGAGCTGTGACCCTGGGTGTGAAAACTGAAGCAGCGACAACTCAGGCATCTTTGTTTGTGGTTTTTATTGAATTTAAGGGGATGGGAGAAGGGAATGAGTGGGATACTCCTTCAGGCTCCAACTAATTACATTTGGGACTTTGCTTCTGGAAAATGCCCGTTGGCGCTTGCTTGATGCCAGCCGGCGCCAGCCAACGCTCACTAACACTGAGAACACTCTGTAGAACAATAGAAGCTGGGCTGACCAAACGTGAACCGGATGCGGACATCCGCTTCCGGTTTCGCGACCCGTGTCGGTGGAGCGCGAACGCCATCTCCAGTTCCGCCGACGCTATGACGCTTCGGTCATGCGCACCACACACGGCGGGGCGGTCCTGGCGTCCGCGGTCCGGGAAGCCCCACGGGCCTCAAGCCAGCTGATGACCATTGGACCCATTAGTAGGTATATATAAATCCATTTACCACACTTGCTATTTCTCTGCTACTTTGCTTTGCGCTGGCCGATCCCCAGGTGTGGCATTCACCTTTTCAACATCATACAGGTAGTACTATTTCTTATTAACTTTCCCCTAAGACATATTGGACCTTATCCTTGTGATAATCCAATTGTCTGACCTTGGAGTCATCTAAACAAATTTACTTTTTAATAACATATTCTTCCCACATTATATATCTCCTTTCCCTAGTTGGTCCATACGGTCAGCCTCCTGGCACCACGGCCTTCCTGTTGGGACTTCAGGTGGCCACACTATGTTTGGAGATAGGGGGCCCGCATGCGGAATCATCCTACATTCCATCTAACTATAGTGATTTGGTTGAACCTTTGGGACATATCTGCCTATGATAGTGAACCCACATCTGAGGTGAAGCAGCTGTGTTTTTAGCCACCCCACAGGCTTTATATTTATCACAAGACCAACCATGCAAGTGTTCTACTTTGTTGTTTATCTCAAAATAGGTATACAAAAATTTCTTTACAAACAAACAGCAACAATATACCCATGTAGTGCTGTACTAATGACTTTATGTTGCAGTATGTATATATATATATTTGCATATTGTACAGAGATATAACTTCATTTTTGTTACTCTCTATTGTTAGAACACTTTCTACTGTGTGAACCTCCCCTGAAGAAGGAAACTTGATTTTCCGAAATATATTGGGTATTTGGTTCCAGTCATCTCATGGTCTTGGTTATGTTCTTGATGATTTTCAAATGCCTGTAATGTTTTTAATGTTTTTCAACACTTATATGTTCTACACGTTAATAAACTTTATAATTTTTGCATAAACTTTTGCATTCACATTGGTGTGCCTAAAAAATCCCGAACCCAGGGGAATCTTTCCTGTGTTCTCTGTAGAACAATGGAAGTGCTGAATCCTCGACTTGTAGTCCAGAAGATCCAGGACTGAGAACTGTAGAACTTCTGACACTGCTGTACTGCAAAAGTCACTGAATACTTTCCCCTGCCTGGCACGGCTTGAGGTAGTATGATGTAGAATTCTGTATTGCTGTAACATTAACTGACACTCTCTGTACAATTCAGGGCCCAACTGCAGGTGCCCCCTTTATCCTTGAACTCTTCAGGGTCCACTAACTATATACCCTCTCTGTAACTTCAGGGTCCTCAACCTAGGTACCCCCTTTACAGCTAGCTGACACCAGATCCCAGAACCTCTTCCGGAGTGGTCCCCTCTAACTTCAGGCAGACCCCCAGGGGCAATCCACAGTACTCACAACCTGTGTAGGCTTTCCTGAGACTGGACCCCTCTCGCTCTCCGCAGGCTCTCGGCAAACCGGATCCCCTCAGCTCAACTCAGCACTCTCTCTGGATACTCAGGCGACACCCCGAGATCTACCTTCCTCTGACAGGAGGAGAGACAGCCGCACTCTCCTTCCTGGGACTCTGCTCCCGCCAAAGACATTGTGCCATGCACTTTCCCCCAAATCTGCCTTCTGGGGTAGTTACAAGCTGGGATGTGTCCACTGATTGGGCTTCCCACACTGCCCTATGAGAAGCCTCTCACAGGAGCCAGTGGGGATACTTCTCCCCTCAGCAGGCACATCTGGAAGCCCTGACACCCTAGCTAAATAAATCACAGCCCTGCTGTTAGGCAGACAAGACCCACTATACATTTACCTAGCACCTACCTGTAGGGTGCTACAGATGCTATAGGTAATAGTGTAATACACTGAACCCTGATATTCACAAATCACGCTCTTTCAACTTTGGTTGTGAGATTTTATTGAATCCTTGGGATACAGGTATAGTTACATTTCTCTGAGGACTGGACTTGGTAATTACTTCTATGCAGAAATCAGATGAACAGAGTGGCATTTTTACTTAGGAATATGTTATCAAATGCATATTTTTTGGCTATAGAATGAGAATATAAAATCAATGAGGCTATTTATAACTGGACTCTATTGACTAACTATTTACTAAATTGGATTATTGGATTAAAGGCTAAAGGACTTCTTAACCTGTCCGTGTAAAGCATATATGCAGCGGCATAAAAAGTGGGCTTAAACTCCCAACTGCTGCACATACTGTATGTATCCATGGTGGTCTAAGGTTGTGTGCTGACTCTGTGCTTCTAGTACACTGACTGAGCTGTCTCCAACACATCTTGGTGACATCTTCTGATTGGGAGGCAGCAGGAAGAGCTCCTGATCATGTGACTGCTGTGAGAACCAATTATAGTGGTCAAGTGATCACAAAGCCACTCTGCCTTCCAGCACTAGAAACCAGTTAAAGGGCTTCTGGCTGCCCTCAGAAGGAAGTTAACATTTAAAGAAGTGGTTATGCCACCTGATATGATATAGCACTATGAATAGTCACCAAGAAATATTTCTGGAAATAGTCATATGATATGTATTGTCTGTACATATGAACTATGTGACTATTAGGTCTGATTCATTTTGATTTCTCTTTGCATGAAATAGCAAACCTTATGTGTTATGTTTGCTTTAGCTTGTCACCGCGTTCAGCTGGGTGGAAGCTTACTAATGCCTTCTTAGAGCAAAAAAGATGATGCTGCTTTAATGTGGTGATTGCAGTTTTAATTTTTCTTTTTACAGTAAACCAGTCAGTGCTTACAAGGATATAATGTGGAGTCCAAACTTCATGTAGGTAGAGTTGTAAACTTCTGACAATGCTTCCTAGAAGTTGTGTGCAACACTTTCCAAAAGGAGTATACATTGCCATACACCAATAACATTTTGCTAAAAAAAAATATTTTTTGGAACATTTATTCAATATTCTAATAGTTAGTGGGGTCAAATGGATATTTGTTTTTAACAATAGTGGTGAGAAAATTCAAAGGAGCAGAATGGAAATTAATTTCACATACTGTGAATGTAGTTTTGGTTTGGGAAATGTGGTATATATTTTAATGAAATCAGTTTAAAATGCCTTGGATTCCATTCGAATAGAAGATCCGGATGAAATTTTAAAGGCTTTCAAATAAAAGTTGACTCAATGCTGGCAAAAAGAATGTTCTAAGGAATGATTTTCAACGTGCACTTGTAGCCACATATAGCCAGCTCAAGTACTTGAGTGGTATTACCCCCCCAGCCCCTATGTCCTGTAGTGAGGTAGGGGCTAGTGGAACTTTTAAGACACAGCCCACTGGATAGCTAAGCATTCATCTTCTTTCTAAGATTTATTAGCATTTATTTATTTCTGATGGTGACACATTTCTATTAAACCTTTATCCATGTACAAAGTCTTTGCAGTAACTCAAACTCAAATGACTTGACTAACTGATTTGTTTTTATGGATTCTGATGCAGTATGGAATATTTGATTTCCTTCCAGCCATTTGTCCACCGCTGGGTCTATTGACTCAATTTGTATGAGTTCTAAGTTTACAATGCCGAGCAACTTGGACCTGAACTTGCAAACACAAATTAGTTCTACAGGACTTACCACAGATGGTCCCATGTGCTAAAAAGAAACTGCCTCTGACAAACTTGGTTAAGTATTAGTATCCTACCCTCAATTATATTAGCGTATAGGAAATAGGCACCTTGCTAATTAATTGTAAATAAAGTAAGTATATTGACACAAGGTAAAGTAAATGGCAATGTACAAATATTAATGAACATGTAAAATAATCTGTTTGCATGCAGTAAGATAACTAATGTAAATACTAGGTTACAGCATATCATTTTGTTTATTTTATAGTGGCAAGTGTGATTCGACTAGTAAAAGCAGCACTAGTGATGAGCATTATAAATAGTAAACCATATAAGCAATGAACAGTGTAAACAGTAACGACAAGTCTCAAGGTAGCTCCTCTGCAATACATGACCAACATGTGTCTTAGAGTCCACTCTGTCTATATCCCCCTGAGTGTGGGTATGAATATGTCTACATATGAGAAGGGGACACCTGGGAGGCGGTTGTTCAGTATCTGACACCTGATCAGCAAACTTCAGCTGGCTAACGGTAGGATCCAGCCTTTACAGTGGTGTGCCATCCCTGTAAATCTGCATGCAGTGATATGTTCTTGCAGCTACTAGGCAAATAAGCGGTCTCCTTCTGCCCTGAACTGCTGAACAGTGGTAAAGTAAGTACAGCCTCAACCGCTCACCAGTGCTAGCACTCAGTGAACCTTCCCTTGGATCCTCTTCTGTCTCTGGTCTTCAAGAACCCAATCCTCAGTGGCTCAATCCTCAGCAAGCCGGCTCTCAAATTCTCAGTCCCCGTACCCTCATCCTCAAAGGCTTTTTCCAGCATTCTGGTCCTCAAAGTCTTAATCCCAGCACACCTTTGTGGCTGTCTATGGCCTCTGCACACGCAGGGCAGTGCCAAGCCCCCACATTTCATTTGTTTGACAATCCATTCCCTATTAGCATAAAAAGTGGCCATTTTTTTTAAACATTTGATTTCCATTGTTTTCAAAGGGATTTGAATTCTTCACCTGAACTTCAGTAACATTCAGTGAACTTACCCCAAACCCAGGCAGATCACTGGCACTGATTCTTACCAGTCTTGGCTTGGATCCTCATAACTATAAAAAGTAGATATAAAACTTTTATCATATAATTGTGTCATCTTCATTTGCAAACTAAAGCGACAATGTCAGGCTTATTTCAGTTTTGTAAGCTATGTAGGTACATTCCATATGCTTGCAAGTTTTCAAGACTGAGCATATTGCTATTGTTATTAATGCTGAAGACTAACAAAGTGAAATAAGAATAAGCAGACACAGCAATCATTCTTAACATTATCAGTGCTGATGTCTTCTTCCAGGTTTACACAGTCTTTAAAGGACAACACATAAATAAAATGTAATTTATATAATAGACATGGTTTCATTGAAAATAGGGTTACACCTTTTATTATTTATTGGGAATATGGCCATGAGACACATATATGGTTCTCTGGTAACCTATGTCCATTAGATAACTATATAGTGTAGAATGTTAAATCTCTGCTTAGTGTGATAATGTATTGATAATGTATTGATTCTCCTTTAGTATAATTGTAAACACATTATATATGTTTATTACCTATGAAAAAATTGTACTCAGGGGAACCTCCAAGCACATTTTTCATTTACACATTAGAGCATTTTAAAAGTCAAGAGAGAATCTGGAAATGGTGAAAGCCTGCATAGAAAATGGTAATTGCAACAAAATAGATTTATAGCATCTTTTAATATTTATTTTAATATTTTATTATAAGAAGCTTCACATTGCCGGGCTTGCAGTGAATTCACACTTGCAGACGTGGCACACAGCAGGGGTCTGGTGCGTCCCTGTTCACCGTTTCAGGGATGAATCAGGGCCGAATTTTTCCCTAAATTGCCTAAATTCAGACCTGAAGAGCCAAAGACGCACAGGACCCCTGTGCAATCTGCTCCCCAGCTGCCACGAGATGTGTGAACTGGCTCCATTAACAGCCAGCAACTCGCATCCAATTTGCTCTAGTGTGAACCCAGCCTTAAGGCCCATACACACGATAAGAAAATCTGAAGGGAAGTTTCGTCTGACGACCGAACTGCCGATTTTCGGATTGTTAGTATGGTGCTTTCGACAGCCGGCTCCGACTTTTTGGCTGACAAAATGCTGATGTGCAGGCTATAAATTTTTTGTTGTCCGTAATACAACGTCTGATTTTCATCTCATTAGTACAGATTTCGACGGAAAAAAAATCTTAAGAGCAAGACTAGGCATGCTCAGAGACGAAAGAACACATACAAAGCAATCCAACACATGACATCACTTCGAAAGTAGAATTCTGTCGTACGGGAAAATTCGTATGAAAAAAACCTCTTCACTTTCCACATCAGACTAGCATGCCACAAAAAACGGACGACGATCTTTCGATAATCTGATTGTGTATTTGGGGCTTAAGATTCCTATGATCCATATGATATTTTTATCCTCTAATTCTGAAATGCTCTACATTTAACCACCCATTATTCATGCTTGATATCCATGCCTCTCAATTAGCAAAAAGTTTTTCAAGTACTTGATTTCACATAATTTATGAATTTGCCCCACCATAAATTCTCAGATGACACAGATTATGTCAGTAGGATAGCCAAAGCCTGATCTTTTTTTTGTTTTATTCCTTCCAGGCCACAATCATCTTTTCTACTGACTCTGCCTGTGTTGTAGGCTCCCATAGACTTGTTAGCCTCCCTGGCGGTCTGATTAGGTCAGAATTTTTTATTTAAATGCGGTACATTGTTTTGCATGAAAATCTGTTGTTTTATATTTTAGGCCTGTAATTCTTAGGAATAACTCACTTAATTCTGTCCAAACTAGAGTCTAGTAGACAACCCGGGTATGATAAAGTTTGAAACACGTAATTATAAATCATAATATAATAATAATAAATTTAATCAAATTCTTCATTGTTTTCGAAGTGGAGATATTTCATTATGAGGGAGAATCTGTACTCTGACATGACCGTGCCAAAGAATTGAGTGGCAAGTAATGTATTGGTTGTCCAAAACCACTTCTGCAGGGGTTTCCCCACCACTCCCTGAAGAATTATTAGGCCCATAAATTTCCAAATGTCATCTTTGGTCACTGGTTCCCACTTTCTGCATCTTGCAAACTTCCAATGCGTAGCCAATTGTTGCTCTTGTACCGGTTTTTCTCGGTAACTATTTTTTTCAAAAACCTCATCGGTCAAAAATAAATGCTCCATTAAATTGAAACTTGGGGTTGCCGCCTAATCCGTACAGCAGTCAATAGAGCACCAAGTTCGGACATTACTGAGCTCATTCGCAGAATCGTCGCTGTCCTCACTTTCAGTACCTGATGACAAATTTTCCCACTAATCACTTTCGCTCAGTTCTTCAAATAATTCTGATTCATTGTCGCTAATTTTCAGTTCGTCTAAAAGTGCTTTTGAGCTTAAAGAATGCCTTTTGTACGCCATGAACGTTCTCAATTTTCCAGGCACAAAGAACCACAAAAGTACAGGCAGGGCACTGGAAAAGCCACTAGGTGAAAACCTGTGGTAAAATGGCTTGATACAAAGTTGTAATCCTAACAGATTACACTGTATCATGTCATTTGTTTTTTTTATTTTTTTAATCTCCCGCAGGCTCCACCCGCCTGCATCGCAGTGCTTGCAGGGAAGGGAACCGGAAGACAGGTGACGGCATTGGCCAGATCACATAGCAAGGACTGCGGGAAGATGGCTGGAGGACAGCGGGAGATCTCAGGGGAAGGTAAGTTTGATTGTGGGGTAATTCCCGAGTGAGGTCAGGGTTACCGCTTTTGGCACTGTATATTAACCTCGAGCAACACTCGGGAATACCGCCAGGGAGGTTAAGTAGAGCTATAGGAAAAACTTTATTTTCATTTTGGATAGAGTAAGGGAGGGTTATAACCAGACTTGTATAAAGTACTCGAAATTTCTACTTGAGTAAAAGTACAAGTGCTCGATCAAAAAGAGACTTGAGTAGAAGTGGAAGTGCTCGCAGAAAAAGTTACTTAAGTAGAAGTACTAAAGTATTCAACATTTTTTTTACTTAAGTATTGCAAGTAGTTTTTTCAAAAAATTTGCTACTTAAGTACTAAAAGTAAAAAGTACCAGTAGTTTTGAAAAAAAAATTATACTCAAGTACTGAAAGTAGAAGTACAAGTACTGTGTTATGTAGTTATTAAAGAAAGAAGTCAAAAGTTTGAACATCATATTGTTTTTTATTATTTCAAATGATTTATTCAAATGATTAACCTGTGTTTGTTAGTAGTTTCTTGATGCACTTTAAGCGCTGTAGCACCATTTATTTGTTTGTTTCATATTTTCTTTTTATTAGAAAGATTTGGTATAGCAGCTTTTATTATACACAGCCTTTATTTTCGTATGCGCTGATTTACAAATGACATTATACACATTTTTTTGAGCTTTATGCAACCTGCCATCTACTGTTCTGGCAGTGGTAATTTTTTTAAAAGTAACGAGTAACTATGCAGCACAAAAAAAAAATACTTGAGTAGAAGTATCAAAATCATCGAAAAAATGTAGTGAAGTAAAAGTAGAAGTAGGAGAAAAAAATTCTACTCTAGGAAAGTACAGATACCGCATTTCGGTACTTAAGTACAGTACTTAAGTAGTTCTACTTCGTTACTATACATCTCTGGTTATAACTCCTGTCAGATTTTTTTTCCCCATATGTGTATCATTGTGGAGATTTCTCTTCCTGTCCCATAGCCAAACAGGAAGGGAGAGGAAATCCCTGCAAATTAAGGGAATTCCTTGGGGACACTCAGGTCAGCAGAGCTAGTGTCCCCATTGGAAGAGTTCCCCTCTATTACTTTTCTGGGGACAACCCAAAATTTGGGAATTTCCTTTACTTTCACTTTCAATGATAATGGTAAACAGGACAAATAGAAGGGGCACGCACAGCAATAAAAAAACTGACAAGTATTCTAACCCCTCTCTACTCTATCCAAAAACTATAAAAAAAAAAAAAGTTTTGCCTTTAGTTATACTTCAGGGGCTATTTTCCATGTACGTTGTATGTCTAGATGGTACAGCTATCCTTCCCAGCAATTTCATGAATAAAAGAGAATTACAGAGTTTATAGCAGTGGAAGGTAGATATCAGCAGAATCCTTTACTCCGCTATCTCCTTTAGCATCCAGCAGTACCTGTACTCCCATGCTGTGAAATTTAGGTATATCCCAGCTTCTATAAATCCGACTAAAAACAGTGCTGCGTCACAACTAAAAATATCATATAGTGCAATGATACTCAATCTAGATATTAAAGTGATACTCAAAGTGTGAGAACCATGTAAATCAAACAATCATGTGAAAAAATAAAATAAAAGTCCATATAACATAGGTGTATCTTGATAGAGTGAATCAGCAAAGTGATCCACCATGCAGTGCAAACAAACAATACTGTGTTGGTGCTCGTCTCCACCTGTGTAACCAGGCCGCTCATCTCATATTTTCACCCCTGTGTTACCAGTAGGTCAAAATCAGCAGTTCCCCTCTGGGGACTGGTAATTGGTCCGGTATTCCTCTGTAACTTAAGCTGGATACACACTATACAACTTTTGTTGTTGGATTTTCTTTAGATTTACCTTCAACTATGTAGTGCAAGGGCCTGCCTGCTTGCATACAAATTGAAAGTGTTTAGATTTGACCTCATATTATGTGGTTTTGAAAAATCTAAAGACAATTGTACAGTGTGTATCCAGCTTAAAGCCTCGTACACACGCAGCAAATTTCCGCCGACCGGTTGTCCGTATCTTGTCCAGATTGCGTGTCTGTTGGTTGGAATGTGCTCTAGACTGCACACGAATTTTCCCATACGACAGAATTCTATTTTAGAAGTGATGTCATGTGTTGAATTGCTTTGTATGTGTTCTTTCATCTCTGAGCATGCCTAGTCTTGCTCATAAGATTTTTCCCCGTTGAAATCTGTACTAATGATACGAAAATCGGACGTGTGTTGACGGACAACAAAAATTATATAGCCTGCACACCAGAATTTTTTCGGCCGAAAAGTCAGAGTCGGTTGTCAGAAGCACCATACTAACAAGCCGAAAATTGGCAGATTGGAGGTCGGAAGAAATTTCCCGGCCGAATTTCTTATCGTGTGTACGGGACTTTACTCTCCCTCCAGTCAGCTCTGTAAGCCTAGATAACGATCAACAGTATATGAGGGAACAAGAGAACAACAGAATCTAGTGCTCTCGAATCTGCAATCGAGATGGCCACGATGTGACGTCAGCATGTAGGCTCCACCCCCTATATCCCAGCTTCCATTCCACAATACAATAGCTGGTGCTTTAACTATATAAATGCAGGACAGGCGTTACAACAGAAGTGAGTAAGTCTATGTCTTTACAAATAATAACTTTGAGAGAGCTGCTATTTGTGTAACAAAGTTGGGAGGGCAAATGATAAAGCTGGGGGGTGAACATTTCTACAGTAACAGGCAGGTAGGTGATACTGGCTAAAGCTGCCAGCTACCTTCTGCTGTAAATGTTGTAGTTATTTTTAGTCTACAGGTTCAGATTAATATAAGAGGTCTCCTTATAAAACCTTGGTTGCATGAATGCCAGAAGCATTTGTTCCAGTTGAATGAAATTTTCTTTATTTTTTCTAAGAGATTAATGCCTGACTATATGGAGCTGACTATACAGGCATTAATCAGGCATTAAAGAGGAAGTAAACTTCCCTGGTTTGGTTGTACCTGTAGGTAAGCCTATAATAAGGCTTACCTATAGGTACTGTAAATATCTTCTAAACTTGCACCGTTTAGGCGATATTTACTATATACGCCGCTGATAAAGTCATCGGTGCATGCGTTTTGAAGGAACGACCGCCTGTACCATTTCTTCAGAGCCCTGTGCCATGACGTCATTGCGGCCCCAGCCACTCAGAGAGCCGGAGCCTGCGAACCCGGAAGAAACACCGGGAAAGATTTCAGCTACCTCAGCGCTGTGCGGGGGGCTGCTTGTGGGCTTCGTTATAAGGTAAGTATTTTATAATGAACTAGTATGCGATGTATACCTGTCTTACAGTTTTTTTTTTTTTTGTTTCCCCAGGGTTTACAACTTCTTTAATACATTCAATTTGCGCAAATGCTTCTGACATTCGTGCAACCAAGGTTTTATATGGAGACCTCTTAGATTAATCTGAACCTTTAGACACAAAATAATTACAAAGCTTGCAGAAGAAGGTAGCTAAGTGTCTGTGCCATTTTTGTTTGTGCCATCCCATTAGATTTTTTTCTCACATTTTTAATATACACAAAGGTAGATTGAAAGTGGTTTTAAAGCTTTATATAGTTATTGCAACACAGACAGTTCTTGTTTAGCCACTAATAAATGAGTCCAGAAACAAAGACCCTATTACTGGTTCGTATGGTGCAACTGGTCTCATTTGTAACATATATCTTGATTCCCCACAATGTTTATTATGGAAATGATATACTGTATATTGATTTCCATCTGTTGTAAATGTCAATGTCAATTCTTTTTTACCAAACGAAAAAAAAAGCTAAATGAAACATTAGCTCCAGATAGATTATAATTGTTTGCCAACAACATACTGTGTAGTATTACATCAAAGTAATATATATGTTATTATTGTAAAGGAAAGTCAGTGATATTTTGTAAAGAACATTGTTTTCAGATATATGATAAACTGGATATGTAACTCTATCTGTGGAAAGGAATGGGGCTATTTAGATCAAATCCCTTTTTTTTTTCAGATTTGCTGAATTTTCCTGATGCTTGTAGTGATACACGATATTCTGTAAAGTGATTGCAGTCAATCTTTGGCTTCAGTTTTTCTTGAAAAGCTAGTCAGAACTAGTTGTCACAGAATAGTGATTGCTTCAAATTTTATTTTACTTTTTTTTTTTTTGCAAAGGAATCATATGGTAGATATAGAGAAGTAAGTACTGTGGTTTAAAACAAACTAGAAAAAGTACAGGCAGTTTATAATTGTTTACTCTTTCAGCTGAATTTAGGAAAGTAAAACAAATACCATTTTGCACTAAAGTGATACTCAGGCTGGGTTCACACATGTCCGGCTGCGAGTTGCAATCCGGAGTCAGGTGCGTCTGTGTTCACTGGTTCAGGTGCGTTTGTGCTCGGCTGAATTTTTCCCTAAAGTGGCATCTGAAGTTGCACAGGACCCTTTTAAAAACTGCACAGAGGCCGCCCCAGACATTTGTGAACCGGCTTCATTGAGAGCTTGTCACATTCACATATCATGCGAATTGGATGTGGCCTAAAGCGCATTCATTTTGCATATACTGTATGCAAACCCAGTCTAAAGGTCATTTTTTTTTTTTAAACTAACAAATATGTCTTACTTACCTACTCTGTGCAATTGTTTTGCCCTGATCCTCCTCTTCTCAGGTCCCCTGCTGGCGCTCCTTGCTCCTCCCACCTATTAAGTGCTCCCAGAGCAAGCCACATGCTATGGGGGCACTTGTGTATGCTCGATCCCGAGCCCCGCTCTGTGTGTCCATAAGTCACACAGAGTGGGGCTTGGGCCCCGGCTTCTGCTCCTTCTTCAGTGGCTGTAATTGACAGCAGCAGCAGGCAATTGCTGCTGTATCTAAGCCAATGAGGAGAGAGAGAGATGAGAGAGCCCCTGCTCTCATGCACATTGCTGGATGGAGATCTGCACAATAATGTCTGTCTGCAGGCAAAAGTGGAGCAAGGTTGGGGTTCTTTAAAAAGGTTGGGGCTGCATTTCTACAAATGGAGTTGGAGATTTGGTCAGGATCAATTGTGTCCTCAATGCTAAGAAATATAGGCAGATACTTATCCATCATTCTTACCATCAGGGTGGCGTGTGATTGGCCCCAAATTGCAGCCAATGTCATTAGGAACTATTACTGTAAAAAAAAACAAGGAGTTCTGGAAGTGATGATTCGGCCCCCACAGAGCCCTGATCACAAAATCATTGAGTCTGTCTGGGATTACATGAAGAGATTGAAGGATTTATGGGCCGCCTACATCGGCAGAAGATCCGTTGTTAGTTCTCGAAGATGTTTGGAACAACCTACCTGCCAAAGTTCCTTCAAAAACTGTGTGCAAGTATACCTAGAAGAATTGATGCTGTTTTGATGGCAAAGGGTGGTTTCAACAAATATTGATTTGATTTGGATTTCTCTTCTGTTCATTTACTTACCATTTTGTTAATTGATAAGAATAAACTATTAAAATTAACATTCCTAATTTACAGCATTTTTCACACCTGCATACACATTTTGCACTGTAGTGTATATATTAATATTTAGTAATAGTTCAACATCAATTCAACTGATAATGCAAAATTACTAACTTGATTAGATAACATAGTTACTAATAGTGAAGAATTACTTGCATATAACTTTAAAGCGGTAGTATACCGCTTTTTGTGACTTTTAACTACAGGTAAGCCTATAATAAGGCTTACCTGTAGGTACAATTAATATCTCCTAAACCTGCACGGTTTAGGAGATATTTGCACTGCATGCAGCCGCTGACGCGAGTGGCGCATGCGCTCTGAAGGTCTGGGGGGGACCTTCAGAGTTCCTTGCCGGGAAGTGCCGGAAAATGACTCCCGCGCGCATGTGTGGGAGTGATGTAATCGCGGCTCCGGTCACTCACAGCGCCGGAGCCTCCGAACCCGGAAGAGACGCCGAGGGATCATGTCAGCTCCCACAGCGGTGTCCGGGGATCCGTGTCGGGGCTTCGTTCTAAGGTAAGTATTTGCGATGCATACTAGCTCATTATGCCTTTGTCTTGCAGGGGTTTTTTTTTTTAGTATACTACCGCTTTAAGCACAATCTAGGAAATATATGCCTAAGTGCTGTGTATAAATTTTTGAAAATATATGTAATCATATCTAAACTTAGGGTTCTAGACTTGCTACGGATCTATTATTTAGCAAAGGGCAGCTTAAAGCATTTACTTAAAAGGCATCTTCTATTTGCACTTATTATAGGTAAAAATGCATGGTAAAAATCTATACTTTAATAGGTCAGAAATGGATTTGTAGCAAAATGATGAATGAACGCTGGCTGTACAAAAGACTGACACTGTCATTGACATGAGAGTAAAACTGGGACATATTTTTTGGAATACACTGCCATGTATGCTCAGCATCCCTGTGATATAAAAAAATTGCTGTCCTCCATCCTTATTGTGCTTTTCTGTGTGAAAGTTTAGTTCAGGGACTGTCACAGTTGCTGGTGACGTCAATATGTCTGTAGGACGCTGACATCTCAAATAAACAAAGAAATCTTGTAGGTGTTTGATTAACTTTGACAAGAGCTGCTGTGTTTGGAAATGCTGCTGACAATGTACCTAAAGGGCTGAATTATTTATAATGAGTTCTCTTTTCATGTGTCTGCACTGCACTGTTTATGAATGGACGTACTGTACATCAAGAGACTGTCCCGTGAGGTGATGTTGAGCTCAAGCTAACACTGAACAATGCGCATTGAGCTTTTTTCATCTTGGTTGTTGGTGTCTCTTCAACACATTTTAGTTTTTTCCACGCAGATGTGTTTCTGTGGATCAGCCTCAGTGTGGTTCTTAAGGTGTTTAGGGTTTAAAAAGTTAAAAATGAGACTAGTTTGTTTCTGTAGCAATTGTGGCACCTCTGATTTGATGTGGTGTGTAACTGGACACTTGTCATGCTTGATATATATCAGTAAAGGTATAAAACAATAGCAGAGCAAGCCATCTCTTCACTGACATTCAAAGGTTGTTATGAAGCGATGAGGCTATGATTTTGTGTCAATGGGCTTAGGGCTGGTGCGGATGGGCATTTGCATTTTGCATTCAGGTACATTCCGCTTGCATTTTACATCAGTTCGAGATGTTTCTGACCTCAACCCAAACTCAGCCTGGCCATATTTGGCTAGTTTGCCCTCCTGAATCTCAGCTGCTAAAATGTAAATAAAGCAGCCAAGGATCCCAGGTGATATCATGGACCAAATCATGGCCGTGTTTTATCAAAGATATCATCCAGGATTCCCTGTAAAGACAGTGCACAGGGAATTATTGTACAGTGGGTCATCGTGGTAGAGGGGAAAGATCTTTGGCCAGCAGATTGTTGAGATTGACAATGGATTTACAATGCTGAACAATGTATTTAATGTACACTGTACTCATTCCCCTGTGGTGGTGAGTGGGGGACCAGGGGAGGGGCCGTGGGTCTGGGGACAGTCTTATTTAAAAGAGGGCTTCCAGATGGCTATAATATCAGCCCCCAAATCTGGGAAAAAGGTCCCTGTTCCTTAACATGAGGTCAAGCTTCCATGCAGGTTGGGGGGGGGGGGGGCAATAAAGGTACTCTCCCAATGCTTAAAGGCATTTGGCTTGGTATGTCACAGGAAGGCAGAAGGGACACACTTACTGTCCTCCCTTTATTGACTCCCAAGCTGCATGCTTAGACAAGAGTCTGCTTGGAATACTCAGGTGAACCCCATGGCTTTTTGGGGGATACCTTTCAAGGGAAAGTGGCAAAGCCTCTTCCCCACCTTGTCCCAGTGTTTAGGGACAATAGCCTCTTCTCCACATCTGGTCACCAAGAGGATGTAGGTGATGACCTATAGGAATCTGGAAGGCTCTTTTATAATAAGGAACCCCCAGATACCCCTCTATCTAGATCAATTAGCATAGGGTACATTAGAACCTGGTATTACTATTTCCCCAAAAATTTGAAAAATATACAGACATCCACATCATGAGAAAGTCCTTTCTTGCCAAAATAAAAAGTAAACAAGTGTCTCCACATGCTGTTAATTGTCCAGCAATGTAGATCCTTCATCAATAGGGATTACCAGACACCCAACAATATTTTCTCTACTGTCACAATGACCAGCCACCCGATGATGTTGCCCTGCCTCCCAGACATTGCCCCACTGCACTATCACCCCTAAATGACAGACCATAGGCTCTGCCATAATGTAAACAACAGCTCCATGGATTTGCCCTTTTGAAGAATGGGGCTCATTTGAGGTAACTGTAAATCTACAGACTACACACCTGCATAGCAGTAATGCGAACCCTCATTCAGCGTCAGCTTACAAGTTACAATCTGATCATACAATCCTTGTACAATCAACTTTAGATTTACCAAAAAAAAATATATAAAATGAGCACCTACCTAATCTAAGCAATCAAATTGTATCTAGCCAGGCAGGTCCTTGCAGTTTTTAGTAGATCTAAAGAATATTGTACAATCAGATTGTGACATGTGTGGGGAGTTTTATACTTATTATCAGATCTTTGGGTGACTGACTTCTAGCAATTTTTCATTATGTGTACACTGCCTGAGGCACATGTGCAATACATTCTACAATTTTGGCACATGCTAAGCATCTGTCAGATGCCGGTAATGGAGCAAGATGTCAATGCTGGCATGTTAGTACTGTGCACATGCAAGAGTTAAATCATCAGTGACTGCCCAGTGGCTAAAGAAGAGTGTTGTGAGACCCAGAAGCAATGGCAGAGAAAATAGAGGCAGGGGAGGATGAAGCCTGGACCCACCATTGCAGAAGGAGGGCACTGTGTGAGATAAGTATGTTGTAATGAACATATAACATAATGAACATATAACATATACAGTATATATATATATATATATATATATATATATATATATATATATACAGTGTCTCACAAAAGTGAGTACACCCCTCACATTTTTGTAAATATTTAATTATCTTTTCATGTGATAGAAATGACACTTTGCTACAATGTAAAGTAGTGAGTGTACAGCTTCTATAACAGTGTAAATTTGCTGTCCCTTCAAAATAACTCAAATCAAAGCCATTAATGTTTAAACCGCTGGTGAAAATGTCCAAATTGGGCCAAATTAGCCATTTTCTCTCCCTGGTGTCATGTGACACGTTAATGTTACAAGGTCTCAGGTGTGAATGGGAAGCAGGTGTGTTAAACTTGGTGTTATGGCTCTCACTCTCTCATACTGGTCACTGGAAGTTAAATATGGCACCTCATGGCAAATAACTCTCTGAGGATTTGAAAAAAAGAGTTGCTGCTCTACATAAAGATGGGGGGGGCCAGCCTGTCTGTGCTCAGACCATACGCCGCACACTGCATCAAATTGGTCTGCATGTCTGTCATCCCAGATCTAAAGATGATGCACAAGAAAGCCTGCAAACAGTTTGCTGAAGACAAGCAGACTAAGGACATGGATTACTGGAATCATAGTCTGATGAGTCCAAGATAAACTTATTTGGTTCAGATGGTGTCAAGCTTGTGTGGCGGCAACCAGGTGAGGCATGCAAAGACACGTGTGTCTTGCCTACAGTCAAGCATGGTGGTGGGAGTGTCATGGTCTGGGGCTGCATGAGTGCTGCCGGCACTGGGGAGCTACAGTTAATTGAGGGAACCATGAATGCCAACATGTTCTGTAACATACTGAAGCAGAGCATTATCCCCTCCCTTCAGAGACTGGGCCGCAGAGCAGTATTGCATCATGATAACGACCACAAACACACCTCCAAGATGACCACTGCCTTGCTAAAGAAGCTGAGGGTAAAGGTGATGGACTGGCCAAGCATGTCTCCAGACCTAAACTGTAGTGAGCATCTGTGGGGCATCCTCAAACGTAAGGTGGAGGAGCACAAGGTCTCTAACATCCACCAGCTCCGTGATGTCATCATGGAGGAGTGGAAGAGGACTCCAGTGGCAACCTGTGAAGCTCTGGTGAACTCCATGCCCAAGAGGGTCAAGGCAATTCTGGAAAACAATGGTGGCCACACAAAATATTGACACTTTGGGCCCATTTTGGACATTTGCACTTAGGGGTGCACCTACTTTTGTTGCCAGTGATTTGGACATTAATGGCTGTGTGTTGAGTTATTTTGAGGGGACAGCTAATTTACACTGTTGTACAAGCTGTACACCTGACTACTTTACATTGTAGAAAATTGTCATTTCTTCAGTGTTGTCACATGAAAAGATATGATAAAATATTTACAAAAATGTGAGGGGTGTACTCCCTTTTGTGAGATACTGTGTATATATATATATATATATATATATATATATATATGCACATTATGGCAACAACTCACTCCCCACCCAGCAAATCTAAGAGCTACGTTATTCAGAGTTCAAGCATCTATATAGAAAAAAATTTCCATGTGACTTATATATTGTCATTGACCTTTAACAATTTTCACCCTTAGAACAGTTTAGTTGGGATTATTTGAAATTTGCTAATATGTATGCCCTTTTCAACAAGTGGAAACTATATGAGCAACCTTTCATTAGTAGGAATTGTATGCAAAAATACAAACTACTTTCTTTCATTGTTTGTTACTTTATGGGTCTCCTTGTTGAGTCACTATAAAAGGTTTCTGAACACATTAATGACCCACAATGTATGATTTATAGCTGACAATATGTATTATAATTAGAGAACACAAGAATGTAACCTTTCAGGAAATGTAACAAAAAATGCAAATATTTTGTGCACTCATCTTTGCATGAATGTTCTTTTCTACTGGACTAAATAGGTAAGTGGATTTAAATAGCATCAGATTCCAGACTGAGTCTAGTATACATTTCTTAAAGGCATTAAAAACCTTTGTACCTGAACCTTGTCTCTTTTTCACCTGTGCAAGATGTGCATTGATTAAGTAGTTTGGAGGTGTTATTTTTGCCCTATATGCACAGCTTATAGTAGAGTAAATCTTCAGATTCTAGTGTCAGAAGCTGACACTGCACAGGTTAATGACTATTTGTAACTGAAACTTCCCACGAAGAAACTGTATATCTCACAATTAGGGATGGGCCGAACACCCCCCTATTCGGTTCGCGCCAGAATATCTCAAACAGGGAAAAAGTTCTAGTGAACATGCAAACTCTATTAAAGTTTATGGGACACGAACATGAAAAATCAAAAGTCCTCATTTTAAAGGCTTATACACAAGTTATTGCCATGAAAAGTGTATGGAGACCTGGGTACTACCCTGGGGGACATGTATTATTGCAAAAAATGCTTTTAAAACAATCATTTTAAAGGAGCAGTTATTTTAACCAATTGCCGACCGCCGCACGACTATTTACTGCGGCAGTCAGTCCTGGGCAAACCGGCGTAGGGCTCCGATGTCCGCTGGTCACTCGCGATCTCCCACAGGAGAGGGAGAAAGGCAGATGGCTGATGTAAACACGCCCCTAGGGATACATTTAACCCACTGATCGCCAATAAAGTTAACCCCTTCCCTGCCAGTGTCATTTTTACAGTAACAGTGCATATTTATAGCACTGATTACTGTAGTAATGTCACTGGTACTCTCAAAAGTATCAAAAAGGTCAGTCAGGGGTCTGATCTGTCCACCGCAATGTCGCAGTCCCGAAAAAAAATCGCAGATCGCCGCCATTACTAGTTTAAAAAAAAAACAATAAAAATTACATAAATCTTTCCCGTAGTTAGTAAATGCAATAACTTTTGCACAAACCAATCAAAATACGCTTATTGCAATTTTTTTTACCAAAAAAATGTAGCAGAAAACAAATTGGCATAAAATGTTAAAAAATTTAGATTTTTACATTTTTTTTGAGAATTTCAAATATTGTTATTTTTTTCAAAACTGTCGCTCTGTTTTTGTTTATAGCGCAAAAAGTGAAAATCACACAGGTGATCAAATACCACCAAAAGAAAGCTTTATTTGTGGGAAAAAAGGACGTCAATTTCATTTGGGTACAGCGTCGCACGACCGCGCAATTGTCCGTTAAATTCACGCAGTGCCGAATCGCAAAATAGGGCCTGGTCTTTGAGCAGCCAAATTCTCTGGGGCTTAAGTGGTTAATGATACTTAAAGTGAAACAATAAAAAATAAAAATTCATTTAAATATAATGCCTGGGGAGTCCTCTTAATCTGCCTGTAAATTGGCACATCTGTACGATGTATAGAGCCTGCTGCAGCAGTACTGACATTTCTAAAGGAAAAAATTTAATTTAAACATACTTGTGGCTGTAATGTATTGCCGGCTCCTGGCAATACAAAAAAATAAAATAAAAGAAAAAGGCGTAGGGTCGCCCCCACTCCAAAAAAACAAAAACAAAAAAAAAATGGCATAGGGCCCCCCCAAAATGCACACCAGACCATTATCCAAGCGTGCAGCCTGAAAGGTCTGGAAATAGGGGGATGAGTGAGTGCCCCCCCTCCTGATCCATACTACACCTGTATAAATTCTAATATACAATAGAATAGAAAGGGGGAGTATACGTTGTGAACGAGCAGAACAGTGTGCACGGCTTCCCGCCATTGGTGCATGGAAATCCACGCTCCACAGTTAACAATAAAACCCACGTGTAACGGAATTCACGCCTAACACTACACAATGAAACCATGTGTGGAACCATGAACGCTGCTCTGATCAAACTCGTGCATGCACTCCCGCCACTACTACTAGCATGAATCTCACTCAGCAAGGCTCAGGGAACAATGCCTAATAGGATTATACTATTGTTCCCATAGACGTGAGGCTATCTGGAGGGAAAGAGCCATGCTGTTTCCACTATGGTGATCGGGCACAGTAGAAAGACATGAACGTGTATCCCTTCATAAAGGCAGATAGATATCAAAACTATATTGACTTCACAGAGCACGCATATCCCCGCCGAGCGAACAAATCTGCACATTATCCAGGGGCCCCTGCTGGTGGTCATATCCTTGCTGCTTGATCCTTGAACTCCTCACCACAATACACATAGATTTCTACCGGCAAACAGACCTGCGCATAGCACATGGAGTGTTCACTGGCGGAGATGTATTTGTAGAGCGAGCGCGTCTACACATCTAAATGAAGATTTTCACTGTCAGTAATCTTTTCTCAATGCTGGTTCACCCGTACACGCTATAATAAGTGTAATCCAAGCAAACCGACAACAGGATCCATAATGACAAGCTAAATAAAACACATACTGAAAAATGTCCACATTAGTCCTAATAAAATTTCCACAACAGGCCCTCCTTTTTGTCATATGCTCCCATGTGTCCCTCGATAAATCTTGATCTTCTTCTTCCAAAAAAAACAGAACAGTTCTACTCATACAACAATCCATTTCAAAAAGTTAAAAAGAAAGATAACGGAATCAGTGTTGACACGTAGACTCAAAAGAAAATGAATGTTGACATGTAGGTTACGTTTTACAGGAGGTGACTCAGAGGGAAGACATGAGGTGGTGGGTCGTATTGATTGCCGGTCGGTTTGGAATCCTCAGCATCTGCTGCGTGGTTTAGATTTCAGGGAGTCTCGTCTCAGCAATGTGGTCATCTGCTCGGGCTTTGGTGACTCGATCGATCAGACAAAATGAAAATCTCACCACAGCGTATAGAAGGAATAAAAACAAAAACAGCATAAGTATACAGTGGGTACGGAAAGTATTCAGACCCCCTTAAATTTTTCACTCTTTGTTATATTGCAGCCATTTGCTAAAATAATTTAAGTTCATTCTTCTTCCTCATGAATGTACACATAGCACCCCATACTGACAGAAAAACACAGAATTGTTGACATTGTTGCAGATTTATTAAAAAAGAAAAACTGAAAAATCACATGGTCCTAAGTATTCAGACCCTTTGCTGTGACACTCATATATTTAACTCAGGTGCTTTCCATTTCTTCTGATCATCCTTGAGATGGTTCTACACCTTCATTTGAGTACAGCTGTTTTTGATTATACTGATTGGACTTGATTAGGAAAGCCACACACCTGTCTATATAAGACCTTCCAGATCACAATGCATGTCAGAGCAAATGAGAATCATGAGGTCAAAGGAACTGCCTGAAGAGCTCAGAGACAGAATTGTGGCAAGGCACAGATCTGGCCAAGGTTACAAAAAGATTTCTGCTGCACTTAAGGTTCCTAAGAGCACAGTGGCCTCCATAATCCTCAAATGGAAGACGTTTGGGACAACCAGAACCCTTCCTAGAGCTGGCCGTCCGGCCAAACTGAGCTATCGGGGGAGAAGAGCCTTGGTGAGAGAGGTAAAGAAGAACCCAAAGATCACTGTGGCTGAGCTCCAGAGATGCAGTCAGGAGATGGGAGAAAGTTGTAGAAAGTCAACCATCACTGCAGCCCTCCACCAGTCAGGGCTTTATGGCAGAGTGGCCCGACGGAAGCCTCTCCTCAGTGTAAGACACATGAAAGCCTGCATGGAGTTTGCTAAAAAAACACCTGAAGGACTCCAGTATGGTGATAAATAAGATTCTCTGGTCTGATGAGACCAAAATATAACTTTTTGGCCTTAATTCTAAGCGGTATGTGTGGAGAAAACCAGGCACTGCTCATCACCTGTCCAATACAGTCCCAACAGTGAAGCATGGTGGTGGCAGCATCATACTGTGGGGGTGTTTTTCAGCTGCAGGGACAGGACGACTGGTTGCAATCGAGGGAAAGATGAATGCGGCCAAGTACAGGGATATCCTGGACAAAAACCTTCTCCAGAGTGCTCTGGACCTTAGACTGGGCCAAAGGTTTACCTTCCAACAAGACAATGACCCTAAGCACACAGCTAAAATAACGAAGGAGTGGCTTCACAACAACTCCGTGACTAATCTTGAATGGCCCAGCCAGAGCCCTGACTTAAACCCAATTGAGCATCTCTGGAGAGACCGGAAAATGGCTGTCCACCAACGTTTACCATCCAACCTGACAGAAATGGAGAGGATCTGCAAGGAGGAATGGCAGAGGATCCCCAAATCCAGGTGTGAAAGACTTGTTGCATCTTTCCCAAAAAGACTCCTGGCTGTATTAGATCAAAAGGGGGCTTCTATTAATACTGAGCAAAGGGTCTGAATACTTAGGACCATGTGATATTTCAGTTTTTCTTTTTTAATAAATCTGCAACAATGTCAACAATTCTGTGTTTTTCTGTCAGTATGGGGTGCTATGTGTACATTCATGAGGAAGAAGAATGAACTTAAATGATTTTAGCAAATGGCTGCAATATAACAAAGAGTGAAACATTTAAGGGGGTCTGAATACTTTCCATACCCACTGTATATGCTCCTATTTCCTTCAACCAAGATCCAATGGAGAACAAGAAATCCCCAAAACTTCCCAAAGCCTTAAAAGGATTGCAACCTTCACTAGCTATAGCTCTGGCTCTGTCTTGCAGGTAAGTAACCTTATCCATATGGGCCCAAGGCTTGTCACTGGTATCTGCCTTTCAGGTACAACAGTCTTCTCCTAGGATGTCACAGAAACCCACCTTGGAAGCTAACAGATAATCAAGTGCCATATTTTCCTGCAATAGGAGAGTCTTCATTTTTCGTTGTTCCTGAGTAATCTCCCTTACTGCTTCAACAGTCTCATTGAACATCTCATCCACAATGGACAAGAAATTGTTCAATCATTTTATAAGTTCAATCCCCCACCCGGTCCAAGCTGGGAACCATGCCCAGGCCTGGTCGTGGTTGGAGAACAGTTCCCTGCAATCTCTCCCTGACATCCTTGCCTTCCTTCACACCAGCAGATCCTCAGAATCGGCTGCAATGTAGGATGCTGGTACAAGCTTCACTAAAACATATAAACCTCTCGCATTAGGAGGAATTACCTTGTAAGCGGAGGAATCAAATTAGAAAAAATAAGAACCTGTCAGAGAACCTGTTAGGAGAGCCACTTTGTACTTAGTTAATCTGGCAGCAGAAAGGGGTTTTGTCTGGGCTTGATTTAGGATCTCCTGCACTGAATGGGAAGTATAGAGAATCAATGAGGAATCGAAAACGATGTCACCTACTTTCTGTAACAATACAGCGCTGGTGGCCACAGCTCGTAAACATCTCACCTCGGATGACTGGATCTAGGTCAGTTGACAGGTACATGATGGGTCGGTACCTAGACTCGTGTAGTTGGGTCAATACTCCAGTTTCATGGCCCTTGCTTTCATGACAAAAAAGATAAAAGGGGAGGTCATAGTTAGTAAGACCTAAAACAGGTGTTTTGGAGAGTTCCTGGGTCACATCCCGTAGTATTGACCAATTGTCATCAGAAAATTGAAAAGGTGTTTGTGATGTTAATTCGTAAATGGGTCACAGTTTCGATGATATATTAGGGACCCAGTCTCTGTAGTAATTTTTTTGTTTATTACATTTTTTTCGACAATACATGAAATGAAAAAAAAAAAGAAACAACAAATAACAAGTAAAATTAGGTTTATACCTCTATACATCTGTGTCAAATACCAGCTTTACTGCACCTTAATAGTTCCTAAACCAAAGGGAAGAAAAAAAAAGGCCCCAAGAGGGTCTCTCTTGTGATATTATTATCAAAACATTTTATGAAGAATCTCCCAAGAAGTCAAAAAATTATTGTGAAGGAAAAACTTGTAAAAGAGGAAAAAAAAAAAGGGGGGGGGTAAGGAGGTCTCTCATTGTGATGTTAATATCAAAACATTAAGTGAAACCCAAAAAATTATCGTTAAGGAGAAACTTGTGAGAGAAAAAAAAACAAAAAAAAAAAAAGAGGGTTTCTCATTGTGATATTATTATCAAAAACATTAAGTGAGTAATTTCCCAAGAAGTCAAAAGATTATTGTGAAGGAAAAGCTTGTGAGAAAAAAAAAAGACAGGGTCTCTCGTTGTGATATTATTATCAAAACATCAAGTACAAAATTTCCCAAGAAGTCAAAAAAAAAAAAAAAAAGGGGGTGGGGGGGGAAGGGGAGAGGTCTTCAAAAATATAAGTAATAACAATAGAAACCTACATATTGAAAAAACTAATTTTTTTTAAATAGATTTAAACAAATCAGATACACAGTAAACTACCAAGAGTAGCATCCAGATAAGAAACATTTAAACTAAACCAGTAAAACCATTATATACGGACCATGAAAATTCCATCATCCACTGACGAACAACCATACATTGCCCATATCAGACAAATAACCCTTACGTGATCCTGAATCTCCGTGGCAGCATAAACCAGGTTCCATGGATCAGATGGTTCGCCTATCAGGCAGTAATTGACAAGTCTGAGAATGGCTCTCAATTGCCGAGTGTTCCAAGGTCTCTGGATGTATTTCAAGGTCTATACTCTCTGGGTGGTTAGATGTTGGGTACCCTGAGATATGCAATGTCCTAAAAAGATAACCTTTTCCTTACAGAACTGCAATTTTTCCTTGCTAGCCTTATCACCCGTATACGCCAGGTGGTTAAGCAATGATACAGTATGCTGATAACAAGCTTCCCGCGTGGGACAACAAAGCAGCAAATCATCCACATACTGCAGCAGTACCACCCCTGGATCCATCGGGGTCCACTGATCTAACAAGATCTTAAGTTTGCAACTGTATTCCAAGGGACTAGTCACTGACCCCTGATGGAGACGTGTCCAAGTAAGTTGTTGACCCTGGGATGAAAAAGCAAAAAGGTACTGGCACTCGGGATCCAGCGGTATTGGCAGTGGGTAGGGAAATACCCATTCGCATGGGGGGGCAGGATCTGGGGGCCTCCATGTTGAAGGGGGCTTCCAGATTTCGATAAGCCCCCCACCTGTAGAACTCAACAACACAGCCCAGGTTTGTTGGGAAGAGGTGTACCCCAAAGCACTCTCCCCATGTTGAGGGCAATGGTTCAGAAGGGGGGCACTCACTCGTCCCCACCTTTTCTGGCTTGCCAGGCTGCATGCTCAGATAAGGGTCTGGTATGGATTTTGGGGGGGGCCGTTTTTTTTTTAAATTTTGGCATGGAGTTCCTTTAAAATCTATACCAGACCCAAAGGGTCCCCCCTCCCAAGCTGTTTTAGCCCAATTTTCTTTAATTTACATTTTTTTTTTTACAATTATTTTTTAAATTCAACTCTCAGCAGGGAATCCTTAACAACCTATTGACTGTGCACTCGGCGGGCGAACATCCCACTAAGTGCAGAGAAAGTTCAGGTGTTAGGTAAGTACCTGAATGGGCAATGTTTAGGCCAAACTTATGATCAGCCCAAACCGTTCGCCCATCCCTAGTGGTGCCTGAACACTGTAACCCCTCAGTTACTTTTGCTAGGCACAGGAATGGGCACTGCTGTTAAAAAATGTTTTAAAAAATATATAAATTACATGCACCTCTCAAACAGGTGCAGAAAAATTGGGCCTTGGGTGTTGGTGGTGCCTAAACACTATAACCCCTTTACAGTTTCTCTTGCTGGGTGCAGGAACGGCCCTGCTGTTAAAAAAAAGAAAGAAAAATTTAAATGACATGCACCTGTGATACAGGTGCAGAAAAATTGGGCCTTGGGTGTTGGTGGTGCCCTAAATCAAAAACATTATTGGAAGCTAGCATAATCAAGGTTCATGAGTAGGATTGGCAGCATAGCCAGTCTTCAAGGGATCCCAAATCCCTAGCAAATTCAATCAGTTACATATGCATCAGAGGCTTGATAGCTGCTGCTGATCCAGGACTGACTCATTTTGATAAATGTAAGCCGGTCAACAGAGTCTGTGAACAGACGCACTCTTTTATCCGTCACAAAACCTCAAAAATGTCCATTCGGAAAAAGCAAGCTGGAAGCAGGACAGGCCATGAGCTCGATTGCATATTGAGCAAGTTCTTGCCAGTGGTCCATCCTCAAGACCCAGTAACCCAGGGGATGCTCAGTTGGAAAGGTCTCCAAGTCCGCTCTTGCCCCTAGATAATCCTGCACCATATGATGCAGACGCTGCCGATGGTTGCTTAAACCTAACAGCGTTGAGGACTAAAACATTGTTTAAAGGCATCGGTCAGCCGGCTGCCTTCTCCATTGCTCTCCTGAACGAAGCCTCAGAAACACGTTGTCCAGGAAATGGTAACCTCCCAGTGTCAAGAAAGGTGTTAAACAAATTTTTCTTTAAGGCGTCCACAGGATGTTTCATCCTCTGCTCCCTCTGCGAAGGCAGGATGAGTTCTGCAACTTTACCCTTGTAACGTGGATCAAGAAGGGTTGCCAACCAATAATGATCCCTCTCCTTGATACCTTGAATCCTTGGGTCCTTTCACAGGCTTTGCAGAATCAGGGAGCCAATGCAGCGTAAGTTTGAGGAGGCATGAGTTTCTGAGTCCTCTGGGTCACGAAGGATGACATTGTCAGAAACTACCTCTCCCAAGCCACGTACACCTTCTGGGGTTTCTGGGGAATGAAAACCATCCCTTGAAGACTGCTGTATGTTATCGTCTACATCCATGCTGCCACAATCCTCCTCCTCTTCCTCCTGTGTGTTTTGCGACCCTGCAGGAACGGTATCTTCCTCCTGCTGTTCTGCCTCAAGTGCCTAGTCCATGATTCCATGAAGCGTGAGCTCCAGCAGGAAGACTAGAGGGATAGTGTCACTGATGCATGCATTGTCTGGGTTCATAATTCTTGTGGCCTCCTCAAATGGAGACAGGACAGTGCATGCATCCTTTATCAGCAGTCACTGGCGTGGTGAATTGAAGCCAAGCTCCCCTGAGCCTGTTTTTATGCCATACTCACACAGGTACTCATTGATGGCCCTCTGCTGCCTGTGCAGCCACTGCAGGATTGCCAATGTTGAGTTCCACTTAGTGGGGCGTGTCACGTGTTGGGCAGGTTGAATGTCAGCCAGCCGAGCAATGGCATTGTATGACCGCCAGAAATAGCCACAGACTTTTCTGGCCTGCCTCAGAAGATCTTGTAAGCCCGGGTACCTGTTCAAGAAATGCTGCATCACCAAATTCAGGACACTTAGCAACCATGTAACATGTGTCAATTGTCCTTGTTGGAGGGCAGAGAGAAGGTTGGTGCCATTGTCGCATACAACCATTTCTGGCTCAAGCTGCCATGGCGTCAACTACCTCTGAGCCTGCCCCTGCAGAGCTGACAGAATTTCTGGCCCAGTGTGGCTCCTGTTCCCTGGACAGACCAACTGAAGCACTGCATGGCATATTTTAGCCTGACTGCTTGCGTAGCCCCTTGAACACTTAGGGAGCACTGTTGGTTCAGAGGACAATTTAACAGAAGAGGCCATATAGGAATAATAAGAGGAGGGGTAGAGCAGACAGCACCACCAGCTTTTTGGAGATGTGGAGGGGGTACAAGCTCCAGCACTAAACCCTGTCCTGCATCTTTCCCAGCTGCCAGCAGAGTTAACCATTGTGCCGTGAAGGAAATGTAACATCCCTGACCATGCCTGCTGGACCACAAGTCAGCAGTAATGTGAACCTTGCTGCTGACTGCTCTATCTAAGAAGGCCAAAACATTGCCTTCCACATGATGGTACAGAGCTGGAATACGTGAAAATAAATTTATTTTTGGAACCTTCCACTGTTGTACAGCTTATTCTGCAAATTCACAAAAGGGGGCAGAGTCTACCAGATGAAATGGCAGCAGTTGTAGTGCTACCAATTTGGGCAAGCTAGCATTTAGATGCTGAGCATGTGGTTGGCTGGGACAATATTGTTTTGTTTTATGGTTTAGCAACTGGGGTGGCGAAATTTGCCTGGCAAAATCAACAGGTGGTGTACTGCTAGCAGATTGGGTGCAAGTGCCTGTGGCCCCCATTGCTATACCATTATCCCTCTCAGTGCAGGTTTTTGAGAAGACTTGAGGTAAAGTAGGGGTAGAAATCCCAGATGAGGAGCAAGGAGAAGTCAGCATTTTCTGTTAATGTGGGTCTTTCAGGTGCTTTTGCCAACGGACTGCATGGCAAAAATAAACGCTGCTGACGCAGAAGGAATAGCACCCGCGATGCAGAAGGGGAGGGGGCAGAAATTATGCCCTACATGTTACTAGTGCTGCTGTGCCACAAAAAATAAAACCACTGCTGATGCAGAAGTAATATTACCTGCAACGCAGAAGTGGGGACAGAATGTATGCTCTAAATAATATTAGTGCTGCTGCGCCACAAAGAAAAAAAAAAAGACAATCCCTGCTGACGCAGAAGGAATAGCACCTGCAACACAGAAGGGGGAGTACTAATAATGCAGCAACAGAACCTGATGCAGCAAAATAAAAATAAAATATCAATGAAAGAAAAATGGGATCAGTGAGAAGACACAGACATGTTGTATACACCAACACTTCAGTGGCACCACTACACTTTTGTTACACAAAAATCACAGCACGGAAATACACTACACTGACTGCCTAATCTCCACTAACACACTACACAGGTTTCTATGTAAGCAGCCTTATATAGTGTGGGGCATGGACTTAACCCTTGAGCCACGATTGGCCAAAAACACTCTGCCTTTGGCCAGTTTTGGCTTTGACAGTACATTGTGTCGCATGCTTTGGCCATTTACCAGCAATTAATGCACTGCGAGATCGCAGTGCATTATGGGGTGCTTGTAGCCTGGCGAACTTGCCGCTGAGATCTCTGAGTGTTCGTGTGTTCAGTGAACACACAAACACCCAATGTTCAAGTCAAACGTACGTTCGAATCAAACATAAAGCCCATCCCTTATCACAATCCCTGGGTCTCTCAGTCTTGTGGCAGTGAGAACTAATTAGGCGGAATTCCGGCCTTGGGGGTGAATTTTAGATAAAAATACCCCGGGATAGTCAGGGCTAGTGCATTTCATAATGGATAGCTTCTGTACTGTCCCGGGTTGCACTTACCTTTTAGAAGAAATACTTACCTTTAAAATTTATTCTCCAGCGCTGCCATCTCAGGTGTGGGCAGCTGAAGCCAGCACATCCTCTTCTGCCTCCTCTTCGGTGACGTTGGAGTCCCAAAATGCGCTGCACCGGCCCCGCTCATCACTTCCGGTGCAGGACTGGCATCCCTGCACAGCTTCTGGGCATGCCCAGAAGCTGTTTAGCAGGGAATGCCGCGCCTGCCCCGGAAGTGAAGAGCGGGGCCGGTGCAGGCGCATTGACTCCTGGTAGCGATGACGTTCAGCTCCCAGGAGTCATCGCAAGCTGGAAGTGACGACACGGGCCGCGGCCGCAGAGGGAGGACGTGGAAGGAAGGTGAGTATATTTTCTTTAAAAATAAGGTAATTGAACAAAAAAAAAAATTCGGGAGCATCCATTTCTTTTTCAGGTGACCCTCAGCAAGCGGATGGCCCAAAATAGTTTTTTTCTATTTTGAGGCTGGAACTCCACTTTAAGTAGATCTGACACAGGCAGAGCAATAAACACAGTAACACATTAGCACTCACACATTTGTGATCAAACACAGAGGACATAGTGAGGCATGGAATGGATGTTATATGACCAGTGACTGGATATCTCTTCTTTGGAGATGTACTTAACAACAAAAAAATAAAATCACATATTTTTAATATAATGGGTAATGATTAAAAACAAGGTCAGCTTTGTTCACACCTTTGCGTTATTGCACAAAATAACACGCTTTCCCATCCCACACATCTTGCAAACATACAAGATGGTGCAGGCAGCTTTTTTGCATGTTTCTTAAATTAATAAGCTGCCCTAAATGTGAAGCAAGAGAATGCGCACAAACATATAAAAAAGCACACAAGCTTGGTTGCACTTCTGTTATGTGAAAGGAGCCTAAGTGATGTCTACCTTCCTGTTTGGATAATTCTCCGCATCTGCTTTCCCTGGACAGAAATTGAGGAGAATCTTAAAAAAAAAAATGTTTAGTCTGGAGTTACACTTTAAAGTCTTTACAGTATAGGTAGTAAACTTTAAATAGGGTTTTTTTTTTTTTTAACAGAGCTGGAGTTTTACTTTAGCTTTTCCGCATTTACCTGGAAAAGATCAAAATCCCATAGTTATTTATCATGCATGAGTAATGAAGTGTAGTCATTAGAAAGTTAATGAACCACTTTTGCATGATTCATTCATTACAGCACATAACGTTCACCAAAACTGATTTGTGATTGATACTCTTAGTCATTTATTGTCAGATTTTGTAAGAAGGATGGGCACTTTGCATATTCCTTAGGATTAATTTCCACCCAGTAGATTAGTAATGTTCAGTTTGATCATCTACTCTACAATCACTAGTCCTTTTTTACGTCACAATGGATCAGGTTGTAATTTTTGGAAACCTCAGTTTTCTAAAGGAAGTGTCAGTCCAGAAGATATGCCTGACGAGCAAAGAATTTAAACAATCTAAATATGATTCCATTGTGAGAAAAGCTTAGTGTATCTAAAGCTATTTTTTTTTCATTTTGCATAGAGTAGGAACGAGTACAATTTTAATTGGTATCTGTCTCCCCATTATGGTGCTTCACTCTGTCTTTTTCCTTGTTACCTTTGTCAGGACTAAAAGTGTGAGAACATCAAATATTCTGAGTTGTCACTGGAACAGAAATATAAAAAACAACCTCTTACATAGTTACATAGTTAAATAATTACATATTTAGGTTGAAAAAGAATCCACCTCGTGCAACCAATAAAAAAATAAAACCCACACACAAACAGAAAATCTCTATATACGCTACCATATAGTCACACTTGATCGAGAGGAAGGCAAAAAAAAACCCCAATAAAGCATGATCCTATTTGCTCCAGTGGGGAAAAAAAAATCTATTCTTGATCCTCCATTCCACCACTTTACCACCGGAGGATTTTGCTGTCTTACGTCCAGGCCACTTTTTGCGATTCGGCACTGTGCGACTTTGAATGACAATTGTGCGGCCGTGCGACACCGTACCCAAACAAAATTTACGTCCTTTTTTCCCACAAACAGAGCTTTCTTTTGAAGGTATTTGATCACCTGTGCGTTTTTTACTTTTTGCGCTATAAACAAAAAAAGAGCGTTTATTTTGAAAAAATAACAATATTTTTAACATTTTTTATATGAAATCCCCCCCCCCCCCCCAAAATGTAAAAATCGAATTTTTTTAAAATTTTTGGCCAATTTGTTTTCTGCTACCTATGTTTGTTAAAAAAATCACAATAAGTGTATTTTGATCGGTTTGCGCAAAAGTTATTGCGTTTACTAACTAAGGGAAAGATTTCTGTAATTTTTGGTGTTTTTTTTTTAACGAGTAATGGCGGCGATCTGCGTTTTTTTTTGCGGGACTGCGACATTGCGGCGGACAGATCGGACCCTTGACTGACATTTTTGACACTTTTGGGGGTACCAGTGACATTACTGCAGTAATCAGTGCTATATATATGCACTGTTACTGTAAAAATGACACTGGCAGGGAAGGGGTTCATTTTATTGGAGAGGGAGGGGTTAATGTATGCCTGGTGCTTACTAATGTGTGTGGGGGGAGGTGACTGAGTGAGTCAGAGACAGATCGCATGTTCAGCTATGCTGAACACTGCAATCTGTCACTCCTTGTCACTTAGGAGATCCGCCCGCTCTGTTTATATAAGCGGGCGGATCTCCAAACTAGATTCCCAGACGATCAGGGAAGAGCAGCGGCGATCGCCGCCGCTCCTCCCCTGGCCCGACTCCCGCTGTGACTGAAAACAGCGGGAGCGCCACCTACAGGGGGAGGAGTCCAGCGACTTAGTACTACATCGCTGGACGATAACGAAGCACTTTGCCGCAGTACGGTCAACGTGACCGGTCGGCAAGTGGTTAACTAACAATTGTGCCATTGTGCGACGCTGTACCCAAATAAAATTGATGTCCTTTTTTCCCCACAAATAGAGCTTTCTTTTGGTGGTATTTGATCAACTCTGCAATTTTTATTTTTTGCGCTATAAACAAAAAAATAGCGACAATTCTGAAAACAAAACAATATTTTTTAATTTCTGCTATATAACATTCCCAATAAAAAAAAAAATCAAAATCACATTTTTTCATCATTTTAGGCCAATTTGTATTCTGCTACATATTTTTGGAACAAAAAAATTCCAATAAGAGTATATTGATTGGTTTGCACAAAAGTTATCGTGTCTACAAACTAGGGGAAAGTTCTATGTCATTTTTTTTTTTCAACTTGTAATTTTTATTTTGTTTATCAGTTCAGTAGCATATAACAACTGAGTATAACAAGAAGTCAACATGACTGCATAAAACAATTACATAGCATGTCCAATAAAGATCATGTACAACAACAATTGAATAATAACATACATTGGCAAGCGTGTTGGTTTAAACTAGAAACCAGAAAAAGGAAAAAAGAAAAATATGGTCTCAGCGGTGGGTGTAATGGAAGAGTCACATATGAGCTCCAAAAAAGATAAGTTAGAGCACTCCCAGACGAGGGTATCCTTTGTATGGTATGAGTAAATCATAGGCAGGAGCTTTGTTATAAAGATTGTTATATTCTCAATAGATTCGGAAACAACTACAGTGGGAAGGTAGGGAGCATTGGTTAATGAGTTACATGTGCCTGCCGTTCAAGGGGCCAGGAGGGAGAGCCATAAAGTTTATGTAATGTCCAAACTACTATCAGGATTTATAAGCCAATGGCTCCACCATGTGAAGAATTTTGTTAGGCTGTAGTGAGCTTTCGCAAACATGTATTCCATATGCATGTTCTGGTTTAGAATAAGTATACACTGTCGCAATGTAGGCGTGTGGCGGGATTTCCAATTTCTGGCTATCGCCAATCGTGCCGCTATCAAGATGTGTGTGATGACAGGGTGGAAGTCTATGTGCCAGTTATGAAGCCCCACTCCCAGTAGGGCAGTCTGCGGCTCCAATGAAATCTGTCGTCCCGTAATTTGTTTGATGAGCGAGTCAATTGCTCTCCAGAATGCAGTGATCTCGTGGCAGTACCACCAAATATGCGATGCCGAGCCGAATTGTCCACACTCCCTCCAGCAGCGATTCGATTGTGTTGGGAAGATGCGTGACAATTTTTCTGGTGTGTAGTACCAAAAATTGAGAATTTTAAGAGCCGATTCCCAATGTGACAAACATTTGGAGAATTTTAGAGGGTATCTCATAGCTTGGTGCCACCCTTTGGTGTCTTCCGTGAAATGTAGATGGTGTTCCCATTTGTCCATGGAAGGAAGCTTTTGCTGATCTGATCCATTTGCCAACAGCTTATAAAAAAAGGAGATCCCTCTGCAGGATTTAGACGGCTGTAGATGATTTTGAATAATCTGTAGTGGAAGTGGCGAGGAAGACCACAGGTTTTTTTCCAAAGAGTGCCGAATACGCAGATATTTAAAGAAGTCTTTATTTGGTATATGAGACCTGGTTTGTAGTGCAGAGAAGGTGAATAGCTGGCCTTGGTTGTATAAGTCTCCAATCGAGGTTAGACCGATAGTCACCCAAGAGTCGATCCCTAGGTCCTGACACAATAAGGTTAAAGCTTGCAGTGGTAGTAGGTTAAGAGTTGTTGCTGAGATGCCCTGAGACATTTGTGAAATGGATTGCCAGACTCAGATAGTCGCATTATCTGAGGATAGGGGAACTTTTGACCGCTGTAATTGTAGCTATAGAGCTGCAAGCATGTGCTTGGGTGGGCAATCCAGTACTTCTTGCTCGATCTGAAGCCACCTATGTTGCTTTGAATGAGTCCACCAATATTTGGATTGGTCTAGAATAGTGGCCTTGTAATACCTTTTTATGTCAGGAGCACCCAAACCAGCTGAGGACGTTGGAGCATACAAAGTGGATCGGTGGACTCTCGGGTGTTTACCATTCCATATAAATGAGTTAAGTGCTTTTTGGAATCTGTTCAATTGATCTTGACTAAAAGCCAGCGGGATAGCTCTAAATAAATAAAGTATATGTGGCATGAGAAACATTTTAGCAAGTGCAATTCTCCCTGCCCAGGATGCTTTGACAGTACGGAGGCTCAGAGATAATTCCACTAGCTTCTTAAGTACTCTTTCCAGATTGAACCTCACCTGGGTGGTTGAAGGCACTGTAAGGTCAATTCCTAAGTATTTCAGAGATGAAGCTGGGGCCCAAGGGAAAGGGGAGATCTCAGAAATTTGTTTTTTTAAACTGTTTTCAAGGCAAATGCCTAACATAACAGACTTGGAGCAATTGAGTTTGTACATGGAAACCATGCCAAATTGGGTCAGTAAGTCAGTGAGTGCTGGGAGTGATTGGGTAGGATTTGTAAGTGCTATAATAGTGTCGTCGGCGTAAAGACCGATTTTATGAACGGATTTCCCAACTGTTAACCCTTCGATATTGGGGTGCGATCTAATTGCTGTCGCTAACGGTTCCATTATTAAGGCGAAAAGTAGGGGGGACAATGGACAACCCTGTCTGGTCCCATTGGTGATTCCAAATGGTTTGGAAGTAAGCCCTGAAGTCCGAACCCTGGCAGAGGGGCAGGAGTATAGATTCATGACTGCATCGTAGAAGGGACCCTGTATACCGAATCTTTGAAGAACTGTTGAGAGGTACCCCCAATGCACCCTATCAAACGCCTTCTCTGCGTCCAAAGATAGGAGCAGAGAAGGCGTTCGGTGATGCTCAGCCCACTGTATGAGGTTAATAATCCGCCTAGTGCCATCCGGAGCCTGCCTCTGTGGTATGAAGCCAACCTGGTCCGGATGCACCAGATCAGCGATGTAGCGCGACAACCACGTGGCCAAGATTTTTGCATATAATTTGGTGTCCGTATTGAGCAGTGATATGGGTCTATAATTTGCAGGATCCTCCTGGGGTTTTCCGGGTTTGGGTATGGTTACAATCAATGCCTCAAGAGATTCCTTGGGCATATGTCCCGATGCTACATAGGAATTAAATATGTTGCATAGATGTGGGCTGAGGAGGGGGAAGAAGGTACGATAGTATTCATTACAGAATCCATCCGGGCCAGGGGCTTTATGTAGGGGAAGGTCACGTATCACTTCACATACCTCTGCTTCCGAGAAGGGAGTGTTGAGTTGTGAGATTTGGTCTAGTGTCAATGTCGGCAAGTGCAAGGACTGTAAAAAGTCATTAATTCGGTCTACAGTAGGTGAAGGTTCAGCAGGGTCGTCTTTTAAATTATATAATTTAGAGTAAAAATCGCTAAAGCAATCCGCTATGTCTTTAGGGTTACTCAGTCTGTGTCCTTGGGAAGAAGTCATATAGGGAATCCGGTGAAGGGCTTCCTTTCGCTTGACTTGCCTAGCTAAAAGGGCACCCGGTTTATTATTGTGAACGTACCAGTCAAGTCTGAGTTTTTTAATATGGTGATCAAATGTCGCATGTAAAAAGGTGCTAAGGTCTTCTCTAAGGTGACGCAGTGTATTAATATTGTGGTCAGAGGGGCTGATCTTATTAGAGCATTCTACCTGTTTAATCTGTGCCATTAGGGCAACGATCTTTTCCGATCTCTTACGTTTCTCCTGGGCTCCCAGCTTCATAAACAAACCTCGAATAAAGGCCTTATGCGCATCCATAATAATGAATCATCATCTACCGACCCAGCATTTACTTCAAAATAGGTCTCTATTGCCGTCTTGATCTCCGCCTGGTACTGTGGGTTAGATAAAATGGTGGTATTCATATGCCACAAAGAGTTTCTCGTGATATGGTGTCCCTGTGCCAGGGTTAAAGTGACCGGTGCATGGTCAGACCATGTGATGGATCCGATGGACACTTTGGAAACAGACTGTAGTGCGAGGGCATGTACCAGGAAGAGATCAATTCTGGAATAGGATTTTTGTGCTGCTGAAAAATAAGTATAGTCTCTTTCAGTGCCATGAAGGCAACGCCAAGGGTCATAAAAATTTTCTGTATGTATCATGTTGGAGAGAGCCGAGGATCTAGGTCTTGTTGGATTAGAGGTATCTAGAGTGTTGTCAGGAATGTCATTAAAATCTCCGCAAAGGATCACTTGTTCCTTGAGGAATGGCTGTAATTTGTATAGCAGAGTTTTGAAAAAAGATTTACGTCTCGTGTTGGGAGCATAGACAGTAGCGATCACCAACGGAGAATTGTTAACCGAGGCAGAGAGAATAATATATCTGCCTAAGGGATCAGTTTCTACATGTTGAGTATACAGTATTACGTATAGCTATCATCACACCTTTCGTCTTATTGGGTGCACAGGCAAAGAATTGGTGTGGGAAGAGTCTGTGAGTGCATGAGGGGGCTTTATCCTGTGCAAAATGTGTTTCCTGGACGCATAATATGTCCGTGTTGAGAGATAATGCCTCCCTCCATAGTCTGGAACCCTTGAAGGGGCTATTAAGCCCCTTCGCGTTGATGGTGGTAATATTAAGGGACATATCTGAAGTAGCTGGCGTTGCCTGTGTGGCCCCTGATAGGAGTTCTCTGAGTTGAGTAGGAGAGAGTTATATTCTGACAACAAAGGATATCTTTCGTATCAATATACAAGTAGTACCCGCTGATAACCAATACAATCAAGAAATTGTATAACGTGCCTAAACAACAACAAGTGTGAGTAGTAGGTGGCAGATATAAGAATAAAAAAAATAAATAAAATAAAAATAAAAAGACAAAAGAAAACAGGTAGGAATGTTTTCAAGTGTGCGTGGCACACTTCTTACACGGGGTGTGTAAACAAAGGAGAGTGACCGAGCCTCCAGAGGGGATTGTGTGGCTTATTTCCCCCTTGGGGGAAGCCCGATAAAATATGGGATTTAGGTTCATCACGGGGGGAATGGTAGTTGTTTACCACGCTCCGGTGGCCCACGGGTGTCCTTTGATGAATGTGAACCTTGTTGCTCGCCCATGTGCGATGCCGGGGTGGGGACCAATCCCCAGTTGTGCAGCTGTTTGTATCCCTCTTTTGGGGTTGTCATAGCAACTTGTTGGCCTTGATACATGACCAAAAGCTTTGTGGGGAAACCCCACAAAGGTTGTTAGGTTGTTATCCTGCAGTATTTTCGTCACCGGCCCAAATTCCCTCCTCCTCTGAGCTGTTGCAGGCGATATATCTTGGTAAAGGGAAACACCTGCGTACGGGGACGGCAGCACTCGGGCATTCCTGGCAGCCCTGAGAATGAGATCCTTGATATGATAGTAGTGTACTCTCGCCAGAATGTCCCTCGGAACTGAGTCTGGGAGGTGTGGTGGTTTTGAGATTCTATGCGCACGGTCTATAAGTAGGTCTCTAGGCGATATGTCTGGGGATAGTTTCAGCATAAGTTGTTTCAAATAGGGGACGATTTCCTGTGGCTTAACGGTCTCAGGGACACCCCTAAATTTAATATTATTTCGTCGCGACCTATCCTCTAGGTCTGCGACTTTTAATTGCAATTTCTGAATCGCTTCAGCCTGAAACTCATGTATGTCTACCACCTCATTGTGCGCTGCTGCCATGTCTGAGAACTGTAACTCCATATTGTGTGCCCGTTCCTCCAGGCTGTCCACTCTAACTGACAATTTGTTTGTAGATAAGTGGAGCTCTCTTTGGAAGCCTGATTGAAGGGAGAGGAGCATTGCCTTCAGTGTAGCTTCAGTGGCTGGGACGTCTCCCGCAGGAAAGGCAGAGAGAGGGTTAATGCAGGGCTCTGATAAGTCTGCGGCCTGTTCATTGCTGTTAGCTCCGTGTTGTTTTTTCACTGAGGGAGTCTTAGTGGGGGAGGAAGCTGGAGATACCGCTGCTCTCTTACATCTATCAGCCGAAGATGAGAGGTTAGTATCTGAGGAGGATTCCTCCATGTCAGACTCCGGGTCTGTGAGGTAAACTGCTTGAGCAGACCTTTCTGCTCCTTGACTCCCGGCCCCCCCAGCACCATCTTTGTCAGAGCGCTGCGTCTGCATCTTGAAGAATTCCGTGAGACGGCAGGGACCCGAGGACGGCAATCGCCGGCGGGTCATACTCCGGGTAAGTGCGGCTTTCTTTCTCTCTGATGACAGGGCGGGATTGTCGGGCTGCGGCGCTGCGATCAAAGCTTTTCCCCCTGAGAGGCTACGGAGCAGTAAGTTAAGCGGCCATACTGCTCAGCGGCCAGGACACGCCCCCTACTGTTCTATGTCATTTTTATTTATTTATTTTTTTTACTAGTAATGGAGGCGATCTGCGACATTGCGGTGGACAGAACACGGCAGACCGCTGTTCTGTGAGCAATGAACAGAGGGCTCCTGTGTTCCTCCTATTTAGGAACACAGGTCCCTGTGTTCATTCCATAAGTCCATTCCCCACACAGTTAGAAAGCACTCCTTGGGGAGACATTTAACCCTTTTATTGCCCCTGGGTTAACCCATGCCAGTTAACAATTAACATTAACAATGCCAGTGTCATTATTACAGTAACAGTGCATATTTTTAACACTAATTACTGTAGTAATGTCACTGGTCCCCCAAAAAGTGTCAAAAATGTCAGTTAAGGGTTTGATCTTTCCGCCGCAATGCCACAGTCCCGCTAAAAATTGCTGATCGCCACCATTAGTATAAAACAAAATAATAATAATGACATAAATCTTTCTCCTAGTTTGTAGGCGCAATAACTTTTGCACAAACCAATCAAAATACACCTATTGGAATTTTTTTTTTTACCAAAAATATGTAGCAGAATACAAATTGGCCCAAAATGATGAAAACATTTGATTTATTTATTTATTTATATTTTTTTGGGAATACTTCTATAGCAGAAAGTAAAAAATATTGTTTTTTATTTTTTTTCAGAATTGTCGCTCTTTTTTTGTTTATAGCGCAAAAAATAAAAATCGCACAGGTGATCAAATACCACCAAAAGAAAGCTCTATTTGTGGGGAAAAAGGACATCAAATTTATTTGGGTAAAGTGTCGCACAACCGTGCAATTGTCCAGTAAAGTATTGCAGTGCCAAATTGCAAAAAATGACCTGGTCATTAAGGGGGTAAAACCTTCTGGTCCAGAAGTGGTTAAATAGCCAAAAGAGACTGGTTGTAGGCTGGACTAAAGAGGCAGGTAATGGTAACCAGGGGAGTCACTGTGGAAACAAGGAATGGCTGGTAATAAACCAAAACTAAGCAGCCTGAAAGAAAAAAGCTGCAATAAATAGCAGGAGCCCTGACAGTACCCCCTCCTCAATGACCCGTCTCTAAGCACCCACGGGACAAGCGGCTACAAAGGCAGTTACGTCAGTGCAGGGATCATGCCACCGGAATAATTGAGACACAGACCATATGAGTTTGTTCTTCCCTGGGCGCCCAGCTGCTTTAGGTGGCCGGTAGGCCATGAGAAAAGGAGTGCAGAGATTTTCGGGGACAAAGCAGTAGTCATGAGGTTTTTCTGGAGGAGAATGAATCTGAGAGGCCAGAATTCTCTCACCCAAAAGGTGAAGTGAGACTAGTGTGAATAGTGGCCAAAATGTGGTCTGGGGAGGTATGACAGGAGTAGGAACAGACTCCATCTTGGAAGAGGAGAAAAATTGCCGCAACAATGCATCAGCCCTTATATTCTTCGTACTGGGTAAGAATGAGACTATTTAATTGAAACTTGATAGAAAAAGGGCACACAGTGCCCTTCTGGGAGATAAGCATTTTGCCTCAGACAAAAAATGTGAGATTCCTATGGTCTGTCAAAATGAGGACCCACACCAAAGTACCCTTGAGGAGATGCCTCCATTCTTTAGGAGCTAAAACGATGGCTAATAATTCTCTGTCCCCAATCTCATAATTGAATTCTGCAGGAGACAATTTTTAGAAAAATAGCCACAGGGTTGCATAGAGCTCTTAGAGGTAGGATGTTGAGACAGGAGAGCACCTACACCAGTCTCAGTCGCATCAACCTCAAGAATGAAGGGTAATGTAGGATCAGGATGTGCCAGCACAGGAGCTGTAGCAAAAGCAGCTTTGAGAGATTCAAAGGCTTTAATGGAATCAGAGGGACCAATTCTGTGGGTTGTGATCCTCCCTGGTCACATCAGTCAGGGGATTGATCAGAGAAGAGAAATTATTTCCAATAATAATTGACAAAGCCAGGAGAACGTCGTAGAGGACGTAGACCTACAGGTCTAGGCCACTGTAAAACTGAAGATAGTTTCTCTGGGTCCATCGAAAACCTGGCAGTAGAAATTACATAACCCAAAAATTTAACCTGTTCACGATGGAATTTGCACTTCTCCAACTTGCAATACAGGTTGTTCTCTCTCAACATATTTAGCACAGGGAAGACATCTGTGTGGTGGTTTTCTAGGGATTTAGAATATATGAGAAAATCATCAAGGTAAGCTACCACACACTGCTGCAGCATATCCCAAAGGGCATTATGAGGTATTCGCAGTGTCCAATCCCACTGTTTTCCATTCATCACCCTGTTTAATCCTCATGAGATTGTTTGCCCCTCTAAAATTGAGCTTAGTTAGACCGTTGCTCCCTTGAGGCGATCAAATAATTCTGCAATCAATGAGATCGGATACACATTCTTAACTGTAATGCGATTGAGACCTCTTTATTCAATACGGGTCTGAGTTCAGCACCAGCAGGAGAAGAGGATTTGTGGATGAACCTCTGGGAAAGTGAATCTGTAACATACTCCTCCATAGCCTTATCTTCCGAGACAGACAAAGGGTAAACCCAGCCAGGAGGGGGAATGCCACCAGGTTGGAGGTCAATTGGGCAATCTTAAGGCCGATGTTTGTCAAAGACATCACTGAATACATGGTACTCCTCTGGCAATGAAGAGAGTGAAGGTGTGCACATGACCTTAATAACTTTCTGAAAACATGCATAGTGGTGACCATGACAGAACCTCGGCACTATGCCAATCAAAAAAGGGATTGTGCCTCTGTAACCAAGAATAACCAATAAAAACCGGGTAATGAGGTGAGGGAATTACTTGGAACTGGATTATCTCATGGTGAAGAGCCCCTACAGCCATGGTCAACGGAGCATTTTTTTTAGGTCAGATGGGCAGGCTGTAGAGGTCTCCCATCTATAGCCTCAATAGCAACTGAGGAGGCACAAGGCTGCAGCAGTATCGAGTGCTTTGACACGAAAGCACTATCTATGAACAAGCTTGCAGCCCCAGAATTGATTAGTGCCTGGGTATCGATGGAAAACTTGGACCAGGAAAGGGTAGCCGGAACTAGAGGCTTATCCTTCAGGATAGTCGGGAACGCAAATATGCCACCTAGGATCTGTACCCTACAGGACCTCAGGTGCAGGTTTTTCCTGGACAGGTAGGACAAGACTTCAATAAGTGATCTGGCTGGCCACAGTAAAGGTACAATCTCTCCCTCCTTCCATCCTTCTAAAGGTCCTCTCTTTTGCAGAGAAATGTGTGAAACTTAGCTGCATGGGTTGTACTTCACTGAAGTGCTCAGGCCCAGGAGACATGGGAGGTGAGAGAGGTACAGTATAGGTGGGAAAGCAAAGCTCAGAGCCAAATGTACAGGAGGCTTCCACAAGCGCTCCTTAAAGGAAGGTCTCTTTCGGAGTATGATATCAATGAGAATGTCAAACAAGATCAACTTCTCAAGATTCCAAGGGATTTATTGAGCTGCAATCTCATCTTTAATGTTATCAGAGAGACCATGGGAAATAGCAGCCACGAGAGCCTCATTGTTGCAACCAACCTCAGCTGCCAGAGTACGGAATTTAATAGCGCAGTCGGCAGCCTTTCTCATACTCTGTTTAATGAACATGAGGCTTTTTGCAGCAGAGGTGGAGCGAGTGGGAACATCAAATACCCTTTTAAAGGAAGCCACAAACTTAGAGTAATTATGGACGAGTTTTTGCTTCTCCCATAGAGAGTTTGCCCAAGCCAAGGCTCTGTCAAAAAGCAAAGAAATAACGAAGCCTATTTTGCTTCTGTCCGTAGGGAACACCTGAGGCAGCATCTCAAAATATATTCCAACCTGTTTAAGAAACCTTCTACAGTGAGCTGGATAACCCCCAAAATGCTGAGGAAGCAAAGCAGAACCAGTCATACCTCTGACAGAGGTATTATTAGATGAAGCTGCCTGAACAGAGACAGGAGCAGCAGCAGCAGGGATGGCTTTCAATACTGGTTGTACCGGAGCAGCTGGAGTGGGAGGATCCAGATGAGCAGTTCAAAACAGGAGCGTTTGTAATGCTTTGGCAAACTGATCCATGTTCTGGTCCTGTTTGTCTAATTTGGAAAAAATATTTAATATAGAAGAAATGGCCCACACTCCAAGATCCATCAAAATTTGTGTTTAATAAACGAACTTCCCAAGTGTACAAACAGTGCAAAGGTAGACGCGTTTCACACACTAACAGGTGCGCTTAATCATTACAAAGACAAGTCAGCATTATTCAAATATTCCTATATGCAAAGAATGCAGGATTTAGTGTATGTGTATACAGGAAAGGGAAAAAGAAAAAAAAAAGTTATTAATAAAAACATTATAGCTAAATGTGTATCCTGATAGTAAAAATGTTAACCACTTAAGCCCCGGAAGATTTTACCCCCTTCCTGACCAGGGTTTTTTTTGCGATTTTTTACTGCGTGACTTTAACGGACAATTGCGCGGTCGTGCGACGCTGTACCTAAACGAATTTGACGTCCTTTTTTCCCACAAACAGAGCTTTCTTTTGGTGGTATTTGATCACCTGTGCGATTTTTTGATCATGCGCTAGAAAAAAATAGCATAAATTTTGCAAAAATAACAATATTTTTCACATTTTTTTATATGAAATTCCCCCCCAAAAAAATGTAAAAATCAAAATTTTTTAACATTTTCGGCCAATTTGTTTTATGCTACATATGTTTGGTAAAAAAAATCGCAAAAAGCGTATTTTGATTGGTTTGCGCAAAAGTTATCGCGTTTACTAACAAAGGGAAGGATTTTTGTCATTTTTGGTGTTTTTTTTATTAACGAGAAAAGGTTTGCTCGTGGCGGGTGATCCAAATCTGTGCCACATCCCTAATATACAGTTAACACATATAAGTGTTGAAAAACATTAAAAACATTACAGGCATTTGAAAATCATCAAGAACATAACCAAGACCATGAGATGACTGGAACCAAATACCCAATATATTTCGGAAAATCAAGTTTCCTTCTTCAGGGGAGGTTCACACAGTAGGAAGTGTTCTAACAATGGAGAGTAACAAAAATGAAGTTATATCTCTTGTAACAGGAAGTCAGCTAAATCTGGGAATGTAGTCACAGGAAGGAGATACATTTCTACCTGATTTAGAAAGTCTATTAATTAATTTAGGGTGTTGGCTACAGAGCTAGCCAGCAGGAAGTTGAAAGGCCTTCACCTGTTCAGAATGAGGGAGTTAAGGCTCTATAATTTGTTCAGAGAAATTCCTATTGTTTGCTGCCTCCAGAAGCTGCATCCTGAAGCCATGTGGGCTGGGAGCAGGAGGACAGTCAGCGTGTGCCTCCCGACAGGATGTGTGGGCCTGGGAGAAGACCCCCCGGAGTGATGTGTGCCCGGGACGGTAACCAAGGGTGAATACGTCTCAAAGGTGAGAAGACGAACTGTTGATGTGAAAGAAACAAAAGGACTGTGTTGCCCTGTGAAGCTATTATAAAAGGACTATTGAGTGTCCGCTGTAGGACAAGGAAGTCTGCCCGACGGTAGGTTGGAGACAGACACTTAGGCAGGTTCCAGTTGTGAGAAGGTAGCCGCCCACAGAGGCAAGGATTTATTTTCTGTTTTATTTTATTTTGGATGTTTTGCTGCATACAGCCTGGTGAAGAAAGTACCATTTAATAAACCACACTGTTTGTTTGCAAGCACTTGTCGGCTACCTCTCTGGGAAAACGCACCCCCCAAGGGGTCATCCACACCCGCCACCGAGCTAATCCCTCACATATGGTGGAGGTATGCAGTGGGCATAAGCAGAGATCCCTGCAAGGAAGTGCAAATGTTTGATGAACTTTATCTGGTGCATGAGATTGCACAATCTATGTGTGCAGGAGAGAAGATCCTGACAGAAAAAAAAAAAGTGTTTTAAAGAGACAGCGGTCTCAAAATTATTTGATGAACTTTGTTGTGTCTGGTGCAAGTGACTGCACAAACTGTGTGTGCAGGAAAAGAGATCTTGCAAGAGAGAGAGAAAAACTACATGTGTTAAAGAGACAGTGGTCTGAAAAAGTTTTGCTGGACTGTGAAAAATTTGTTTGTGGAGTTATTGAAGATGGGGCGTTCAAAACGCCTGAAGAATGCAAAGATAGATGAAATGAGAGACCGGATTCTATGGATGGAGGGGATGTTGCCGTCTGAACCAGCCCCATCCATGCCTAAAGAGAGTCTACTAAAGAGGAAGGTTGTTGTCCCTAGCAACACTGATGAAACCGCTATGGAGACGCAGTGTGCTCAGATGAAAAGTAAACTCAAAATGGAGGAGATGTTGAAACATCTGATTATATCAAATGCAGCTCAACAGCAAGCAAATGCAGCTCAACAGCAGGCAAATGCGGATTTTCAGCAGAGCTTTGCAGCTCAACAAAAGGCTCATCAAGAGAGCATGGCAGGCTGGAAACAGAGACGCCAGCAGCCAATGGAGGCCATCGGTTTGGAGGAAACCGAGTATGTGTGCAGGGCTGAGTTGGATGCCTTGCAACGGAAAATGGAAGAAAAGGAACAAGCCTTGGAATTGCTTAAAATGGAGCATAGAAACTTGCAGGAAATGAATGAACTACTCAAGTCTCATGTGTTACAGTGGGAAGAATCCACTGCTCTTCTTTTGGTCGAGTTGCAAAAACGCAGAGAGACTATAATGGAGAAAGATACCATCCTCATGGAAAAGGAAAGTGAAATTCAGACTTTGCAGAAGCAAAGTATGGCTGATATGTTGGAGTTGCGTAATCAGCTGGAAAAAAGTCTTCAGTGTTTGGAAGTTACAAAAATAGACCTGCAGGAGTCGCAGGAACAGAATGTCGCTCTGAAAACGACATTGTCTCTCAGCGACAACGAGAAAAGTGAAAGAGAGGCTAAATTACTGAGTACTGTGTATGAGCTCACCACTTTGAGCAATGTGGTAGATGAATTACGTGCAGACTGTGAAAGTTGGAAAGGTGAAGCCCAACGTTTCCAGCAGCAGTTAAAGGAGAAAGAAGCCTGTGTGGCAGAATTACAATCTCATTCCCAGAAACTAGCCAATGAGGTGAAGGCTCTTATGCAGGGAAAAGGAGATTGTGAACATAAGAGGGAAAAAGTAGAGGCACAGCTTCTGGAATCGCAAGTCAAGGTGTCAGAAGGTGACCGATTGTGTGCTAAGCTGTCAGAGAAGGCAAACCGACTGCAGGTTGAGTTGGACAATGTTATAAATCAGCTTTCTCAAGCAGACAGAAAATCTAGAGAAATTGCGGAAGATTTTTCTATCTTGGAATCGCAGCTGCAAGACACGCAGGAACTCTTACAGGAAGAGAGGTGTCAAAGGCTGAGTTTTAGCACAAAGCTCAAACAAATGGAAGATGAGAAAAATGGCTTCCTGGAACAATTAAAAGAGGAGGCGGAAGCAAAGAAAAACCTATCAGAGCAAGTCGCAACATTGCAAGCTCAGATAGCGGATATGAAAAAACGCATGGAAGAAAGCGTTGGTTCATTACAGTGTGTTGAAGATGTGAAAAAGAAGTTTGATCAGATGCTTGGTGAAGAGAAGACTGTGTCTGCAAAATATGCAGAAGAACGCGCACGTGCAGAAACGGAGGTGCGTGATAACGAGAGCAAAGCCCTGTTCTTGGCTCGCTCTTTGGAGGAAGCTCTAGAGTGTAAGGCTGAACTAGAAAGTGTTAAACAGCTGCGTACAGAAATGGAAGAATTGGTCAGCTCCAAGGATGATGTTGTGAAAAGCGTTCAGGAGCTAGAAAAGTCTAAGCGAGCCTTAGAACAGCAAGTAGAAGAGATGAAGATTCCGTTGCAGGAACTGGAAGAGGAATTCCAGGCAACAGAGGATCTGTCCCAAAGAGGGGATAGTGTGCCTGATGCAGTTTTTAAAAGGATCAGTGTTTTGGGGTCTGTCCTGAGTGAGCCTCAGAAATGTGACGACATGTGGCTTGAATCACCCCTTTGGAATAAACCGTTCCTTCAAAAACTTCAAGCATTGGAAAATGTATCATTAGAACTTCAGCAAACAAAGGAGCTGAGTAAGAAATGTGGTGATTTCTCAGTTCAGGCTGAAAACCTAGTGGAGAAAACTAAGGCTGTTGGTGAAAACGTGAAGCAAATGAATAAGTGCCTTTCAGGGAGTGTTTCCAAAATGGAACTGGTGAAAGACGGGTGGCAGAAGTTTGATCGTGATCTTGAGATGCATTCCATGTGGAATTCAGATAGAGAAAAAGAACTAGGTGACCTTGAGCGGTCAAATAGTTCAGCAGAAAGTGCATTGAAGAAACCTGTAAAAGAATGTGTTGCAGTTCCATGCTTCTTCACTGATGCAGAGAGGAGGTCTATAATGGATACCACCCAGATCGCTGGGTTCAACTGTGTTGTTGCCTTTGACCCCTATGTTGGTGGAAGGAAAGTTGATGATGTTCTGGTTGGCTTCTTCTGTGAAGAGTTTGGCAAGAAATATAAACTGAATATCAAATCAAATAGTAGGCCTTTACTGCGACTCGCTCAGGAGGGCGAAAAGTTTAAGAAGTTGATGAGTGCAAATGCTTCAGATCTGCCTATGAATATGAAATGTTTGGTGAATGATATTGATATCTCTGGGAAAAGGAACAGGGGTCACTTTGAAGAAATGTGTGACAGCCTGTTGTCTCAATTGGAAAATCCTCTGCACAGCATCTTAGAGCAAGCAAAGCTCAAGAAGGAAGATCATTCCCTTTTACAACAAAAAGCCAATGATTGTATACAGATGTATGGAGAGGCAACTCAAGTCACAGAGGGATGTCAAGAGTCCCTACTTGGAACAAACCTTAGTGAAGCAAAGGTTCTCAAAGTTTTGTGGAAAACATTTATGGATTGCAGAGAGAGGCGTCTTAAGAATGTTGAAGACATTAAGACTAGCCCAATTGAGTTGCCTATGGATCACGGTCCTCCATGGTGGATTGGACAGACGGTTATGAGGGACAAGCTGTCTGACATTTATGAGAAAGCTGTCAATGAAGATGACAGAAACGAGAAGGAGCGAAATGATGCCAAAAATGCAGTTGAAGAATGTGTATATGAGATGAGAGACAAACTGTGTGGCATTTATGAGAAATCCGTCAATGAAGATGACAAAACAGTTTCATCCGGAAGCTTGAGGATAATAGGAGGCTTATCAGTGAGTCAGCAGTGCTTGACACATGCGTGCCTGGAAATCTGTGTCCCAACCCTAGGGTTGAAACAAGAGGGGGGGGTATGTAACAGGAAGTCAGCTAAATCTGGGAATGTAGTCACAGGAAGGAGATACATTTCTACCTGATTTAGAAAGTCTATTAATTAATTTAGGGTGTTGGCTACAGAGCTAGCCAGCAGGAAGTTGAAAGGCCTTCACCTGTTCAGAATGAGGGAGTTAAGGCTCTATAATTTGTTCAGAGAAATTCCTATTGTTTGCTGCCTCCAGAAGCTGCATCCTGAAGCCATGTGGGCTGGGAGCAGGAGGACAGTCAGCGTGTGCCTCCCGACAGGATGTGTGGGCCTGGGAGAAGACCCCCCGGAGTGATGTGTGCCCGGGACGGTAACCAAGGGTGAATACGTCTCAAAGGTGAGAAGACGAACTGTTGATGTGAAAGAAACAAAAGGACTGTGTTGCCCTGTGAAGCTATTATAAAAGGACTATTGAGTGTCCGCTGTAGGACAAGGAAGTCTGCCCGACGGTAGGTTGGAGACAGACACTTAGGCAGGTTCCAGTTGTGAGAAGGTAGCCGCCCACAGAGGCAAGGATTTATTTTCTGTTTTATTTTATTTTGGATGTTTTGCTGCATACAGCCTGGTGAAGAAAGTACCATTTAATAAACCACACTGTTTGTTTGCAAGCACTTGTCGGCTACCTCTCTGGGAAAACGCACCCCCCAAGGGGTCATCCACACCCGCCACCGAGCTAATCCCTCACACTCTGTACAATATGCAAATATATATATACATACTGTAACATAAAGTCATTAATACAGCACTACATGGGTATATTGTTGCTGTTTGTTTGTAAAGAAATTTTTTGTGTACCTATTTTGAGATAAACAACAAAGTAGAACACTTACATGGTTGGTCTTGTGATAAATATAAAGCCTGTGGGGTGGCTAAAAACACAGCTGCTTCACCTCAGATGTGGGTTCACTATCATAAGCAGATATGTCCCAATGGTTCAACCAAATCACTATAGTTAGATGGAATATAGGATGATTCCGCATGCGGACCCCCTATCTCCAAACATAGTGTGGCCACCTGAAGTCCCAAAAGGAAGGCCGTGGTGCCAGGAGGCTGACCGTATGGACCAACTAGGGAAAGGAGATATATAATGTGGGAAAAATATATTATTAAAAAGTAAATTTGTTTAGATGACTCCAAGGTCAGACAATTGGATTATCACAAGGATAAAGTCCAATATGTCTTAGGGGAAAGTTGATAAGAAATAGTACTACCTGTATGATGTTGAAAAGGTGAGTGCCACACCTGGGGATCGGCCAGCGCAAAGCAAAGTAGCAGAGAAATAGCAAGTGTGGTAAATGAATTTATATATACCTACTCATGGGTCCAATGGTCATCAGCTGGCTTGAGGCCCGTGGGGCTTCCCGGACCGCGGACGCCAGGACCGCCCCGCCGTGTGTGGTGCGCATGACCGAAGCGTCATAGCGCCGGCGGAACTGGAAATGGCGTTCGCGCTCCACCGACACGGGTCGCGAAACCGGAAGCGGGTGTCCGCATCCGGTTCACGTTTGGTCAGCCCAGCTCCAGTCCGCAACAGAGTGCAGTGGGCGGGGCCGGCCAAAGACAACGAGCGCCAATAGGCGCCCTGTCTCCCCGTGCCGGGGGGGTCACAGCAGAAGGAGAAAAGGGAGAGGAAACATAATGGGATCATCTGGCATAGTGTATGATTATAATGATGGATTAGTAATAAAAAGATCTATATATATATAAATGATCCCAAAGTCATCTGGAATTATTAATGAGTCCCTGAGTACTATATAAACAGAGGGTTGCAATTATATTACCAATGCATCCCTGAATGATGTAAGGACAGGGAAATGCAGATAAATTAGCGGTGAACAGCACATATGCCGGGAGAGAAACAGCTGGGGATTAGCCACTCCTTTAACAAATGTATAAATGTATAAATAGAATAGAACATCATATATGCAATGGACATTTGACAGAACAAGAATAATATGACAAATTTGGGGAAATAATGAGACAGAGAAATGACACAAAATATATACGTTGAGATGAGATAAAACTACATCTCCATTCCCCCTGAGGCAAATCCCTCCAGAAATGGCTTGAAGGACATTGTTCCATTCAAGCCAGGAGGTTCAGTGGCTTTTAAGGAGTGTATCCATCTCAGCTCCAGCTGGAGGAGACTTTTGTTCCAGTCTCCTCCTCTGGAGCTGGGATGGACACGATCCAAGATGAGAAATTTGATTTTGGGGAATTGTCCCCCATGGACACAAGCGACATGGCGTCCTAACGGAAGCTCAGGGTCTGGTTTGCGCATACTGAGAATGTGACGGTATGCGCGTCGCCAGAACTCCTGTTTCGTTTTTCCTATGTAAAAACATCCGCATGTACATAGGAGTAAATAGACAACACCAATCGTGCGACAGTTCGCAAAATGTCGTGCCTTAAAGATTTGGCCATTAGGTAGACTGGGATATTTCATGGTCAGCATAAAGCCACAGTAGTGGCATGAACCACATATGTAAGTACCCTTATATTTACAACACATTAAGTCCCTGCTGTTATATTCACTCTGGACAAGCTTGTCGCGGAGTGCTGGGGCTCTTTTGTAAGTAAACCCTGGTGTATTGGGTAAATATTGTCCTAAAATAGGATCTGAGGTCAGTAAGTGCCAATGCTTGGTCACTAGATTTTTTATTTTTTTGTGTTGGTACATGTATGGGGTAATTATCTTAATGTAGTTGCTATCCTTGTTGTCGTTTTGTTTGGAGGGATTAAGAAGTTCCCGTCTGTCACTGAGAAGGGCCCTTTTATATGCCTTTTTAAGAGACATTTTAGAGTATCCTCTCCGTGATAGTCTAACACGCAAATCATTTGCAGCGACCTGAAATGATTGCAAGTCGCTGCAATTGCGTCTTAGGCGCAGGTATTGGCTAATGGGAATCGATCGAATTAGTGGTTCAGGGTGAAAGCTTGAACCATGAAGGATGGTATTCCCTGCAGTAGGCTTACGGTATAAGCTACTATGCAGGGTACCATCCTCGCCTCTAAAGATTTCGACATCTAAGAACGTGACACGATTGGCATCCCAATTCATAGTGAAAAGTAGGTTGAAATCGTTCCTGTTCATTCTTTCCAGGCATGTATATAGTAGTTCAAGAGGGCCTTCCCAGATGAGGAACACGTCATCAATGTAACGCGTCCACATAAAAATGTGGTCCGTGTACAGAGATAAGGTCTCATCATCTAGGAAGGATGCCTCCCACTCCCCCAGGTACAGATTGGCGTAGGATGGAGCACAACATGTGCCCATCGCTACGCCCTGTACCTGGAGGTAGTGGGAGCCATTAAACATAAAAATATTGTGCGTGAGAATGAAACGTAAGAGGCTGATTATAAATTCACTATAGGCATTGTTGAATCCTTTTTGTGAAATAATATGTTGGATTGCAGCTATACCCTTTTCATGGGGTATAGAGCTGTATAAAGCTTCTACGTCAATTGTCACAAATATTGCCATGGAAGAAATCGGAACGCCTTCAACCTTACTTAAAAAATGTATTGTATCCTTTGTAAAGGAGGGTAATTCCTCTACAAAGGGTTGCAAAAAGTTGTCAACCAAGCGGCTGGCATTTTCTGATATAGACCCTCTTCCTGATATGATGGGTCTACCAGGGGGGTTGGTAGGATTCTTATGGACTTTTGGAAGTCCATAAAAAGTTGGAATTTTGGGGAACTTTATTCGAATGAAATCCCACGTTTGCTTGGTTATAACGTTATTAAAATATGCTTGGTCAATTAAATGGTAAAACTCCTGATCGAATTTAGCCACGATGGTGGGGGTAATGCGTCTATACCAGTTGATGTTGTTAAGAATCTGATTACACATGTGGACGTATTGTGTGTCATTCATTATAACGATGTTACCCCCTTTGTCAGCTTCCTTTATGACTATCTTTTTGTTACTAGACAATTTGTTTATGGCTTCTCGATGTTGAGCTGAGATATTTGCATAGGGGGTGGAGTCTGTTTTCATCTTCTCAATTTCCTTTGTGACAATCCTAAGGAATGTATTGATATTTTGATTTTGGATGGGGGGATATATATCAGATTTCTTTTTAAGTGTTGTAATATTTTTATTGTCCTCGGTTTTATCCGATGTTACACCTGCTAGTAAGGAGTCAATATCAATGCGATCAATTAAATTTTCATTTTCTTCTAGTAGGGATAGTAGGATATCAAGGGCAGGATCTTGTTTCATATTTTTTGTGTTATCTTTGTGGAACAATAGTTTCAAATTTAGTTTTCGTGCAAACAAATGTAGGTCTTTTATGACCTCGAATTTGTTTGTGTTGGATGTGGGGCAGAAACTGAGGCCCATTTTGAGGATCTCATTTTCTGCTTGGGAGAGAGAATAGTTGGAAAGGTTAATGATAGCAAAATCCTGCACCATGGAAGGACTGTGATCTATGATAGTGGTGTTGGGTCCGGGGGTGTCGTGTGCGTCATGGGAGTGAGTTGGAATGCTCGTTGATATATTAGGTCTAAAAAAGTGGAATCCTGTAATTCTAAATTAGTTGATGTGATGGTTGGAGGGGGTGGTGGAATAGTTGAATCCTGGTTTGATTGTGGTGGTGGGAGTGAAGGGATCTCTCGTGAGTGAGTGTGTGCAGGAAATAAAGAAATATTATCTTTTTTGGAGGGAGGTAGATTAGATTTTTTAGTTGTTTGTTGGGGTACTGGATCCTCCTGGTATGGACGTTTCATGCGCTCATTAATTTTAATTGTTTTGCCCTTAGATATGTCTTTAGACATAGGGGCAGATGGATTATCCTTTTTAAACAAGTTATTTGGATTCTTATTTTGTGCCCATTGGTATGCTTTGCCCTGTTGGGTGATATTTCTACTTCTATTTAGAATTTTTTGTTTTTTCATTAGGATGTTTTTATTGAACGCATCTAAGTGATCCTTAAGTTTTTTCTCACGCTCAGTGTAAGTTTTATGGGACTTAAATTTTTTAATTTTTTCACATGTGAGAGCAATGTCCTTATCTAGTTGTTTAGCTCTCAGAGAGTATTCCTCAATGAGAAGCCTCATGAGAGAGCCTGAACATGCCTGGAGGGCATTTTCCCACCCGGCCTTGAAGGCAGGCGTTATGTCCTCGATAGAGGGAAACACCTGTATTCTTAGGCCGAACGGGCTGATGCCCTCCAGGATATGATCCTGAAAAGATTTGCAATGCCAAAATAATGTTGACTTTTTTTCCAATAGCTTTGAAAGATGAAACAACAGGGAGGTCAGTTCAGTTTCAATGAACTCCTTGTGTTCATATTCAACCAAATAATTGGACATAAGGGTATTCCACTCATCCCCAACAAATTCAGACATTCCGCAGTATTGTAATAATGACAGGAAAATATCAAATGTCTATGTCACACAGCAAAACAAATGGAATTTAAACGTAATTTAATAAGGAGACTGTACACCATATACTTAATATTGGTGGACAGTGAACTTTGTAAGGATGACCTGTCACGAGCTTCGGGGAAAGGTATTTTCTACCTGATTATGCAAGAAAAGGTTTGCTCGTGGCGGGTGATCCAAATCTGTGCCACATCCCTAATATACAGTTAACACAGGAAAGATTCCCCTGGGTTCGGGATTTTTTAGGCACACCAATATGAATGCTAAAATTTATGCAAAAATTATAAAGTTTATTAACGTGTAGAACATATAAGTGTTGAAAAACATTAAAAACATTACAGGCATTTGAAAATCATCAAGAACATAACCAAGACCATGAGATGACTGGAACCAAATACCCAATATATTTCGGAAAATCAAGTTTCCTTCTTCAGGGGAGGTTCACACAGTAGGAAGTGTTCTTACAATGGAGAGTAACAAAAATGAAGTTATATCTCTGTACAATATGCAAATATATATATACATACTGTAACATAAAGTCATTAATACAGCACTACATGGGTATATTGTTGCTGTTTGTTTGTAAAGAAATTTTTTGTGTACCTATTTTGAGATAAACAACAAAGTAGAACACTTACATGGTTGGTCTTGTGATAAATATAAAGCCTGTGGGGTGGCTAAAAACACAGCTGCTTCACCTCAGATGTGGGTTCACTATCATAAGCAGATATGTCCCAATGGTTCAACCAAATCACTATAGTTAGATGAAATATAGGATGATTCCGCATGCGGGCCCCCTATCTCCAAACATAGTGTGGCCACCTGAAGTCCCAAAAGGAAGGCCGTGGTGCCAGGAGGCTGACCGTATGGACCAACTAAAAGTAACTATTTACTTTTTAATAATATATTTTTCCCACATTATATATCTCCTTTCCCTAGTTGGTCCATACGGTCAGTCTCCTGGCACCACGGCCTTCCTTTTGGGACTTCAGGTGGCCACACTATGTTTGGAGATAGGGGGCCCGCATGCGGAATCATCCTATATTCCATCTAACTATAGTGATTTGGTTGAACCATTGGGACATATCTGCTTATGATAGTGAACCCACATCTGAAGTGAAGCAGCTGTGTTTTTAGCCACCCCACAGGCTTTATATTTATCACAAGACCAACCATGTAAGTGTTCTACTTTGTTGTTTATCTCAAAATAGGTACACAAAAAATTTCTTTACAAACAAACAGCAACAATATACCCATGTAGTGCTGTATTAATGACTTTATGTTACAGTATGTATATATATATTTGCATATTGTACAGAGATATAACTTCATTTTTGTTACTCTCCATTGTTAGAACACTTCCTACTGTGTGAACCTCCCCTGAAGAAGGAAACTTGATTTTCCGAAATATATTGGGTATTTGGTTCCAGTCATCTCATGGTCTTGGTTATGTTCTTGATGATTTTCAAATGCCTGTAATGTTTTTAATGTTTTTCAACACTTATATGTTCTACACGTTAATAAACTTTATAATTTTTGCATAAATTTTTGCATTCATATTGGTGTGCCTAAAAAATCCCGAACCCAGGGGAATCTTTCCTGTGTTAACTTTTTTTTATTAACGAGTAATGGCGGCGATCTGCGATTTTTTTTGCGGGACTGCGACATTGCGGCGGACAGATCGGACCCTTGACTGACATTTTTTACACTTTTGGGGTTACCAGTGACATCACTGCAGTAATCAGTGCTATACATATGCACTGTTACTGTAAAAATGACACTGGCAGGGAAGGGGTTAACTGTATCGGAGAGGGAGGGGTTAAGTGTGTCCTAGGGGCGTGTTTCTAACTGTGATGGGACATGTCTACTATTGTAAAAACAGAGATCAACGGTTCTACATAGTAGAACCGTCTGATCTCCATTTTTACACAGGGGAGAATGACAGGCGGCTTGTTTACATTAGCCGCCTGCCTTTCTCCCGCTCTACCGATGATCGCCGAGTGACCGGCGGACATCGGGTCCGCCGGTCACATGCACTGACTCCTTAGTGAACGAGCCGCGGCGGGCGAGCGCTCGCCCGCTATTGGCTCACAAGCCGGTGACAGGCTAGTGACGTATATATACGTCACTTTGCCTGGCCGGGGCTGACCGCCGCAGTATATGTACTTGCGGCGGTCGGCAAGTGGTTAAATGTGCTCCATATTATTGACATAGATATATAACCATATACTGTATATCACCTCAAGCTAACCCCACATAAAGTGCCAAATTTATGTCATGATGGTAATACTTCAGCTATGGCAATACAAGTGATTGAGAAGATTAGGTTGCCAATACTGGGGGGGGGATATGTTCCGTCTGTTATGTCGGAGGGAAGTTTTTTGGATTTTTCACCTTCAGACTCATTCCCCACACGGGTTAAACTTTGAGTGGGATGTGACTCATTTTTATGATAAATCAATGATATAGCCTTTTTTCTGGCGTTTATATATATTTCTGTCCCTTTGCTTGTCCTAATCATTTACTGAACATGAGTCCCCTCTTTTGAGATTTTTGACGATATGGGAATAATTTCAAACTTTGGGTTATGTGCCTTTATCGTCTATATTTTTCTACATACATATACAATTTATATCGTCCACATGGTTTTTTCATTTGGCAGGGATTGATCATAGCATTGTGCCTATGGCTAATGAGCCATCTGTGGACATCTTTGGTCGGGTGTTTTTGTATATTTATTTTTCTTCAGTCAATTTTGTCTTTTTTTATAATCCCCTCCTTTTTCATTTTTTGAATCTACTAGGAGTTTCCCCATATATTTGATTAATGTTTTTATTGTGGGGTTAGCTTGAGGTGATATATATGGTTATATATCTATGTCAATAATATGGAGAACATTTAACATTTTTACTATCAGGATATACATTTAGCCATAATGTTTTTATTAATTACTTTTTCTTTTTTTTCCCTTTCCTGTATACACATACACTAAATCCTGCAATATAGGAATATTTGAATGTTTGTAAGGTTATATGTTCATGTTTTTTCTCTTTTTCATTAATATTTTATGTGAATCACATGTGGTCAATAGATAAGTCTGCAATTTTATGATTTGTACCACCTGCTGTCAGATTGGATAGATCTATATAAGGAGCATAACGCCGACTTGTCTTTGTAATGATTAAGCTCACCTGTTAGTGTGTGAAACGCGTCTACCTTTACACTGTTTGTACATTTGGGATGTTGGTTTATTAAACACGAATTTCGATGGATCTTGGAGTGCAGCCATTTATTCTATATTGATTGGATGCGGAGGCAAGCCGAAGCAGGCACCCATGATATCATTAGGCTTCCTGTTCTCACCTGAAGTTCTTCTTTGTTTGTATATTGGAAAAAATATTGCAACTAGGTGGATTGCCTGCATCTTCTGAATGATTGGCTCTTTCGTAATGTTAGGAGCCATAAACCAGATGGAAAATGAAAATGCATCTAAAATCACACCTATAATAAAATAGCAAAAATAACACAGTTCAGGGAAGTATTCAGAAAACAGAAGCCAGGATATGGCAGCCAGAGCAGCTAATCAGATGCGCCAGGATCAGGAAGCCAGGAGTCCACAAAGTAATGAGCAAAATCAGGAACAGGTTACGTAAGAGAAGTCAGCCAGGCTGGGTCAAAACAGGAACACAAGCAGGTACACACTGGAGGTTTTGATCATGCAAGGGCACAGAGGGAATGAGCAAAGCTGTTTAAATAGCCAAAAGGGACTGGCTGTAGGCTGGACTATTGAGGCAGGTAACGGTAACTAGGTGAGTCACTGAGGCAATGAGTGGCTGGTAATTAACCAACAGCTGAGCAGCCTATGTGCACTAAAATGTAAGAGCTGCAGTAAACAGCAGGAACCCAGCCTTGCCACTATTTTAATACAAGAAGGTATTTTGCAAGCTTTAGAAATGGCAGCTTGGCATTGCATGCCAATATTTAGTCTATAATTTACCAGAACACCAAAATCCTTCTCCACCTTTGACTCTCCCAGCTTTTATCCTCCTAGAATGCATGTATAATACATGTAGAATACATGCATGTGTTTAGACCGCAAATACTTGCCCAATTAAATAGTGCATTGAGGTCAGCTTGTAAGCTGGAGATATCTTGTATTCCATTCCAAAGCATGGTGTCACCTGCAAACACTGAAATAGTACCTTTAATCCTAGACCCTATATCATTTATAAATATGTTAGAAAGTAAGGAACCCAACACTGAATCTTGGGGTAAACCACTAATAACCTTGGATCTTCAGAGTATGAATAATTAAACACTGTCCTCCAAATATGATCTTTTAGCCAATTTTCTTCCCATTTTTTCTTCCCATTTACAAACTGAATTTTCTAGGACCGTAGACTTTAATTTACACATTTTCTGCCTGTGGGGAGCTTTTTTAAATGCTTTGGTAAAATCCAAGTATAATATGTACACAGCCACTCCTTTATCTAAGTTTTTGCTTACCTCCCCAAAAGAAATCAGGTTTGTTTGAGAACTTCGGTCTTTCGTGAATCCATGCTGACTATCGCTTAAAATATTTTCTAGAAAAAACTCTTTTATATGGTCTTTTATTAACCCTTTCAAGTATCTTCCCAATTATCTATTTATTATACAGTAAAACCAGTCTGTAGTTGTTTGGTAAAGACTTTGAATATAGGAACCATACTGGCCTTATGCCAATTCAGTGGTACCCTGCCTTAAGAGTCTCTAAAAATTAGAAACAATGGCTTACATATAACAGAGTTCAGCTCTTTGAGGGCCCTTAGGTTTAAGCCATCAGGTCCAGCTGCTTTATTCACCTTTATTTTGTCTTAATGCTCCTGGACCCTGTCAATTATGTGCCATTGTGGAGTATTTGGGGCTATGTCAATGCCATCCCCCTTTTTTTTTTTATATTTAATCTTTTTATTTTATTATTGCTGGGAATTACAAACCCTGCATTACATATAAATACGTTCCAACAATACAACAATAGACCCCTCCACACCCCTTCCTGTGTAAAAAAAAAATAATAATAATAATAATTAATAAAAATTAATAAAACAGAACCCCCCCCCCTCCCAAAAGTCCCACTTCAAGGTCACCATGGAGGAGACCAGTCCCCAGTCCATACACTATGCTAAACATTAAGTAATGAGGCTCCTTCCTCCGATGTCATAAACCCATCCCAGCCCCCCCACAGTAAAGTAAATTTCTCATGCTGATGTCTAGATGCCCACACTAAATCCTCCATCTTCCTGATAGCTTCTACTTTGCGCACCCAACTCGAGACCGTGGGGGGGGGGGACTTCTGCTTCCATTTTAAAGGTATGCAGGACCTAGCTGCGCTGAGAAGATGGCCAATAATGCCTTTTTGGAAAGCTGATGCTGGAAAGTCCGCAATGTTTAATAAGAAAAGAGCTGGATCATTTGGGATCATATGTTCAGTAAATTTCTGGGTAATCCTACGGACTTCCGATCAGAAGTATGTTAATCGGGAACAAGCCCAAAAAAGATGGAACATAGTTGCCACTGCACAGTTGCAACGCCAGCAATGCTCCGAAACTTCCGGATAGCATTTGTGCAGTTTGGCCGGTGTATAGTACCATCTAGATTGAATCTTAAAACTCGTTTCCTGCAATTTAGTACATCTTGAAGACTTTAATGTTAATACAAGCATATTCTTTATTTGGGCTGGCGAGCAGGGCCGGTGCTAGACCATTTTACGCCCTAGGCAAGACCAGCTACTTGCGCCCCCCCCCCCCAAAAAAAAAAAAGAAAAAAAAAGGGAAATTGTTAAAAACTCCTCTATGTCATACCCAGTGACCCTGATCTGATGCTTCCTCCATGTTATGCTCTCATACCTAGTGACCCCTATATTCCTCCATGTCACACCCGGGGATTCTGATGTCCCTCCATGTCACACCCAGGGACCCTGATGTTTTTCCATGTCACACCCTGGTACCCCAATATTCCTCCATGTCATGCAGTGATACCCACTGACCCCAATGTTCCTCCATGTCACACCCAGGGACCCCGTGTTCCTCCATGTCATGCTGTCATACCCAGTGACCCCAATGTTCCTCTATGTCAGACCCTGATGTTCCTCCATGTCACACCTGCGGACCCTGATGTTCATCCATGTCACACCTGGGGACCCTAATGTTTCTCTGTGTCACATCTGGGGACCCAATTCCTTCGTGGCACACCCAGGGACCCCAATGCCTCTTGGCTCACCTGGTGACCCCAAACCCCTGTTACACCCAGTGACCCCCTATCCCCCATGTCACACCTGGTGACTCAGATTCCCCATGGCACACCTGATGACCCCGATTCCCTTTCATACCAGGGATGCTCCATGTAACACCCAGGGACCCCCATCCCTTGTTCTATTTTAAAATTGTCCAAAAATAGTGCAATCAGAGTTGGTACAGAAATCATAAAGTTCTATAGTCCATATAAGGATGGAGTAAGGTGCTCTTTTTTTCTATGAAGCCGGGAGTGCAGTGAGTGATTGGAAGATAGGGTGCTCCCCCTCTCCTGGGGTCCTGTGCTTACCGGATGTCCGTACCCCTACAGGGGTAAATGGCGGGTCGATAACAGGGATCGCTCCCATACACCGGCAATCTGGTTCCGTCCTATCCTTCCTATTACCACTCGTATCCACTCCTTGCTCCGGTACACATAGGGGTTAAAGCATCAGGGAGAGAGCTCCAGTACAATTCCCGGGTATATGAAAAAGGGGAAAAACAGAAGCCTCCGATAGTGCAGGATTGCCTTTAAAACTTTTATTTAGATTCCAAAAAAGACATGTACTCACATAAAATCAACATGCAGCGCATCCGTATGGCATAGGGTCCGCAACTACCTCGTTCGCGGTGCTCGCCTGGGATCAGCGTGCGTTCCTAGCCTCGGGATCGTTCAGACGGAAGTGATGTGGTCACGTTCTCGACGCGTTTCGTCACACTGACGTCATCTGGAGAAGCGTTGACCACATCTATTCCGTCTGTTTAAGTATTAAGCGGTTACCAGGCAACTTAGTGGGGGAATGTGCAAATGTAAATTCTCCGGCCAATCATCGCAAGGGGCCATGTAATGTCATCTATTGCTAGGCAAACATATTAACATTAAAAATAACATTAAAAATCTACTCGCTATTTGGCAAATAGAAAAAGAGGGGATATCTGAATATCATCTGTTGCTAGGCAGAATTGTATTACTGAAAAACGGGCTAATGGATGGTAAACAAAGAGACAGGAAACCTGTGTGCTCAAGTTCCGTCTCCCAATGCTCACTTACTCACATAAGTAGCATATTTGTTGGCGGCGTATATGTAATTAATCTCAAGGGGGATTCATATATAATATATGTCAATAAGGACTAGTCTATGCAAATACCGATAAAAAGAATTAATTAAAAACGGGGTTATTTTATATTACAAATAATAAAAATAATTGATCAGGCATTATGTAATATGGAATTCGGGGGGTATTTTGTATAATTATTTGGATGAGGTCCAGAGAAGGCATCTTATATGTATAGTATAATGATGGAACTATTTAATCTGATACAATGTTATTATGTTAATTGGACTTTGCTTAATGGTCATCATAGGGGGATTAATTTAAGTCAGGGTAGTTCTATCTCAAAATAGGTTAAAAATTATTGTATAAAAATACTTAAAAAATCTTAAAAAATCATTCAATTAATGCTATCCAAGGAACAGATTTTTTATATAATCTATGTATAATCAGATAAACTTTGGCACCAGTGGACTGGTAAACTCTCAATACTATAATTAATATGTTAATCACAATTACCAATACAGGAATAATATACGAAAAATATATATATACATATATAAATACAAATAATAAAAATAAATTTAGATGAATAAAAAAATATAGCAGGCCTCTCTAGGTCAAGATCATGAAAGACACTAAGAAGTGAAAGTCGAATTATATGTGTAATATGTGCTAGAGGGCCCGAAAATGAAAATAAGTGGAAAAAATAGATGTGACCCTTATAGAACTAAAATTAAAGGTGAACAGTAGTGTATATACTAAAGACTAAAAATGTGCTTAAAAAATTAAATATAGAAGGTGTAAAATGATATAGATATTGTAAAAATTTAAATAAATAAAAATAGATAAAATTATGGCATAACTTGGTTGCAGTATAAAATTGGTAAAACCTGACATGGCAATTCAAACATAATTAATTTAGTGGTTGGAAATGAAGCAATTCAGATCTATATCAAGGTTCAACCCTCCAGGTTGGAGTGATTCCAATTGGAAAATCCATTTCGTTTCGTTTTTAGAGATTTTTCTCGTTTTATTCTCTCCCCTCCAATGTGCTCTTATAGTATCGATGCCATAAAATAATAGTCCCTTGGGATTCTTATCGTGCATTTCCAGAAAATGTCTGGATAACCCATGTTTGGGGAAACCCTTTTTGATGTTTTTAATATGTTCTCTTATACGCACATATAGCGGTCTAGTGGTCCTGCCCACGTATTGTTTATGGCACGGGCACTCAATAACGTAAGTGACGTGAGTGCTGGAGCATGTAATCAGCTCATTAATTTTGAATTTCCGTTTATTGGCAAAGGATCTAAATTCCGTCATCTTTCTTGGTTGTGCTGTATTATTTTTGCACGCAAGGCATTTACGGCATCTTATAAACCCTTTTAGATCGGGAAAGATTTTTATTTGTTTGGGTGGGTCTATCACATTATGAACTAACCTATTCCTGAGTGCAGGTGCTTTCCGATAGATAAATTTCGGTTTGCTGGGTAGGATCTTAGCCAAAGTCCTATCTGATCTTAAAATCGGCCAATATTTTTTAAAAATAGTTTCCATTTGTTTATATTGATTATTAAAACCAGTGATAAAAGCAAGGTCAAAATCATTTCTATTGTTCTTGGGTTTCTCTATCAATAACTCCTCTCTTCTCATGTTCCTAACTTTATCCATGGTTATCTCAAGTATTTTCTTATCATATCCCTTTTCAATAAATTTCTCAGTGAGTATTTTTGCTTGTGCGTTATATTCTTCAATCCTGTCACAATTTCTTCTTAACCTCATATATTGCCCCTTTGGTATATTCTGCTTCCACTTGGGGTGATGGCAGCTTGATATAGGGATATACCCATTCTTGTCTGTTGGTTTAAAAAAAGTCCTTGTAGAAAGCATATCATTATCTTTAAAAATTTGTAGGTCTAGAAAGTCAACTTGTCTTAGATCCTGGTTACTTGTAAATTTGATCCCATACTGATTGTTATTCAGTTCCCTAATGAAGGAGTCCAATGTATCTGATGGTCCACTCCATATCATAAAGATATCGTCTATGTATCTTCGGTAAAGACTCAAATGGGGCCTTTGCGTATTATGAATGAGTTCTTCTTCTAGTAGGTTCATAAATAAATTAGCTACGCTGGGGGCGTATCTAGCCCCCATTGCAACACCTTTCGTTTGGACGTAAAAATCACTTGAATGCCAGAAGTAGTTACTAGACATAGCCAGTTGTAATCCTTCCAAAATGTAATTTAACTGCGTTTGTTTCAGGTTGGAGTCCTCGTGTAATGCTCTCTTTACCCCTTTTAGTCCGTCCTTCTGCCTAATGCTCGTATACAGTGAATTAGCGTCCACTGTAACCAAAAAACTATGTTCCTCTACCTTTAAATTTTGTAGTTCCCTAATGAGTTGTGCACTGTCTTTTAGATACGATTTCCCTTTAGGTACCAGTGGTTGGAGGTATTGATCCAAATATTCCCCCAGTCTTGAAAAGAGTGAGTCTACCCCACTGATGATGGGTCTCCCTGGGGGTTTTTCCAGTCGCTTGTGAATCTTAGGAAGAAAATACATCACTGGTGTTTTTGAGGAGGATGGGATTAAGTATTTCGCTTCTTTCTCTGTTAGAATACCCAGATTCGTTCCTTTCTCAATGTATTTCCCTAATTTCTTCTTATACTCCTTAATGGGGTTTTTTCTCAACTTCTGATATGTATCTGGGGTCTGTATCAAATTCTGCATCTCTTCCTCATAATCCTCCTTGGTTAAAATTACCAAGCCCCCCCCTTTGTCGGCGGGGCGAATGACCACCTGTTTATTATCTTCCAGTTGTTTTATTGTTTTCCAGATTCTTTTGTTGTACTTGCTTTCTATGTTAAGGTTTTTTATCTCGTGTTCAACCATTTTTTTAAAAGCATTAGTGCACTCATTGTTAGGAACTTTGGGATTAAAAGTTGATCTGTTTCTAAGTTTGGTGTGTTTAAAATGTGTATTGGTAGTTTGACTCTGTGTCCCCTTAAGACTAAAAAATTTTTTGATGTTTAGCTTCCTGATGAATTTTTGTACATCGATGTACGTCTCAAATCTGTCCAAATCTTTTCTAGGCGCATATTTCAGGCCTAAATCTAAAACTTCAAGTTCTTCTTTGCTAAAAATTACCCTAGTCAAGTTAAAAATGCCCTTCCCTAAAATACGCGCCTTCTTTTTCTCACTGAGAAATTTATTGAAAAGGGATATGATAAGAAAATACTTGAGATAACCATGGATAAAGTTAGGAACATGAGAAGAGAGGAGTTATTGATAGAGAAACCCAAGAACAATAGAAATGATTTTGACCTTGCTTTTATCACTGGTTTTAATAATCAATATAAACAAATGGAAACTATTTTTAAAAAATATTGGCCGATTTTAAGATCAGATAGGACTTTGGCTAAGATCCTACCCAGCAAACCGAAATTTATCTATCGGAAAGCACCTGCACTCAGGAATAGGTTAGTTCATAATGTGATAGACCCACCCAAACAAATAAAAATCTTTCCCGATCTAAAAGGGTTTATAAGATGCCGTAAATGCCTTGCGTGCAAAAATAATACAGCACAACCAAGAAAGATGACGGAATTTAGATCCTTTGCCAATAAACGGAAATTCAAAATTAATGAGCTGATTACATGCTCCAGCACTCACGTCACTTACGTTATTGAGTGCCCGTGCCATAAACAATACGTGGGCAGGACCACTAGACCGCTATATGTGCGTATAAGAGAACATATTAAAAACATCAAAAAGGGTTTCCCCAAACATGGGTTATCCAGACATTTTCTGGAAATGCACGATAAGAATCCCAAGGGACTATTATTTTATGGCATCGATACTATAAGAGCACATTGGAGGGGAGAGAATAAAACGAGAAAAATCTCTAAAAACGAAACGAAATGGATTTTCCAATTGGAATCACTCCAACCTGGAGGGTTGAACCTTGATATAGATCTGAATTGCTTCATTTCCAACCACTAAATTAATTATGTTTGAATTGCCATGTCAGGTTTTACCAATTTTATACTGCAACCAAGTTATGCCATAATTTTATCTATTTTTATTTATTTAAATTTTTACAATATCTATATCATTTTACACCTTCTATATTTAATTTTTTAAGCACATTTTTAGTCTTTAGTATATACACTACTGTTCACCTTTAATTTTAGTTCTATAAGGGTCACATCTATTTTTTCCACTTATTTTCATTTTCGGGCCCTCTAGCACATATTACACATATAATTCGACTTTCACTTCTTAGTGTCTTTCATGATCTTGACCTAGAGAGGCCTGCTATATTTATTATTTTTTTATTCATCTAAATTTATTTTTATTATTTGTATTTATATATGTATATATATATTTTTCGTATATTATTCCTGTATTGGTAATTGTGATTAACATATTAATTATAGTATTGAGAGTTTACCAGTCCACTGGTGCCAAAGTTTATCTGATTATACATAGATTATATAAAAAATCTGTTCCTTGGATAGCATTAATTGAATGATTTTTTAAGATTTTTTAAGTATTTTTATACAATAATTTTTAACCTATTTTGAGATAGAACTACCCTGACTTAAATTAATCCCCCTATGATGACCATTAAGCAAAGTCCAATTAACATAATAACATTGTATCAGATTAAATAGTTCCATCATTATACTATACATATAAGATGCCTTCTCTGGACCTCATCCAAATAATTATACAAAATACCCCCCGAATTCCATATTACATAATGCCTGATCAATTATTTTTATTATTTGTAATATAAAATAACCCCGTTTTTAATTAATTCTTTTTATCGGTATTTGCATAGACTAGTCCTTATTGACATATATTATATATGAATCCCCCTTGAGATTAATTACATATACGCCGCCAACAAATATGCTACTTATGTGAGTAAGTGAGCATTGGGAGACGGAACTTGAGCACACAGGTTTCCTGTCTCTTTGTTTACCATCCATTAGCCCGTTTTTCAGTAATACAATTCTGCCTAGCAACAGATGATATTCAGATATCCCCTCTTTTTCTATTTGCCAAATAGCGAGTAGATTTTTAATGTTATTTTTAATGTTAATATGTTTGCCTAGCAATAGATGACATTACATGGCCCCTTGCGATGATTGGCCGGAGAATTTACATTTGCACATTCCCCCACTAAGTTGCCTGGTAACCGCTTAATACTTAAACAGACGGAATAGATGTGGTCAACGCTTCTCCAGATGACGTCAGTGTGACGAAACGCGTCGAGAACGTGACCACATCACTTCCGTCTGAACGATCCCGAGGCTAGGAACGCACGCTGATCCCAGGCGAGCACCGCGAACGAGGTAGTTGCGGACCCTATGCCATACGGATGCGCTGCATGTTGATTTTATGTGAGTACATGTCTTTTTTGGAATCTAAATAAAAGTTTTAAAGGCAATCCTGCACTATCGGAGGCTTCTGTTTTTCCCCTTTTTCATATACCCGGGAATTGTACTGGAGCTCTCTCCCTGATGCTTTAACCCCTATGTGTACCGGAGCAAGGAGTGGATACGAGTGGTAATAGGAAGGATAGGACGGAACCAGATTGCCGGTGTATGGGAGCGATCCCTGTTATCGACCCGCCATTTACCCCTGTAGGGGTACGGACATCCGGTAAGCACAGGACCCCAGGAGAGGGGGAGCACCCTATCTTCCAATCACTCACTGCACTCCCGGCTTCATAGAAAAAAAGAGCACCTTACTCCATCCTTATATGGACTATAGAACTTTATGATTTCTGTACCAACTCTGATTGCACTATTTTTGGACAATTTTAAAATACACAGAACCTGCTTTTTGAGCCTTTGAATTTATATGGTTCTCACTTTCATAATTTATATAGTTATTTGCACGGCTGCACTTATTTATTTACTAGTGTTTATATTGTCACCAGTGTGGAATGCACATAGTTCACCCACTTATTTAGTTTCATTGCTTATGAGTATGCAGTTGCACTTTATTGAATAGATGGTTATGACTATTCGGAATGCACCTTATTTAGTTTGATTAGTGCACTATATTTATTTTTTAGCACCTTTGCACACTAACTCTCTATATCACCATTATTTATTAATACTATCTTTATATGCTTTTATATTTTTATACCTACATTTACATATATTTGCATATTTATGTTGAGTCTCAATAAGAGATTGAACACATTTATTTATTTATTGATTTGGTATCAGCACATAGTGTTAATTTTACACACATATTACACACCCATTGTGTTTTTATATCCTATTACTTATATAGTTCTCATTCCCACATACATTCTATGTGCATTTGCATTTGCATGTGTTGAACTTGGTCTTGAACTATAGGAGCCTTACCCAGATTTCCCATTAACCTACTTTCCTGGCAGCGCCAATCACTCCCCTTTTTGACATTTACACCTGACGCTCCCCCATTGGGGGTGCATCTTTTGGAGTGGGCAGCAGCCATTAGTGTTTTATTTATAGAAATTTTACGCACTATTTTATAGATAGTTTATCCTAAGCGCGGATCTTTCTTCTTTTCGCCACACATCTATTAGTTGCGCTCGATTAAGGGCGCACGACACGTCCTTATGCACCCTAGGAGGAGTCATGGATGACCCTGATGAGACATCCATCGAAGGGACCAGAGAGATATTTAAATCTCCACCCACTATCATCTGTCCCTCACCAAAATCTGCCAATTTATCCAATATTTGAGATAGATACGTGTCTTGCTGATAGTTTGGTGCATAAAGGGACACCACTGTAACCAAAACTTCCCCTACAAGACCCTTTACAAAAACAAAACGGCCTCCGGGATCCAAGATAGAATCTCGATAAGTCCAGGGTAGCCTGGCCGCAATAAGAATAGAGGCGCCTCTAGACTTAGAGTCCTCATTAGTAGAATGGTACACATAGGGAAAATGTTTAGACTGTAACATTGGAAATTTATTAGTTCTAAAGTGAGTCTCTTGTATCAGAGCTATATCCACTTTCATACGCCTCAGATCATCCCATAACATGCATCTTTTCTCTGGTTGATTAAGTCCCTTAGTGTTCAATGATAGCAACCTAATCTCCTCCATGGTAGACACCCAAAGTGAGAGAGGAAAAAAAATATTTTTTTTTAATTTATTTAGCCCCCTCCCCAAACCAAAGCCACTAGAGCCCTTCAAAAAAAAAAAAAAAAAGAATGGCACTAGTCCCCCCCTAAGGTGAAAGCACTAACGTGCACTGTGCGCTGTGACCAAACGTCCCCAACCTCTATGCGCACTGTCCTATGGGGGGGGGTGGAAAAATAGCCGAAAGAGGCGCCCCCCCCCAACCCTCCCCAGCATCAATGTATAACCCTCTGTACACAATCTTACTTCCCCTTTCCATTCTCCCCCCCCCTTCCCATTTTACCAATATTAACCATGTTAGACCAACGCAACAGGGATAGGGGGCAAAACCCCATTTTAACTTTGGACATGAGCCACATAGGATTTCTTTTTTATTTAGCCTTTAAATCGTATAGCCCATGGGAATATATTTTGCAGTGTGTTTGCATACAATCAATTTGAAACATTTCAATTTCTGTTCTGTGTTCTTCAATGACAACGTTCCCTCCCAGTCTTAATCTTGGAGAGCAGCCCTCAGCTTTGCAAATGTTCTTTTTTTAAATTAAGTGTTTTTAGCTTTCCGGTGTGTGCTTATTGTTTACAGCTTACATTAAATGCAATAATGTTATGGCTACTGCAACTCTGATGTTCCCTTATATGGACATTAGTAATAAGCTCTGCATGGTTTGAGATTAATTGATCCAGCACAGCATAATTTCCAGTTGGGGCCTCAATAAACTGTACCATAAAATTACCTTGTATTAGGTTTAGACATTTTCTCCCTCTTTCTTTTCCAGCATTGCCATTACTCCAGTCAATTTTAAGGTAGTTAAAATCTCCCATTATTACAAATGTCCCAGCCCTTGCAGCCCTTTCTATCTGTGCAAGGAACTGAGTCTCCAGGTCCTCATGAACACTGGGTGGCCTGTAACAAACTCCAATAATTAACTTTAAAGAATGCACATCCATATGCAGCTCCACCCATAATGCTTTTGCATCGTCACACTCTCCATCAACAAGGTCCTCTTTCACAAACACTTTAATTAATTGTCACATTTTGCAATGGGCGCCATTCAGAGAATGCTTTGCAGTTTCTGAATGAATGCAAAGTGTTCTCTGATTGGATGAGATGGAAAGTGTGATGTCACTGCCCCGCATCTCCGCCTCATCCAATCTATATAATACCTGGAGGTCCCCTTAGTCTGCCAGTAAAGTGGCGTATCTGTACTGTGTATAGAACCTGCTGCAGCAAAACTGACATTTGTAAAGAAAACAAAATGATATTTAAACGATCCACCTCCCCATATGAATGAGTATGGGGTACATTGTACTCCTGTTCATTTACTAAAAAAAGTGTCAAAATAAATAAAGACAGGAGGCAGTTTTTGACAGCTCCTTTATTAAAAAAATAAAAAGCAATGTCCCCGATGTAGATCACGACACCAACCACACCGCCGCCCCCCCCCCCCCCCAAAAATGCTCCGCTCGCGACAAAGGCTAACCACCAAATACCTGCTCCACCATCTGACAGTTCTTAAATAGGTAAGGGGGGGCACCTGCTGATATCACCTAGTGGCACTGCCCCACTCGTGACTTGCGAACAGTGCATGCTTGGTCGCTTGGTCGGTGATATCACAAAGGGGCAGTGTCACTAGGTGTGTCACCAGGTGGCCCTGCCCCTTACCTATTTACTGTATGTATGGTATCACTTGTCCCCCTGCCCTTTCCTGGCCTGCCAGGCTATGTGCTCAGACAAGGGGCTGGTATAGATTTTTGGGGGAAACCACAGCAAAAAATGTTAAAAAAACGGTGTGAGGGTTCCCCTCAAAATTCATGCCAGACCTAAGGGTCTGGTATGGATTTTAGAGGGGGCCCACGCCATTTTTTTAAATATTTTGCCATGGGGTTCCCTTTAAAATCCATACCAGACCCAAAGAGCCTGGTATGGATTGGGGGATTCCCACACCGTTTCTTTTTTTTTTTTTTTACATTTTAGTTTTCCCGGTAATGGTATTGTATTGCCGGCAATTTAAATGTCAGATTTTTTCTTTATAAATGTCAGTTTTGCTGCAGCAGATTCTATACACAGTACAGATGTGCCACTTTACAGACAGACTAAGGAGACCCCTCAGGCACTATTTTTAAAGGAATTTTTCATTTTTATTGCTTCACATTAAGAATCATTAAAATCACTGCTCCTTTAAAAAAAAAAAAAACTTTTTTAAACCTTTTTTTGTAATGATATTATTAAAGGATTTTTTTTTTTTTTACGTAACCTTTTTTTAAATATTAATACAAATACAGAGAATATATAAAAGGTAATGCTGTGCTCTACTTAAAATTAACAATGATACTATTAAAAATTAAAAAGCGGCTAACACAAAATCCAGAATGCAAAAGGATTTCAGTAGACAAATATTTAATGGTGTAGCGCTAATCCAAATTAAGTATGACAGATGCCCAAGTCCATATTAGAAAGGAGAAATCTCCAATACATAAGTGTCCACTCCACATCACAGGGACGCCAGGGTGCAATCAGAACAGCCACCACCAAGTTGAAAAAACACTGACTCTTACCAGATGACCAGGACCCTCATCACAAAGGTCATGGACAGCAGAGATCTAAACGATATACAAGCAAACCGAACACTTCTCCAATGCTCTCTCGCTGGGCAATCAGTAATAATTCTCAAATGGTGTATAGCTCAGATGGAAACAAAACAGACATCCCTCATAGCGTATTAAGTAAAACACATTTTATACACTTCACAGCTAAACCATAGCAGCTTACGTAGTAGCAAAGTGGAAGCACTGGGAGGAGCCAACGGCGGCTGACGCTACCACGAGGAGGAGACGCTGCGGCCATTTTCTTGCTGGGGAACTCATAGATGCCGGTAATCCATGGAGGAATTGACTAACCTTGCTTCCACTTTGCTGCTATGCTTTAGCTGTGAAGTGAATAAAATGTGCTAGTATAGTTCTCATGTGCACCAACAGTACAACTAAGTCCCAACACTAGCTGCCTGAAGAGGTAGGACTAAAGACTGTCTTTTTGCAGCTGTTACACAGAGACCTTCACCTATTGCTTATGTTAGGAGGCACCTCTCAGGGGTCCCCCATATCATAGTCATTCTCCTAGAGTGCCCTCTAGACTAGTTATAGTAATATTATTCACATTGTATTCACATTGCAGTTAATGCTTATATAAGCACTGTTGTTTACTGACTTGCTGATTTATTAGGTTAATCCCAGTCTAGTGGTACGGACTCTATTCTGTTACATTGGCATAGTGATTATACTGTTTAGCGGACTGTGTCTGAACCAACCTTCTGTGAGTTAATTTATTCTAACCTGTACAAATACATTGAGTTCATTTACCACTAAACAGTCTTCTGTCTATTTCCTGATGCTAATTCACAGCTAAGTTAAAGGTATTTAAATGTGTGTTCTTATAACTGCTTACAGTAAGTTTCATTCAACCATGTGTGCAAGAGGAGCTAAGAGTGCTCTTAAAGTCAAGGCGCAGAACAGAGTACCCAAATTGCCAAGCAGCTCCTTCAGGGGTAGCGTTACAACAAGTTAAAATGATCAATATATTTAGGAATAGAGGCACCTGAATGAATATGTAAATTTAACCCTCCCCCTAACCCATTCTAGTTTACCTTCTGGGGCTGTCCATCACACTTCAGATAGGAAAGCTTGGTAAGCATGAGGACAAGCTCAAGGTTATAGGCAAAGCCAAGATTTGCATATAACCTTAGTGAACTATGTCTCTAGATTTACTTTTTTGACACTTGGTTTGCACTGAAGATAATTTCTACTTATGAATTGTGTTCATCATATGGTTATTCAGATTTCCTAGTTTCTTTCAAATAGTTTTTATTAAAGTTTTCACAAAGGAAAGATACAACAAAGGAATAAAAAGTGTAGGACCCTCCTAGGTAGGTGCTAGAGAGAGAGTATAGTTTTTGGATCCTGTCTGCTTACCAGAGGGATTGTAGGTAAATCTATATTGTTCTCTGCCTACCAGAGAGCAGGATCTGCTAGTGAGATCTGCTCAATGTGCTCAGGTGCAACTCAGTCTGTCTGCAGAGTGTTTCACACTGGTCCAATAGGGAGGCATATTGGACAGTGGGAGGAAATCTGGCAAATGAGTGCACAGGCATTTAGTACAGCCCTGGTGATTTGGCAGAGGAAAAGTGCCTTAGTGTATGCTGGGATACTGTATAAATACCAGGGGCACATGTGCTCAGGGTATTTCCTCTAGATAGAGGAGTCCCGGTGGGAGGGGGCATCTGCCTCCTCCTCTGTAGAGGTGCAATGCGGCCTCATGTAGTCAACCTGAGGGCCTAGAGAGGGCTAGAGAGGAACTGAAGCCAGAGGTCCTGTGAAGCTGACTGAAATTGGAGACACCGGAGGATATGATTCTGCAGTACAGTGAGTACAGATCTGTGTTAAGGGGCCTGACCTGAGGGGGAACCACCCCTGCAGCTAGAAGAGTCAGTGGACGGGTGTCAGTAAAGGGGATGCTAGTGAGCGTCCTGAAGAGAATGTAGTGCACCAAGTCTTTTGCTTGAGAGAAAGAGCAAGGAGACTTAACCCTTTCCATACATGTGGCAGTATGGATTAAGCAGTGCAGCTGCTTTCACAAGCAACCTGGTTAGGCCAAGTGAGAGTTGTCCTTATCCATTGTGAATAGTTACAGTTGGAGTATCCCACTATTCCCTTCTCCCATCCAAGTTCCAAAATGAACATTAAAAACCAATACCCCTGGACTGTTCATTGAGTGACAAGTCATCGGGAATAAGTAGTGATGTGTGAACTGTTCCCTAAGTGACTGTGTGCTGGTAATCAGAGGAGGCCCAACAAGTCATCATACAGCAAGCCCTATGGGGACAGTGCTACAAAAGAAAAATTCTACAATATTTTCTGAAGTACATTCAATCACTGCATAGAAAATGGCTTGAATTGGAACAGTTACAACACAAGTTACACCTAAGCCAGGGCGATATGTGTATTATTACGTTTTTTATCGCATGGTGGATGTGACATCCCACACACCCGGACACCCCATCTGGGAGCATACTGTGTCACTGGGCCAGGGGTGCCAATTCGCCATAACTGAAGTGTGTATACAATTTGTGGATATTTTTTAACTAGATCCACTCAAGGGGGCATAATACAATGAGAGTCCACGGATGCTTTATAGTGCAAACTTTATTTACCTTGCCCAATGGAGAGAACATAAACATAAAGGGCATACAAAACTTATGTATCAATTAACCATAAAAGAAATTCAGAGAAAAGAAGGGGAAATATTTAGATACCATTTGGCACCTGGTCAAGGAGAAGAGGAGGCGTATCAGACCAAAGCAGTTACATTATTCATGTTGTTTCTTAGTTATATATCTCTTAAGGGGTATAGTCGGGTAACATTTTTCCAACTGATGTCATATTTGTGTGGTACATTTAAGTTATATGCCATTACCTTCTCATAATGGGCTGAGGCCTGAGTTCTTGTAATAATGTCAGAGACATTAGTTGCTACATTTGTTTTCCAATGTGATGCGATAGTCATACGTGCAGCTGTTAAGATTTGATCAAATAAACATGAAACTGTTTAGGCAGTTTTCACAGGTTAAGATGGAGGTTTGCCAGTTCAGGTGTTGGTGAGATGAAAAAAGCCTGGTACTCTGGAGATTGGTGCGATAACTCCATTACAGAAGCTCTTTAGGCTCCTGCACTTACAAAATACATGGTATGTGGTTCCTACCGCACCACAGCCTCTCCGACACTGAGGAGAAGTTTCGGGGAACATTTTGGATTTCTATAAAGTAGTTTCAGAAAATTATCCAAATAATTAATGCACTTGAAGCTCTACGAGTTATTTTTCTAGCCTGTTCCCACTCTTGGTACTCAAATTTTTTGCCTAAGTCCCTCTCCCAAGCCAACATGGGTATTGTTTTGTTAATGTAATCAGGGGGTTGTAGGTGAGCATAAACTTGTGAAACACCTTCTTTCTTATATGGTCTTTCTTGGAGTGCTTGCCAAATTTCACCATTGACCTCTGTTTCATTTAGATTATGTTTAGAAAATAAATGCTTTATTTGCAAAGCAGCATATTGGTTGGAAGCAGGATTATCTGTAATAATGTCTCTGATATAGTTCACACCTTGTGAAGTCCATGGGCCTATTTTTATGAAAGGGATTAAGTGCTCCGATATAGATATTGGGGAAGCTACCCTAAGGTTTACAGACTGTTTTTTATTGTGCTGATGCAAGTGATTCTAGGCGTACATAGATGCCTGAATTACAGAGAGCTTAGGTATTTTCACAGGTAGACTTATCCGTGAGGCAAGAAGTAGTGAGGGGAGGTCCTTGTTAGCAACTAGGGCCTTTTCAAGGATAACCCAGTGGCGCTTAGACAGAGCGTCAAACCAGGCATGTCGTTTTTCTAATAGTGCTGCTCTGTGCTAGTTTTCTAAAGTTGGAAGTCCAGCCCCACCATCATGTTTATGTTTTATTAGTGTAGTAAATGGGATCATAGACTTTCTCCCTTGCCAGAGGACCCTTTTTATTAGAGTTTACCTTATGGAAAAAGTTAGCTGGTAAAGTAATAGGGATGGTTCTGAAAAGGTAGAGCATCTTAGGGAGCACCAACATTTTGAATACCGCTATCCTGCCCAACCAGTTTAATTCAAATTTGGAAATATGTGAGAAATATTGGGATATTGTCTGGATAAGGGGAAGAAAGTTGATCAAGTACATATTATCAGATGGAGAGCTTAGAGTGATACCTAAGCAGGGTAATTTGTTGTGAGCCCAAGAATAACTGAATTGCAATTTCAAATGTGTTAGCAGAGGTCTGGAGATATTTATGGGCAAGATTGTAGATTTTGTTGTATTTAATTTATAATATGAGAAATTGCTAAACTTCTTAATAATATTTTGTACTGCTTCTAGGGAAGACTCCAGATTGACAAGGTTAAAACGACGTCATCAGCAAATAATCCAATTTTATGTTGATGTCCTGCTAAGTTGATGCCTTCAACTGTTTGATGATTCCTAATTACCTCTACAAGGGGTTCCAACATTAACGTAAATATCGGGAGACAGGGGGCATCCTTGTCTCAAGCCATTTGTGATTTGAAAGGCATCTGATAGTATAGAACAAAAAGCGTGTCTGGACAGCCGCACTCCAATGCAAATATTTATTGAGAAGAGGATAAAATACCACAGCATACAGGAGGTACGGATCAAAGACAGCTGACGAGTTTCACACTACTATTTATTTTATTTTATTTATTTCAGGTACTTATATAGCGCTGTCAATTTACGCAGCGCTTTACATATACATTGCACATTCACATCAGTCCCTGCCCTCAAGGAGCATACAATCTAAGGTCCCTAACTCACATTCATACATACATAGTAGGGTCAATTTTATACAGGATCCAATTAACCTACCAGCATGTCTTTGGAGTGTGGGAGGAAACCGGAGTACCCAGAGGAAACCCACACAGGCACAGGGAGAACATGCAAACTCCAGGCAGGTAGTGTTGTGGTTGGGATTCGAACCAGCGACCCTCTAACTAACAGTGCTTAATCATAGCTAACTTGGTTCGTATCAGATAGTATGTTGGATGTAAAAATATTTGCTGAAGGGGAGGAGTAGAGTGCTAATATTGCCGACCGAACAAATCCACAAAGTCCAAATTTGCACAGGGTAGCTTGGAGGTAGCCCCAGTGCACCCTATGGAATGCCTTTTCGGCATCAAGTGCCAGAAATACAGATGGTATTTTCCTCATCTCAACCATGCACAGTAGGTCAATCATTCGGCAGGTGCCATCAGGTGCTTGTCTACCCTCTACAAATCCGACTTGGTCAGCCTTGACTAGTTTGACGGTAATTTTAGCTAATATACAGTCAGGTCCATAAATATTGGGACATCAACACAATTCTAATCATTTTGGCTCTATACACCACCACAATGGATTTTAAATGAAACAAACAAGATGTGCTTTACCTGCAGACTCTCAGCTTTAATTTGAGGGTATTTATATCTAAATCAGGTGAACGGTGTAGGAATTACAAAAGTTTGTATATGTGCCTCCCACTTTTTAAGGGACCAAAAGTAATGGGACAGATTAACAATCATAAATCAAACTTTCACTTTTTAATACTTGGTTGCAAATCCTTTGCAGTCAATTACAGCCTGGAAGTCTGGAACGCATAGACATCACCAGACGCTGGGTTTCATCCCTGGTAATGCTCTGCCAGGCCTCTACTGCAACTGTCTTCAGTTCCTGCTTGTCCTTGTGGCATTTTCCCTTCAGTTTTGTCTTCAGTAAGTGAAATGCATGCTCAATCGGATTCAGGTCAGGTGATTGACTTGGCCATTGCATAACATTCCACTTCTTTCCCTTAAAAAACTCTTCAAAATTCATCCTGCTGCTTTTGTCAGCAGTCATATCATCAATAAATACAAGAGAACCAGTTCCATTGGCAGCCATACAGGCCCACCCCATGACACTACCACCACCATTTTTCACTGATGAAGTGGTATGCTTTGGATCATTAACAGTTCCTTTCCTTCTCCATACTCTTCTCTTCCCATCACTGTGGTACAAGTTGATCTTGGTCTCATCTGTCCATAGGATGTTGTTCCAGAACTGTGAAGGCTTTTTTAGATGTTTTTTTGGCAAACTCTAATCTGGCCTTCCTGTTTTTGAGGCTCACCAATGGTTTACATCTTGTGGTGAACCCTCTGTATTCACTCTGGTGAAGTATTGTTGACTTTGACACCCATACACCTACCTCCTGGTGAGTGTTCTTGATCTGACCAACTGTTGTGAAGGGTGTTTTCTTCACCATGGAAAGAATTCTTTGGTCATTCACCACAGTTGTTTTCTGTGATCTTCCGTTTTTTTTTTTTTTTTTTTGGTGTTGCAGAGCTCACCGGTGCGTTCTTTCTTCTTAAGGATGTTCCAAACAGTTGATTTGGCCACACCTAATGTTTTTGCTATCTCTCTGATGGGTTTGTTTTGTTTTTTCAGCCTAATGATGGCTTGCTTCCCTGATAGTGACAGCTCTTTGGATCTCATATTGAGAGTTGTCAGCAACAGATTCCAAATGCAAATAGCACACTTGAAATGAACTCTGGACCTTTTATCTGCTCCTTGTAAATGGGATAATGAGGGAATAACACACACCTGGCCATGGAACAGCTGAGCAGCCAATTGTCCCATTACTTTTGGTCCCTTAAAAAAGTGGGAGGCACATATACAAACTGTTGTAATTCCTACATCTTTCACCTGATTTGGATGTAAATACCCTCAAATTAAAGCTGAAAGTTTGCAGTTAAAGCACATTTCAAATCCATTGTGGTGGTGTATAGAGCCAAAAAGATTAGAATTGTGTCGATGTCCCAATTTTTATGGACCCGACTGTAAATAAAGGTTTGTGGTTGGTGAGTAGTTGTGTATCGTTTAGTAAGGTAAGGGAGTCTGATACCTGAACAAGAGTGTTTTTTTCAAGTCCTCCATCTCCTGAACTTCAATAAGGAAAGTGACCTCAGGTCCTCCAAGACTTATCCTTCACGTCCATGGTGTCAACCAAAAGAATAGAAATAGTGAAACAGGAATTGGAACAATTTAAAAAAACAAGAAACCAGTCTTTATTAGCAGCAAAAAGCGCATTTTTGGTTGGGGGTATGGCTTGTCAGAGCCACAGGGTTCTCAAATAGACTGTCAGTGTCCTGAGAACCTACCAATTGTTGTATATAACATATTGGAATATTCAGCTGGGGGCTGTATCCCACAATGGTTCAGCTCTTGCTGGTGTTGCTCTAGTGGGGGAGCTCCTCTCATCTGCAGGCAGTAAGCCACATTGCTTTGCCAGCCTAATTCCTTCTTCCAATGAAAAGACTGTGTAGCTTTTACATTCCCGTGGAACCAGCAATTTGGCAGGAAATTCCCAGCAGTAGATGATGCTGTGATTACGGTAAAGCTTGGTGAGGGATACCAGCATATTGCGGGCTTGGATGGTATGTTTAGATAGGTCTGCATAAAATTAAATCTCAGTATATTGTTTAGGCAGAGGAGACTTCTTTCTTGCTCTTTGCATCAGGGCCTCCTTTTCATGATAAAAATGTATTCTGGCAATTACACCACATGGCACATTATCAGGTAGGAAGGGTGGTTTAGGGAGCCTATGTGTTCTATCCACTCTGATTTATCATTTTGGGACATCAGGCAAGAGGGATGAGATAAGTTGTTGGATATGGCTGCACAATTCAGATGGAGAGACTGTTTCATCAATATCGTGTAACTTTACATTATTTCTCCTGGAGAGATCCTTCGTATCTGCTAGTTTTATTTTGATCGCTTGCAAGTCATTTTCAGTCCCATTATGAGTATCTACTAGCTTATTATAAGCTAAAGCAAAGTCCCCCATTTTGGTTTCGATATGGTGTACTCTATCACCTATATCATCCACCTCTCTCCTGATGTGCGTGACCATTAGTGATGGGCTTAACATTCGACTCGAACATCGGGTGTTCATGTGATCGGCGAACACATAAACAAATGGGGCGCTTGGCAGGAAGTTCGCCTGCCGATGAGTGCCCCATAATGCACTGTGCGATTGCAGTGCATTAAGTGCTTCTGATTGGCCAAAGCATGCACCTGACCTGTATGCTTTGGCCAATCACAGTACAATGTCCTGTCAGAGCCATGATTGGCCAAAGGCAGGGCTCAGGGGCTAAGTCCACTCCCCACACTATATAAGGCTGTTTATACGGCAGCCGTGTGTAGTGTGTTAGGAGTGGAGATTAGGCAGGGTAGTTAGTGGATTGGATTGTGCTTTGATGTTTATTGCAGTCAGTGCAGTGTAGTGTAGGGCTGACTTATCTTGTGTAACACAGTGTACTGCAGTCAGTATGGTGTAGTACTGTGCTGAATCTTGTGTAAGTCAGTGTAGTGCAGTCAGTGTAGTGCTGTGCTGTGATTCTTGTGTAACACAGTGTAGTGGGGCCACTGAAGTGTTGGTGTATACAACACGTCTGTGTCACCCCACTGATCCTAATTGTTGTTTTTTATTGACATATATTTATTTCTTTTTTCTTTTTATTGCAGCATCAGGTTCTGTTGCTGCAATATTAGTACTCCCCCTTCTGTGTCGTCGGTGCTATTACTACTGCATCAGTAGTGATTTTTTTTGTGGCACAGCAGTACTAATTATATTTAGGGCATAGTTGCTGTCCCCCCTTTTGTGTCGTAGGTGCTATTCCTTCTGTGTCAGCAGTGTTTTTCTTTTTGTGGCACAGCAGGATTAATAATATTTAAAGCATAATTGCTGTCCCGCCTTCTGCATCGCAGGTGCTATTACTTCTGAATCAGCAGTGATTTTTTTTGTAGTGTAGCAGCACGAATTTTATTTAGGACATAATTGCTGTCCCCCCTTTTGTGTCATAGGTGTTTTTCCTTCTGGGGCAGCAATGGGTTTTATTTATTTTATTTTTTTCCTGGCACAGCAGAACTAATAATATTTAGGGCATAATTGCTGTTCTCTCTTCTGCATCACAGGTGCTAATACTACTGCATCAGCAATTTTTTTTTCTTGTAGCGCAGCAAGACTAATTTTATTTAGGGCATAATTGCTGTCCCCCCTTTTGTTTAGTAGGTGCTATTCCTCTGGGTCAGCAGTGTTTTTTTTGTGGCACAGCAGCACGAATAATATTTAGAACATAATTGCTGTTCCGCCTTCTGCATCGCAGGTGCTATTCCTTCTGCATCAGCAGGTTGTTTTTTTTTGTGGCACAGCAGCACTAATTTTATTTCGGGCATAATTGCTGTCCCCCCTTTTGAATCATAGGTGCTATTCCTTCTGCAGCAGCAGGGGTTTTATTTATTTTTTGGCTTTATTAAGTTTTTCTTTATTTAAAAAAAATGCTATGATAAAATGGTTTATAGTACACCAAGTACAAAAGTATTGCACCCAAGCACCATATTCGCTTCCCACAATCTATAATAAAAATTTATAAAAATCCTCCCCAAAAAATAAAAAAGAATAATAAAATGGTTTATAATGCACCAAGCACAAAAGTATTGCATCCAAGCATCGTATTTTCATCCAACATTCTATAATAAAAAGTTATAAAACCTCCCCAAAAATCCCCAACAAGGAGAGGCAGACGCTCACAGGCCACTAAAAAAGGGCAAGCAGCCTCTGTGTCCACAGTGAAAAGTGGTGATCGCGGACATGATGCATCCTCTGCAGGTGGGGATCGCTTCTCCTTTTTTTCGGTGCTGGCCATGTTATTGAGCCACAACATGCAGAAAAGTTGGTGGAGTGGAAAACGAAACCGTCCTCATCCTTGGTCACCCAGGCTCATACTAGTTTGCCTTCTACTGCAGCTGCCAAAGAGGCCTATTTCACATTACAAGGGTAACGTTGCAGAGCTCATCCTGCCTTCGCAGAGGGAGCAGTGGATGAAACATCTTGCGGGCCCCTTGAAGAAAAATTTGTGTAACACCTTTCCAGACACTGGGAGGTTACCATTTCATTAAAAGGTTACCTTTTATTATTTAATTTTGGCGTGGGGTTTCCCTTACAATCCATACCAGACTCAAAGGGCTTGGTATGGACCGGGGAGGGGGGCCCTATGCCATTTTTCTTTCTGTATTGCCGGGAGCCAACAATAGATTACAGCCACGAGCAAGTTTAAATTACATTTTTTCTTTAGAAATGTCAGTATTGCTGCAGCATATATGCATCCCCCCCCCCCCGGCAGGATATTTAAAGGAATTTTTCATTTTTATTTTTTCACTTTAAGCATCATTAAAATCACTGAAAAAGGACCATTTTAAAAACCTTTTTTTGCATTGATGTCCCCAGGACAGTACCCAGGTCCCCATACACTTTTTATGTCATAGACTTTAATAGAGTTTGAATGTTCGCTAGAACCTTTTCCCTGTTCGAGATGTTCTGGTGAGAACCGAACAGGGGGGTGTTCAACCCATCACTAGTGACCATGGACATCAGTTCCCTGTGCAGGGAGCCTCTTAGGGACATCAACATATCTTTGAGGGTTTTATCAGATTGAGGCAGACCCATAGTAGGATAGTCCTGAATGCATTCTATGAATTCCCTTGTAGAATCTCCAGAAGTGTCCCCTTGCCCCCTCTAACCTGCATAATGATGTGATGGTGATCTTTTGGAGCTGGATCTGACAGGGCTTGTGATCGGGGAGTCTCTGTGAGATGAGCCACTGCTGCCCCTGGAATTTGTGCCTTGCGGTAAGCCCTAGTAGGAGGACGTCCACAGCTTTTCCCATCCAGCGCCATTTTGGGCCTCATGGATCCCGACAGAGCTGGAGTGATTTGTCAATTTGCGGGGACCCGAGGGGGGTTTCTCTTTCTCATAGTGGATATTGGTAACACGCCAACCCTGGGAAGGTGGCACTTCTCAAGATAGCTGTTCGTCGTCACAAGTTGTAGGTGAAAACCGGTGTAAGGTCCGGGAGCTTTCTCCTTACACGGCCATCTTCCTCGGCAGCCGACTCCGCCCTCCCAGATTTCCTAGTTTCATGATAGTTTTACTTTGAAGTGTGATATTTGGTCATGTTTATCTTTAGGCTTTAACTGTAATGTATCTTCATGCTTCAACTGTCTCTTCTTAAATATAAAAGTACACAAGTGTTAATTCGCTTGGATGCTGTTTATTTGTTGGTGCCGGAATTGATAAAGGGGCTCTACCATTATAAAAATTAATGGAAGGAGCGCATGTTTTGGAATGCAAGGTCTGTTTTAGAGTGTATTTGCACTTAGGTTTGTAACTTGTGAAAAAGGTGAGCAAAAGGGGTTAACTACTTGCAGTTGCCCCCAATGTCGTGTACATGTGTAGCGTGTACATGTGTAGTGTGTACATGAAACTAGAAAACTGAGTTACAAAATGTTTAATTTATTTTTAATTGAATATGTTTTTTTTTAATCAAAACAGTGATAACAAAAACATGCAAAAAATTAAGGGCAAGGTAGCAGAACATACCCTATCTTTTTTGAGTCTACACTTTCAGTGCTCCCTGGGAGTCCCCTGTATACGGACAAATGCCCACTTTAGCAGAATCTGAGCATAAGAGTTTCCATCACTGATAATGAAATGTTGGTTCCCCTAATAACATGTCTAGGGTATGCACTGAAGCGTACATATGAATGCTATTCAATGCACACTGTTCTTATGACAGGTTTGCTTTAATGTATTGAAAAATATTTAGTCTTTGGGCAACAATGTTTTCTTTCATACAAAACAGAATGATTGCAAGTAGTTTTCTGACTGTCTGCATTCATAAATCTAAAATGCTTAACATACTGTATATCATCAAAAGTTTTATTTTTTCAGAAATGTATAATCTTTTTGCAAATAAATAAAAATAGCACTTTTACCACATTAACTTATATATGGAAAAAAAGGACTTCACTATCATAAGACCCTCCTTGCATTTTCCATTACTTAGACGCTGTACTGTACAAGATGAGTACACAATCGTCTCAAAAGCAAGGAAATCTATTTCCCTAAGAACAAAAATAGCCTTATTGTTACGGGTTTGCCAGACTGCTGGAAGAATATCAACTAGTTTAAGGATTCCTGATGCTCAGCAGTTTATTGTGCACAATAAATTCTAAAGCTTATCAGCACGGACATTCAATGTAGAAGGAACCAAATATTCTGTGATAATATACTATGGAGATTGGAATTGAGATCATTTTTTGAAAGGCAAACACAGTTTTACATAACTACATTCAGCAAAAAAAAAAAGCAAATATGCTCTGAGTCAATAATTTATATCATAATGTTTGAGTAAATGGGTTACATGTAAGGTAGAAAGATACCAGGTAGCATGAGCTGGAAAGTCAATATGCAATCAGTTTAAATATTTGAATTACCAGCAAATAATCTCTCCATCCTATAACCCATTATGCTATGTGCATGCCATTCTATATTTTGATGAAAAGCAGTATCATGGGATGCAGAATTGACAATTTAGCCATTTATGCAACTCCTATTGTTGGCATTTGCTTACATCAACTGCCCTGGTTCATGGCTATAGCATACTTGTAATCATGTCCATCCCTCTCCTCCAATTCAGCCCATTCATACACGGTGACATCTTCCAATATCACATTTACTTTTTTTGACAGGAGACTGTGTGATGTATTGGTGGATATGGTGATTTGGTGCACTGGTGGAGACAATTATCCCTCTGGGTGGAGACATTTTATACAAAGAGAGAAGGGACAGCAGTCTTCACAGAGGGAACTTTTGTATTGTGTTGGCTTGTAAAAGTATTACAGGTGGCACTGGAGATTTGTCTTGTAACTTAGGTTAACTACATCAGTGCATCCTCCATCACCATGGATTGGTGACTACCTTAAAGTGAATTTCTAGATATAATGTTTTTCCTCAATTTTGGGTAGGATGGGAATGGATTAAAATGCCCATTTATTATTTGGGATATTCACCCAAGTGCTTGTTGTCATCAGGACAGCAATTAGGAGGAAATCAAACATTTTACATTTGTTACCAGAACAGGAGCTATCTTTGAGACAGTCACTGTATTTCTGTGATTTCCCCTCTCTTTTCCTTGCGCTTCTTTAATAGATAAAGTAAAATGATATCTTCTGAATAGTGGCACAAGCGGCAATAATACAGTTACATAGGTTTTAACCCTTTGACAAAAGTAGAGAATGTTTATCACTTGAGGTCCACTCCTTACAACAAAGAAAGTACCAGAGAAGAAAAAAAATGAGTTTGATGGCTACACATCAAACAAGTAAGTGCAACTGCAACTAAAGTATTGTTGATGGTTGTGGCTCCAACAAGAGGCATGCAAGGCAGATGCCTAGACCTAGTAATACCATTTCCTCTTCTGCATTACAGACATGAGCAAAAGGTTGCCACATTACTAGATTAGTAACATAAAAGAATGAGGTGGATCTGCATACTACAACAATGCTTGGATATAGAAAAAATGAAGCTTTAGTAAGCTGTGTCTGCTATATGCATCTCAACGCTTTTTTAATTTTGCCTGATGTTTTCTCACTTACATAACCCCAAAAGTCACTGCATCTAGACTTGAGCAAGCATAGTATCAGAAACCTGAAAGGTAGCAAGGTCTAGAATAAAATGGAAACTGGATTATGGATGACACTAGACAAAGTAAAACAAGAAAAGCAAATCATTTTGTGCCATATTATGATTGAGACATGAAGTTTGAGGTGAACTATAGTGAAAAAAAAACAAAGTAAAATAAGCACAAAATCATCCTGTTGAAGCTGTTCCGTATCATTAATTCCATTTTTTGATCCCTCATATGGCACTCTGCCATCCCCCAGAGTGAGACTGGAACAGCTCCAATGACCTAAGGACATGGAGGGGGGGGGGGGGGGTTTGTGGCACTAGCGAACCCTTGGCTGTATTACCTAACCTCCCAACTCCCAACTGCAGCACATAGCAAGAGCCATAAATCCAGACCCTTGTTCCGGAGTTTAATTTTATTGATACAACCACTAAGCTCCTTAGATTTACAGTTGTGAGGGGGGTTGCTGAGGGACTGGAAGCCCTGCACTTTGGTAAATTGAATAAATGATACCTTACTTATAACTTGATGCAAAAAAATTGGAACAAAGTCAGAACACTACAGCAGGTCACAGGGTTTACTAAGTTTAGCCCTATGTGGGCTAATAACTGTTACAGTGAGATAAAGAAACTGCAGTATAGCTTAAAATAGCAACAATATGGGGTTAGCTACCTGTGTCAGATATTTAGAAATGGAGAGTTGAGCTCCTTTCCTGCTCTTCAGTTGAAGTTTTTGCTTCCCTCATCCATGCAATTTCTATTATTTACAACTCCAGCATGCATTTAGGGCCCAAAGGGATGTTGATGTGTGGGTACAGAGCCTCGTTCCTATTTTCAACTACATGTATGAGGTGACTTCTTACAAGAGTTTTATTTCCTGTACTGTCACACAATGTTCTTTAAATGTTGCTCAACGTCTGTCTCAGCTGTACTTGCTCTTACATGTCCACTATACCCCTGCTAGGTTAGTAAGAATGGGAGTGCGCGCTGATCCCATCTGCACTCAATGCATGAGGGACCATGGCGATTTGATTCACCTTTTGTTGCTCTAAATTGCATGTCTACTGGAAGGAGGTTATAGGAGCTATTAATCTGGTTTTTTAGGTTCAGATCAGAGAGAACCCTAAACAGTGTCTGTTGGGTATCATAGAGGATATTCCTGTAGAGGAGGCCCACAAGCAAGCTAAAGCTAGAGCTCTTTTTCAGGCCCAGGAAACTAATTCTGAGTCACTGGAAATCTACAGAACTTCTCACAGTGAAGGAATGGATAGCTCAAATGGGCAGCACCCTAAGATTGGTAAAGTTTATTTACCAGCACAGGGGTAGCCTCGGGAAGTTTGAAAAATTGTGGGAGGCCTCGTTGAATGTTCCCAGCCTAGCCCCAGTGGATCTTGTTCTGGACCGGATGCTATAACCGAGGAGCTCCAGAATTGACATCTGTTCTGCAGCTCTCTTTTTAAGAACGGGGGAGGTGAAGTGACTCCCTATATGACTGATTTTGTATATCCACATGCTAAATCTCTGAAAGCATGCTATGTGTTGATGCTTCATGATCCCACAGTGAAGTTTGCGCAAAAATGGTATTGCTCTGGAGCCTGTACTGTTTACTTTAGTGTGTTTAAAAAAGTTTGTTTTTAGGTATAAAAAAAAATAGGTACGAAAGTAGCAACAATGGCAATGACGGCAACACTAGAGGCAGCAACACTAAAGGCTGCAAAGAAGGTTACATAGAGGAATAGGGCATAGGCATAGGTGTGTTCAGGGGAGGTGCCTATAGAGCACCCTAATCACAGAGTGTGGCGCAGATTCCAACTGCTGATATTTCACCAAAGCCCACAATAGGACTGCTAAAAAAATTGTATAAAGTTGTTTAAAAAAAATTGTAAAAAAAAAAAATACAAAAATAACTACTGACACTGCCCTACTGAAACCAATCTCTGCCCTACTGACCACACTAGCCATGTTTTAAAACATTTTAAAAAATGTTTTACATTTATTTATAAGAAAATTGGGCCCAATTAGCCATTTTCCCTCCCCAGTGTCATGTGACTTGTTTGTGTTACAAGGTATCAGGTGTGAATGGGGAGCAGGTGTGTTAAATTTGGTGTTATCGCTTTTACTCTCTCATACTGGTCGCTGGAAGTTCAACATGGCACCTCATGGCAAAGAACGCTCTGAGGATCTGATAAAAGAATTGTTACTCTGCATAAAGATGAAAGAAAGAAAGGAGGTGCAAACACCTAGTGCATTACCCGAGAACACCTTAAAAATGTTTTAATAAAATGCCAAAAACATACTCACAGACATGAAGAATAAAATCACATTACAAGAATCCAACACATGTGGAATGGATCATGTCCCTGTCAATAGGACCACTAATGTGTTTCAGGAGTCAAGCCCCCTTCATCGGAGCTCTGGTCCAATCATTTTGTTAAAATGTGTCACGTACCTGGTCTGAAGTCGATATGATGAGCGGGCTTCCCTTGTAGCTAAGATCCAAGCACCCCTGAAGGTGAGGACAGGGATCGCTAGGCTCAAGGAAGCATGGGTGCCATTTAGGTAGATCTGCTGGAAGCTGCTTGCAGCACAGCAAAACTAGATAGCTTTCAGCTGGTCTATCAGGACAGATGGCAGGACCTCCATAGCCCCAGGTGTGTAGCGGAACCATGGCAGTGACCGCAGGCAAGGTGGCACTCGAGGAAGAAGCAGGAGCATGCTGGCAGGACCAGACTGAAGAGGCATAGTCAGGATAGGAGCCGAAGACATACACAGGAAGGCAAAGCTGGAAGTATGCAGAAGAGTAGTCAGGAGCAGGCTAGGGTCATACAGGCTAAAACAAGGGAAGCAGAGTCCTTAGAGCAAGCCAAGGTCAAAACCAGGAATCAAGCAGCAAAGAAGTCCAAAGACAAGCTGGGTCAGTAACAGGTAATCCAAAGAATAAAAGAAACTCAGAACCAAGTAGTACTGGTAGCTGAAGATCATCCAGCAAAGTCTAAGTACAGCCACTGACCTTATTTAGGACATTTGGTGCCAGTTCTGGCAACAGATGTGTGTGAACATGCGCCCGTGCAAACGTTCCCACTCATGCACACGTTCATGCGCATGTGCATATGTCTGAGCAAGCGAGCATGATCATGTAAAGTGTTGACAACAATGCCAGGTCTTTTCCTAAGCACCTGCACTTTTTTTCTTCTGTCTGCTTTTCATAACATGCTCATGTTTCTTCTGAATAGCACCCTGACAAAATGTTTATTTTTATAAGTGACCCTATTAAACCCTATTTTACATAAACCACCCTTTTGTGAAATTTATGTTTTTTTTAGATTATTGGCTCTTAAGGCCAAACTGCAGTAAAAGTAGAAAAAACAGACTGGAATGCAGAGTAGGTCTGTAGCAGGGTGCCCCTTGAATCTGGTTAGATGCAGTGACACGTACTGTACCTGGTGCCAATGGAGAGAGGGCTTCTCTTGCTCAGTTCCAGACCTCCCTCAGGGTGGGAATAGGAGAGGTCAGGCCCAAAGTAGCACGGGTCTCTGGTCTAAGTGCAGGGAGTTCCAGAGTACAGCTGATGTGCTGGGGTGGAGTCCGCAGACAGGTGGCACCCATGAGAAGTTGCAGGTCTAAGTTGATGCAAAGACTGGGGAATGGTTAATAGAAAGCCAAGGTCAGGAGCTGGGCGGGTATCAAACATTCCTGCCAGTCTTGGAGTACTTCCGTTATGGGTGATGCCCTAACATGCAGCTTTTCCCAATTCCTTTGGGTTCCCCCAATCTTCAGGGTTCCCACAAGCCCCTGTGCTCCTGGTCCTTCCCAGGAAATATGAGTTTTCCTGTTTCCCACCCTCTGCAGCTCAGAAACCCTGCGTGTGGTGAGGTAGCGGTGACATGGCATGTGCAGCCATGTTTACAGTCCAGCACTGTTAGTCCCAGCTGGGCAGAAGCTTCTATGGAAGTCTAGACTGTGTGAGAGCACAAATCCAATTTCTACCAGACTACTGCATTTCAATAGGAGTGGCCCTACGTTTCCAGCAGCCTGTCTGTGGCACCGGCCTGGGGACTCCCACAGCTGCTCATCTGAGGCATAAGCCCATAAATTATTTCAGCTGTTCATCTGTGAACCTAGACCTGCCCTGGAGTTCACTTTAAGAGATGCTGTTGCAGAGGCTAAACACAAGTAGCTGTTTGTGTACTGTAGTAGTCATTCTTTAGTATTTAAGGCCTTATAGAGACTGTGCTATACTGCGACCTAGTGTCCATATTGAGTCGCAATGCCAGTGTTCTTTGGAGCTCCTATTTTACAGCTTCATAATCAGTTTACCATTGTTTTCTATGGTATGCACACACTTTTGCCATTTGACCCTGTTTGCATTGTTAATCCAATTCTGCACCTGTTTAGTAAAGTTCAAGTTAAAACTACCCTTTGTTGAATGATTCGGATAATTTTCCTACCAGTTACCGTTACAGTTCTACAGGAACCCTTGGGACCACTTCACACTTTTGTTTGCATTAATTAAGGCATGTCAGGTTAGGAAGCCCATTTATTTTAATAGTGCTTCGAATGTACCTCAATGCATGAAAAAAGGCATCTACCATTTTTTTATATTTTAAAGAAAGCAGGGCACCACATTGCATAGATCACACCTGTGCATTATGGTTTGCTACAAATCAGGTGCTTTACGTTTCTAAAAATGTTTCGTTTTAGAAAATAAAAATTGGCTGCAGATGGGAAGGTCAATTTTAAAAATGTTAAAACCCAATGTAGGATTTTTAACAAAAGAAGAGTTTTCCTCTCAGAGTTCGATGGAGCATGACAAAGCTGTGAGAGTGAAATAAAGAAGAGAAATATACATTAATTAGAGAGTACCAAAGAAAAGATAGTGAAAATGATGAGGCCACAGCACAGCAATATGATGCAGAAATACATAACAATGAATCCCACCAGATCTCTACAATGGGATTGTAGAGCAGGAAACCATCTGTGGCTTTGAAAATATTGCTCCCTATCATATGACTTGAATTTTAAACATATGCTTAAAATCTTCTGAAACTTTTATTTTTTCATCCCTGGATGTTATTAACCACTATAAGACCGGAAGATTTTCCCCCCTTAATGACCAGGCCCTATTTTGCGATTCGGCCATGCGTTATTTTAATGGACAATTGCGCGGTTGTGCGACACTGTACTCAAATAAAATTGTTGTCCTTTTTTTCCCACAAATAGAGCTTTCTTTTGGTGGTATTTGATCACCTATACAATTTTTACTTTTTGTGTTATAAACAAAAAGAGAGCGACAATTTTGAAAAAGATAAAACAATGTTTTTCACATTCTGCTATATGACATTCTCAAAAAACAAAATTTAAAAATCAAAATGTTTTAACATTTTAGGCCAATTTGTTTTCTGCTACATATTTTTGGTAAAAAAAAAATTGCAATACGCTTATTTTAATTGATTTGCGCAAAAGTTATCGCTTACACTAACTAAGGGAAATATTTATGTCATTTTTATTGTTTTTTTTTTTTTTACTAGTAATGGCGGCGATCTGCGATTTTTTGCGGGCCTGCGACATTTCTGTGGACAGATGGGACCCCTAACTGACATTTTTGACACTTTTGGGGGTACCAGTGGCATTTCTACAGTAATCAGTGCTAAAAATATGCACTGTTACTGTATTAATGACACTGGCAAGGAAGGGGTTAACAGTATAGGTGATCAAGGGGTTAAATGTGACCCTAGGGGAGTGATTTTAACAGTGGTGGCTTCTGAGATGACCATAGAGACATGTGATCCTATATTGATCATTTCAGGGAGAAGGACAGTCGGCTGAGTTTACAACAGCCGACCGTCCATCTCTCTCAGCGGGGATCGATCACGGGTATCAGGCGGCAATCGGAGACGCCTGACACACGCATCGGCTTCCCTTTTAACGATCGGGGGCAGGAGCACACCGCCGGCTGCGCGCGCTCGTCCCCTAGCTGCCACCAGGAGACCAACGTACCGATACGTGGTTTTGCCTGTAGGAGACACTCTGCCGCAGTATATATATAGTAAGCGGTCGGCAAGTGTTTAAGAACCCTTCTTTTCATAGCTCTGGAGTAATATTGTTGCTGCCGCTTAAAGGATAACCTACAGCAATAATACCTGACAGAAATCTATCCCTTCCCTAAGGCCCCGTTCACACTGGGGCGATCCGACTTGCCGAGGCGACCTCATAGGTCGTGGCGCGCTGCTCGCACCACGACCTCGGAGCGGCCGGCACGGACTTCATAACTTTGAAGTCTATGCAGGTCGCTCCGGGTCGCCCCAAAGAAGCTCCGGACCCTTTTTCTAAGTCGGAGCGACTTGTGTCGCTCCTATTAGAACGGGTCCATAGCTTCTCTATGGTGAGCGACCTACAGCGACCTGTCAGGCGATCAGGTCACCTGACAGGTCGCCCCAGTGTGAACGGGGACTTAAAAAATAAATAGCCTTTATTGTTTACGTCCTCACTTAAAATGTTCCCCTACTTTGTGCATCTTGTGCATCTTGGTGACCATTATATCCAGGACAGGAACTAAAAGAAATTCTCCTCATCCATAACCCAGAGAGCAGTTGCAGATGTTCTAAGCCCTCCACACCCTATCCAAAGCAAAGAAAAATATTTTGGTGGGAAGTCTAATTAAAATGTAATTCTGATATAAAGTCAAAGGTGAGTTTAACCTGAGAACAATGCAACAATTTTTTTCATTGTATTATTTGACATATCTCAAAACAATCCTAGATTGTGCAAAACTGTTCTGCATTTTTTAGTTTAATCTCGATGTCCTGTGTACAGGGGCTTTGTTCTGCAAAGGCTCTGTCCCTAATCATTGGTACCACAGTGCATTCATATGCAAATCATCACAGGTCTTGCATAAGAAACAAATTGTCATGAAATATGTATGAGTATGAGCTACGTCAGTTTCTCCTTGGCTCTTCCTTCTGCCACTGCATTGAAGGTCTCCGACATCTGGTGAGTGAATATGAGGGGAGAAGTCTGTGCTGGTGGGGAGGAACGGGGTCTGTACTATAGGGGTGGTCTGTACAGGAGTCTGTACTGAGAAGGGGCTCTGAAGGAGGTCTATGATGAAGAGGTGGGCTGGGAGGGGGGTTCAGAGCTGAGTGTGGTTTAGGGTTGTGAGGGGAAATCTGTGGGGAATATGGGCTTAGGGAGAGGATTTGTACTGGGAGGAGGGGTAATTTTTGGTTGTACTCTGTACATCAGCTTGTGCAATAGGTACATCTACATACTCCTAGCCCCTGCACTCCCTGTGTTATACAGTCCTGACCCCTGCAAATTATGCAATAACCACTCCTGACCCTGCACTTTTCATGTTATGCCCTTCTGTCCTCTGCAGTTTATATGTTACGCTATGCATCTATGCAATATGCACTGCTGAGCCTTGTATCCTGTGTGTTATGCCCTCCTGTCCCCTGCAGTTTATATGTTACGCTATGCATCTATGCAGTATGCACTGCTGAGTCTTGTATCCTGTGTGTTATGCACTCCTGAGTCCTGCATGATGCACATTTCATATTCCTGACCAATGCACTGCGTACTCTGGGCTTTATATGACATACTCCGAATTTTTTAGAATTGTCGGTCTTTTTTAAATTAAAGCGCAAAAAATAAAAATCGCAGAGTTGATCAAACACCAATAAAAGAAAGCTCTGTTTGTGGGAAAAAAGGGCATAAATTTATTTGGGTATAGCGTTGCACGGCCGTGCAATTGTCAGTTAAAGAATGCAGTGTTGTATCGCAACAAATGGCCTGGTTATTAAGGGAGTAAAACCTTCCGGTCCTTAAGTGGTTAACAAGCTTTTTTAAGCGTTTTAGATGTGTATTACAGGGGTATTACAGGGGTTTTACAGATTCAGACGTTTTTTTATGAAGACTATGGGGCCAAAAAAGGCTTCTAATCTGCCTAAAAGAAGCTCATGTACTTTTTTCAATTTCAGGCGTTTTACTTCAGGCGACAGAACGCTCATATGTGAACAGGGGCAATTAAAATAAATAGAATTTTTCTTGAGCATTTTGGAGCTTCAGAGCTAAGCATTTTACAAACTGTAAATTGCTCAGGTCTGAACAGGGCCTTATGGTAATATTGTCAAGTTCAAAAGTTGGGAGGTAGGTATATATGAAATAAGGACGACACATTAAGAATCAGCCACGAATCCTTGAATTTTTTCCCCTCTTACAGTATCAAATAAAACTATCTTAAAACTATAAAAGTTAATATTTAGAAAGTTTCATTTATACAGCTGAGAAAGAAACACTATAATGTATCCACAGTGATAAACACTCAGATTATAATTACTTAAGTGGAGCTTGATACCTTGTTATCTACACTTGACGCCAGCTGTGAAACGCAATAAGAGGAATTGTTCAGCTGCATTTGGCATGGCTGCAACCTGTTTGAGCTAACCTATTTTAGGAAAGAAAGAAACATTGTGTGTTCTCATTTAAATTATTACAAAGGAATTTTTTAGTTAGCAGTAGGGATGATCGAACTTTTGAAAAGTTCGGTTCGACCAGAACACCCGAACTTCACGAAAGTTCGGTTCGGATTTCAGAACCCCATTGAAATCAATGGGACCCGAACTTCTGTAATCAAAAAACACCATTTTTAAGCCCTAAAACCCAATAAATGCCCCTAAAAAGTGCCTAGGGTTCTGGGTCATGCCCCAGGGACTATTAATCACACAAAAAAAAGTTCTTAAAAATTGTCGTTTTTGATAGATAGCCAATTATTGAAAAAATTAAAAAAAAAAAAAAAAAAAAGAGATTTCTTTGGATTTAGTGTCTGGGGGGTCTAAAAGTTGTACCTGTGAAGTTTCAGCTCTGTAGCATGTCCAGAACCAGAATTACAGCATACCAAACCTTCAAAAATGACTTTTTTGCTTAACCGCACCTTTCTTTTGCTCCTAATCAACGGCTCAGCCAATGTGTATGATGGGGACATAATGCAGTGCACTGGGAACAAGATTAGAGGTTTTTTTGGAAAAAGGTGCTGTCTCTTTAAATGTGCATATAATTAACGGGTGTATTTCCACAATGGGGCTTTTATTACCAAATGTTTCAAGAAGTCCAAAGATGTATGTAATTGCACTTTATTTCATGTAAAATGGTGTTTGGTGCACTTTAACTTGAAATCTCACAAGAAACAGACATATATGCACGGATACATTGAGGGTTAGGGGTAGGGGCCACAAGGTAGTGCAGAGTGAACAAGATTAGAGATGTTTTGGATGAATAGTGTTGTCTCTTGACTTTGAATAGAAGTAAAGGATGCTTAAAAATTGGGCATTTGGTGGTGCGGACGATGCCTTGACACCATATCCCTATGAAAGTGCTGGTAATGAAAGCAATAATTGCCTTTGTAAGGAAAAAAATTACAATGATATGCATCTGTGTGACAGGTGCGCAAAAATTGTTGTTTGGGTGTTGGCGGAGCCATACCACTGTAAGCCCAAAGAGCTGGTGTTGAAGAAGGCGTAAAAATTATGAAGGTGTGCACCTGTGGAACAGGTGCGCAAACATGGTAGTTTTGGTGTTGGCGGAGCCTCCCCACCATAACCCCAAAGAGCTGGCTTTGAAGGAGGCCCAAAAATTGTAAAGGTGTGCACCTGTGGAACAGGTTCGCAAACATGGTAGTTTTTGTTTAGCATAGCCTCCCCACCTTAACCCCAAAGAGCTGGTGTTGAAGGAGGCCCAAAAATTGTAAAGGTGTGCACCTGTGGAACAGGTTCTCAAACATGGTAGTTTTTGTTTAGCATAGCCTCCCCACCTTAACCCCAAAGAGCTGGTGTTGAAGGAGGCCCAAAAATTGTAAAGGTGTGCACCTGTGGAACAGGTGCGCAAACATTGTCGTTTTTGTTTTAGCATAGCCTCCCCACCTTAACCCCAAAGAGCTGGTGTTGAAGGAGGCCCAAAAATTGTAAAGGTGTGCACCTGTGGAACAGGTTCGCAAACATGGTAGTTTTTGTTTAGCATAGCCTCCCCACCTTAACCCCAAAGAGCTGGTGTTGAAGGAGGCCCAAAAATTGTAAAGGTGTGCACCTGTGGAACAGGTGCGCAAACATTGTCGTTTTTGTGTTAGCATAGCCTCCCCACCTTAACCCCAAAGAGCTGGTGTTGAAGGAGGCCCAAAAATTGTAAAGGTGTGCACCTGTGGAACAGGTTCGCAAACATGGTAGTTTTTGTTTAGCATAGCCTCCCCACCTTAACCCCAAAGAGCTGGTGTTGAAGGAGGCCCAAAAATTGTAAAGGTGTGCACCTGTGGAACAGGTTCGCAAACATGGTAGTTTTTGTTTAGCATAGCCTCCCCACCTTAACCCCAAAGAGCTGGTGTTGAAGGAGGCCCAAAAATTGTAAAGGTGTGCACCTGTGGAACAGGTTCGCAAACATGGTAGTTTTTGTTTAGCATAGCCTCCCCACCTTAACCCCAAAGAGCTGGTGTTGAAGGAGGCCCAAAAATTGTAAAGGTGTGCACCTGTGGAACAGGTTCGCAAACATGGTAGTTTTTGTTTAGCATAGCCTCCCCACCTTAACCCCAAAGAGCTGGTGTTGAAGGAGGCCCAAAAATTGTAAAGGTGTGCACCTGTGGAACAGGTGCGCAAACATTGTCGTTTTTGTGTTAGCATAGCCTCCCCACCTTAACCCCAAAGAGCTGGTGTTGAAGGAGGCCCAAAAATTGTAAAGGTGTGCACCTGTGGAACAGGTTCGCAAACATGGTAGTTTTTGTTTAGCATAGCCTCCCCACCTTAACCCCAAAGAGCTGGTGTTGAAGGAGGCCCAAAAATTGTAAAGGTGTGCACCTGTGGAACAGGTTCGCAAACATGGTAGTTTTTGTTTAGCATAGCCTCCCCACCTTAACCCCAAAGAGCTGGTGTTGAAGGAGGCCCAAAAATTGTAAAGGTGTGCACCTGTGGAACAGGTGCGCAAACATTGTCGTTTTTGTTTAGCATAGCCTCCCCACCTTAACCCCAAAGAGCTGGTGTTGAAGGAGGCCCAAAAATTGTAAAGGTGTGCACCTGTGGAACAGGTGCGCAAACATTGTCGTTTTTGTTTTAGCATAGCCTCCCCACCTTAACCCCAAAGAGCTGGTGTTGAAGGAGGCCCAAAAATTGTAAAGGTGTGCACCTGTGGAACAGGTGCGCAAACATTGTCGTTTTTGTTTTAGCATAGCCTCCCCACCTTAACCCCAAAGAGCTGGTGTTGAAGGAGGCCCAAAAATTGTAAAGGTGTGCACCTGTGGAACAGGTGCGCAAACATTGTCGTTTTTGTCATAACCAAAATGAGGTTCTGTGAACGTAAAGAGAATGAGAGGAGGGTTTGAGGGTGGCACCATGGTCCAGGCTTAAACTGAGGCTCAACTGCCACATCACAACGATAGCCTAGTCTACAAGGTCTGCATCAGGTGCATCAAAGCTTGATATCCACGACTGATTCATCTTAATGAATGTCAAACGGTCGACTGAGTCGGTGGAGAGTCTAGTTCGATGGTCTGTGACGAATCCTCCTGCTGCGCTGAATGCCCGTTCCGATAGGACACTGGAAGCAGGGCAGGCCAACAACTCCATGGCATACTGGGCCAGTTCTGGCCAGTGGTCTAATCTTAAGACCCAGTATGCCAGTGGATCGGATTCGTCACATGAAAAGCCCTCTGTGTCACTTTGTGCCCTCACGTAATCGTCCACCATGTGATGCAGACGCTGTCGATGCGATGTGGCAGCTGAGAGGCCTGGGCGGTGAGGACTAAAAAAAGACCGAAAGGCATCCGTCAACCGCACGCCTTCTCCAACGCTCCTCTCGTGACCACCAGTAGAATCCATGGTAGGTTGTCCCCGCCCCTGCACCCTACGGGAGTCGGGGAACATGTTCACCAGATTCCTCTTGAGACTGTCCTCAAGGGATTTGATCCTGTGGACTCTATGGGTGGATGGGAAAAGCTCCGAGACTTTACACTTGTACCGGGGGTCAAGTAGGGTGGCCAACCAATAGTGGTTAGTCTCTTTAATGGCCTTGATTCTGGGGTCCTTTCGCAGGCTCTGGAGCATGATGTTTCCCATGCGTCGCAAATTAGCGAAGGCCTGAGAAGCTGACTCCTCGGGGTCACTCATAACGACATTATCTTCAACGGGCTCCTCCTCCTCCCAGCCACGTACTACTCCAAAGTGTCCCGAGGGAGTCAAACTAGGCCTTGCAGATTGCCGCATGTCTTCCTCCTCCTCCTCCTCAAACCCTGCAAAAGTTCCCGCAGAATCGTCCTCCTCCTCCTCCTCTTCCACCCCTGGATCCTGCTCGGGCCTCTGGGAGCTAGGCATAATGGGGTCAGGATTCTCAGGATAAAGGGGGCCTTGAGAGGCAAGGAAGTCCTCCTCTTCCTCCTGCTGCTCTGCCTCCAGTGCCCTGTCCATAATGCCACGCAGAGTGTGCTCCAACAAAAACAGTACCGGTAGGGTGTCACTGATGCATGCGCTGTCCCGGCTGACCATCCTTGTGGCCTCCTCAAATGGCGAGAGGACAGCGCATGCATCCTTAATCAAAAGCCACTGCCGTGGTGAAAAGAAGCCCAGGCGCGCAGAGCCAGTGCTGGTGCCGTACTCGCATAGGTATTCATTGAGGGCCCTCTGCTGCGTGTACAGGCGCTGCAGCATAGCCAAGGTGGAGTTCCAGCGGGTGGGCATGTCACAGATGAGGCGGTGTACCGGCAGGTGAAACTCGCGCTGCACTTCGGCCAAACGTGCAGTGGCACTGTACGACCGCCTGAAGTGACTGCACACCCTTCTTGCCATCCTTAGCACATCCTGCATTCCCGGGTACGAGTTCAAAAACCGCTGTACCACGAGATTCAGGACATGCGCCAGGCATGGCACATGGGTTAACTTTCCCTGACGAAGGGCGGCCAGGAGGTTTGACCCATTATCAGTAACCACCATCCCTGGCTGCAGCTGGCGTGGTGTCAACCACCTCTGGGCCTGTGCCTGCAGAGCCCCAAGAATCTGAGGGGCAGTGTGCTGCCTGTCCCCTAGACACACAAGCTGCAGCACTGCGTGACACCTTTTGGCCTGAGACATAGAATAGCCCTTTGAACGTTTACGTGGTATCTCATCATATTCAAAGGACCATTCTGCAGAGGAGGGCATGGAGGAGGTAGAGGAGGAGGAGCAGGAGGGGGTAGAAGTGATCGATCTACCCGGATCAGCGACACCACCAGCTGTTTGCAGACGTGGGGGCAACACTGGCTGCAGCACCGAGCCCTGGCTACAATCCCTTCCACTGGCAAGCAGTGTCACCCAGTGAGCAGTGACAGAAATGTACCGTCCCTGCCCATGTTTGCTTGACCAAGTGTCAGCCGTCAAGTGTATCTTACGGCTGACTGACTTGGCCAGGGATGACACTACATTGCCTTCCACATGTTGGTATAGGGATGGCAGGGCCTTACGGGAAAAGTAATGCCGACTTGGCACCTGCCACTGTGGAACTGCACATTTTGCGAAGTCACGGAAGGGAGCAGACTCTACCAGGTTAAATGGTAATAGTTGCAGAGCCAGTAGTTTAGCCAAACTACTGTTTAGACGCTGGGCATGTGGGTGGCGGGGAGTATACATTTTTTTTCGTTCCAGCATGTGTGGAATCGAAATTTGGCGTCTAGATGATACAGCTGGTGGTGTGCTGGAGGTAGATGCGACACTGCCTGCTATATCATCATCCCTGCCAGTGGAGGCTGCCAACAGGTGACGAGTGACTATAGCAGGGCCAGGAACAGACTGATGTGCAGGTGGAGCAGGTGGAGCAGATGGAGCATGAGGAGGAGCGCGAGGAGAACTAGGAGGCCGACTGACCAATCTTTGGCCCTTTTGTGGGTTCTTTAAATGCTCCTGCCAACGGGCCGAGTGGTGGGTTGTCAAATGCCTGTTTAGGCAGCTTGTACCCAGGTGGTTGACATTTTTGCCACGTTTTATACCCTTCTTACAAATCTTGCAGATCGCAACTGTTTTATCTGCATGGGATGTCTCAAAAAAGGCCCAGCAAGATGAGGTGTGTATAGTGGCCCGGGAGACAACAGGTGCGGCCTTAGATGGAGTAGGCCGTCTGCTCTCCCCTCTTGCTTGCTCTGCCTCCTCCTCAACCTCAGACCCAACATCTGACTCCATCAAAGACTGAGCATCAGGCCTGGCCTGGGAGACAACAGGTGCGGCCTTAGATGGAGCGGGCCGTCTGCTCTCCCCTCTTGTTTGCTCTGCCTCCTCCTCAACCTCAGACCCAACATCTGATTCTATCAAAGACTCAGCATCAGGCCTGGCCTGGGAGACAACAGGTGCGGCCTTAGATGGAGCGGGCCGTCTGCTCTCCCCTCTTGTTTGCTCTGCCTCCTCCTCAAACTCAGACCCAACATCAGACTCCATAAAGGACTGAGCATCAGGCTGGAGTAGATGGCCGACACTGTGGTCAAACAGCTCAGCTGACTCCTCTGCCATGTCTGAAATTGGGTCTAAGGGAGGACATGAGGTGGACATGGACTCATCTGTATTTGTTCTGACAACTGCAGAAGACTGACCACTTTTCTCTGCCTGGGTCACTGTAGTTGCAGATGATGCCGATGATGAGGGTTTGTTCATATAGTCCACCACCTCCTGTACATACTGTGGACGTATAGCTTGGCCACTGCCGGAGAACAATCCAAATGGTGGCCTGGCTGAGGACTGACCACCACGTCCACCCCTGCCTCTAGACACCCTAGAAGCTGTGCCCCTTTCCGCAGCAGGGCCACGTATGCCTTTTCTTGGTCTACCAGGCATATTTGTCACTGATGCGTTGGCAACTGTGTGCGGTGAAAAACGCACACTGCTATGCGACCCACAGTTGTCGCTGGATACAGCACAGCAGTTGCGGTTCACGCACAGTAGCAAAGCCTTTTGCACAGTGGACCTAACGCTTTGAACAACAGGCGTTAGGTTGTCACTGATGCGTTGGCAACTGTGTGCGGTGAAAAACACACACTGCTATGCGACCCACAGTTGTCGCTGGATACAGCACAGCAGTTGCGTGTCACGCACAGTTGCAAAGGCTTTTGTACAGTGCACCTAACGCTTTGAACAACAGGCGTTAAGTTGTCACTGATGCGTTGGCAACTGTGTGCGGTGAAAAACGCACACTGCTATGCGACCCACAGTTGTCGCTGGATACAGCACAGCAGTTGCGGTTCACGCACAGTAGCAAAGCCTTTTGCACAGTGGACCTAACGCTTTGAACAACAGGCGTTAGGTTGTCACTGATGCGTTGGCAACTGTGTGCGGTGAAAAACGCACACTGCTATGCGACCCACAGTTGTCGCTGGATACAGCACAGCAGTTGCGGTTCACGCACAGTAGCAAAGCCTTTTGCACAGTGGACCTAACGCTTTGAACAACAGGCGTTAGGTTGTCACTGATGCGTTGGCAACTGTGTGCGGTGAAAAACGCACACTGCTATGCGACCCACAGTTGTCGCTGGATACAGCACAGCAGTTGCGGTTCACGCACAGTAGCAAAGCCTTTTGCACAGTGGACCTAACGCTTTGAACAACAGGCGTTAGGTTGTCACTGATGCGTTGGCAACTGTGTGCGGTGAAAAACGCACACTGCTATGCGACCCACAGTTGTCGCTGGATACAGCACAGCAGTTCCGTGTCACGCACAGTTGCAAAGGCTTTTGTACAGTGCACCTAACGCTTTGAACAACAGGCGTTAAGTTGTCACTGTATTTTGCTGCCTAGCAAGCACGTATACCTGCTGTGATACAGCAGCACTGTGCCACGTGCTCACTAAACAGAACCCTCACACTTTCCCTACAGAAACTAAATTTTCAAATCTAACTAATGTAGTACAAAGTTCCCTAACTACACTAGATATCCCTTTCCACTAAATAGAAAGCTCCATACAGCAGAAGACTGACACTGTCCCTTAAGTTTTTTTTTTTTTTTTTTTTTTTTTTAACTCTAAGAACCAGCACAATCGCTGTATCTAACTACACTGGCTGTAAGCTAAATACAATTCTGCTATATGGAGCTTTAGAACCACTCGATATGTAGGAAATGTAGTGTAGCAAGCAGGAGTCAGACAGAACTGCTTCAACTCTCTTCAACAGGCTCTGGATAACTGTGCTAGGGGTTAGGCGGGGCCATCTTATATAGTGTGGGGCGTATTCACTCCTGATTGGCCTCTGGTCCCCGTAGTCACTCCAATCACGTTCCTAGGAGACTCCTGCCCCCTCATTGGCTTTTGCAGACGTTTCTGGGCCAATCACGGGCTTTTAAAGCCCAGTTCCTGTCCCAGTGCATTTTGGGCGGTTCTGGTGGCCGAATACCGAACTTTTGCCGCAAAAAGTTCGGTATTCGGCCGAATATCGAACATCCAATGTTCGGGTCGAACCGATGGTCGACCCGAACCGTTCGATCATCCCTAGTTAGCAGCGCTGATCCACACACCTAACTCAATGTGCTCAATTAACAGTGTATACAAATTTGCATAAATCATACAACCTATGTGTAGCACTACTCCCTTGGGAGCTGCTGGTTACGGGTTCCCCTGGGTTACCATTAGCAACAACATGACAGTTTGACATTTCTCCTAAGTGTTTAGCTCAGTCAAGAAACAGTTCGGTAGCTTTGGTTTTTGTGTTTTTATTTGGAACTTGGATAGGAGAAGGGAATGAATGGGATACTCCAACGTTATACACTATGCACAATAGGCTTGAAAATGCTGAGTAACGCTGAGTAACGCTGAGTAACGCTAGTCACGCTAGTCACGCTAGTCATGCTAGTCATGGCTAGGCCGCTGCTTCACTTTGCCCTTAGCTGTGAAGTATATTTGAATGAGCTTTCTGAGGTATACTGTATCCTGAGGTAAACTGGACTGTACTGCAGAAAAACTTCAGGGCCCTTCCTGGCACCCCCTTTGTTCCTAATCTTCAGGGTCAACTACACGGCAACCCCTTTACTGATACACTCCTTGTGTGAGCTAGCTCCTTGATCCCCTGACTTCTCTGGAGTGGTCCCCTCTCCTAGGTAGACCCTTAGGCAGATCTCCTGGTACTCACGATACTGTTTTTCCTAAGATGATTCTGCCAGCAGCTCCACTTGTCAGCACACTGGATCCTCTGCAGCTCAGCTCCACATCTGGTTCACTAGGCTGACCATCTGAACCACCTTCCTCACACCTGCAGGAGGAGAGACAGCCGTCCACCTGCTCCTGGGACGTTGCTCCCACCAAAAGACGCCCTTTCACATGCTTCGTCCATATTTATGGACAATCCCAGGATGCATTGCAGCAATGCCCTCCCACTGGGACTGCCATAAAGCATGATGTGTCACTGGCTAGGTTTCCACCACTGTCCAACAAGCTCCCTCATTGGACACAGTGGGGACACTCCCTCAGACTCAGTGAATCACACCTGGAAACATGTGATAGACCAAACTAACAGATCAGGCTCTCCTGAGAAGCAGAAAAGAGCCACCAAATGCATTTTCCTAGCATCTACCTAGACTGCTACATATGCATAAAAAAATTGTAAAAAAATGAATAAAACATGATATATGTGCAATATATGATAATTATCAAAAGTGCTAAGTGCAAATAAAGTGCAATACAACATATAAAGTGACTGATGCTAAGCGAACTAAAATCTAAAAAAGGTAAAAGTCCAAAAGTGACACCATAAAAAAGAAAGTCTGTTTTAATGTGTTAATACAATTGAAAAAATAAAGTTCAAGCAAAAATTCCTCAAAGATGTGTGGTATCCTCAAACACGTGTGGGATCCAAACACGGAAAACGTATCCAGCCGCAGTGCAGCACCCAAAGTGATTCCGTCACCGCTCTCACTAGATATCACTCTCCAGAGCCCCAGGCTGGTCAGATTATAAACCACACACGCCAAAAAGTATCCAGTCCTCTCCGCAGTCAGGCTCCCATCTGCTTTCCTCTTATTTAAACCACAGCGCTCAGTGCAGGGAAAATGGAAGAAAGGAAGAAAGATCCAATTGCGTAAATCTTAAAAGCAGGCTTTTATTAAAAATGCAGATAACACACTAACATGTCACGAGTGTTCTCCCAACACTAAGGTATAGCGCTAAATATTGTAGCTCGCTTGTCTCTCAAAAAAGTCCCCAATTAATTAGGGCATCAGCGATCCATCTGATTGGTCTAAATTGGGATTCATTATTTCTGTGGCGCTGTCATTTACATTATTGCATTAGCTTCTTTTTTTTTTTTGTAGACAAGCCAACCAGCTGTACAGCATTGTCACACGCTTTAATTGTGGCAGTTGACTAGAGATGAGTCAGTTGATCTTCTGTCTTAAAGATTTATCGCATATGGAGATACAGTAATTTACGGCTATTAGATATTTCTGAATAACTGTAGCTCCGCCAATCAGACAAACAGATAAAATAATCTTATTGGACTCTTTACCTGTACACTGCACACTAACTTAAAAAAAGCTCCTAGCAGCAGCTTCTAAGCATTTATTTCTGCTTTTAGAAGCAAATAATGTTATCCTATGGATCCATGCACACTATTTTAGTCTAGAAATGTTTATGAAGCTGCAGCTTATATGAGCAGAAAAAAAAAAAACGCTCTTAACTGCTGATAAAACTCTGCTAAAAGGTGGCACAAAAATGCTATTTTTCTTTCAGCATTTTTCTGGCGTTTGTTAGCTTATATTTTAGGCTCTGTTCACACCCTGGCAATTTAGGGTCACGGGCAGAATCGTGGCAATTCCGCCCACGATCCGTAACGCCAGGGTGTGAACGGAGCCTAAAATTATGGCTCCGTTCACACCCTGGCGTTCCGGATTGTGGGCGGAATTGCCACGATTCTGCCCGCGATCCTAAATCACCACTAAATGCAGGAATGCAGTTAATTTCAAAGGCACCCCAATCGCAGCCCAATTTTGGTGTAATTGTTGCCTGACAAATCGTGGTAAAATCACGCAAACAGAATTGCAGGATGCCTGTTACACAAAAGAAGTTCTGGAACTTCTTTTGAGCAACAGGCGTCCTGCAATTTTGTTTGCGTGAATTGACAATAATTAGTCGGGCGACAATCGTGGCAAAGTCATGTCACAATAGGGGTGCCATTGAAAGTAACAGGGTTCTGCCCACGATCCGGAAGACCGTCGTGTGAACAGACCCTTAAACAAGGAATACTACCTTTCTTTTTGACTTTCTTTAATAAAGACCTACAATATATCTCTAGCTAAAACGTTTCCTTTTTAGTTATGAATAAAGTTTGGTTTCAATCCCATCTAGTCGTTATTGCTCAAGGGTGAGGAGTCACACTATTTATTAGGAGTCCAAAAATGTTTATTGACTCATATAATACAAATCAATGTGTTTTGGGGCTTTCATATGCCCCCTTATGTAATTTAGTGAGCGATGAAAGAAATTAAGTAATGGTTAGAAATCAAAATGGCTGCTAAGACAAGGTGCTACTTTCAGATTCTATCACGTAGAGGAGGTGGATATTGAGCTGTAGAGGGGGCTTCGCTTGCACCTCCTGTCCAACACCCCTGATAGAGATGACAGGTAGTGTGGGACACAGAGTGGCTTGAGGGCCGGTATAGCAGGCAGCACCAGCTGAGGCTTGACAGGAAACTGATGGCCGTGGATCAGCAGATGGGCACCTGGAACTGAAACTCCATGATGCTGGATCAGTAGGCAGGAGCTTTGCCAAGGGGTCATCAACAGCCTGGCAATGCGGGTACAGGAACATGAGACAAGAGCAGGATCAGGATACAAGCCAAAGTGGGTACACAGGCAGCGAGGTACAAAAGCATGAGACAGGATCAGGGTCAAAGCACAGGCCAAGGTCACAGGTAGGCAGGCGGGAATCTAGAGGAGAATCAAGGTCAAGCACAGGTAGGCAGGAAGAAGACCAGGGCACAGGTAAATAGGAACAAGCTAAAATACCACTCAGCAATGTGTTCCTGTCATTGCTCAGCCTAAATAGGCCGTTTGGTGCCAGTGCGTACACAAGTGCGCGCACACACTTCGAGCATGCGCATATGTACATTACTTCTTGTGCACATGCTAATGTGCCAGCGCATGCGTGCCAATCCTTGCGGGCTTTAGCAAGGGTACATGAAAAACAAGGTGGATCTTACCTGTTTCTGGAAGTGAAAGTTCGTAAGCTGCTGGATTGCTTTGTCTTTTAACAGAAAATGGACCCATATATCTAGGCCCCAATTTCTTGGATGGGCAAGACAGTTTTATGTTATGTGACATGTGGGGCCCTTGGAGTAGTGTTACTTTGGATTCAAGTCCGTGTCTCCCCAAGACAGTAAGACTCATAGCAGATGCTAATATCAGCAGCTCAACCACCTGTCTTCTAGACATTGTTGAATATGCTGATTTATTTACCTGTTATCTACTGTGGGTTCCGTGTTTACACTTATGATAATGTGTATTGTAATTCAGGAGCTCGAGGATGGCAGTCTGCTAGTTAATTGGATCAGGTTGATTGAATCATTGTCAGCTATTAGTTACTGGTGGAAAAGTAAAATACTGTTTGTGTTGGTTGTTCTTTAGGTAATTAGTTCAAGTTAATTATATTTCTGTACACCATTTCATCTGCATATGATAATGTAAATCAAACACCTAACCTGGTGGAGTAATCTGATCAGGAAAGGGATGTCCATCCTGTATATATTTGGTGTGAGTTTGTTCAAATAAAGGTTCCAGTTCTCTACAAGCTAAGTTCTGTCTAGTTTTGTATGGGGGGGCGGCTAGAATATCTGATACCTATGTTTAAGACTGGAGGAAGCCATATACTGACAGAAGCCCACAAACTCAGTGTGGGACCCAGTTCCGTTACAGGTTAGTTGTGGATAGCCAAACCTTGTCTCCTAGTTTGAGGTTTAAGTCTCCTCTCTTTATCAAAAAACTGAGATATTGTTCCAGGGTCTGGTTTGTTTGCTCTGTTTGGCCATTTTTTTGTGGATGATAGGCTGAGGAGAAACAGGTTTCATATTTCAGTATTCTGCAGAGATCCCTCCAGAATTTAGAGGCAAATTGTACTCCTCGATCTGAGGTGATGCTGCTTGGTACCCCGTGGAGCCTGACCACATCTTTGATAAAGGTATGAGCAGCTTCTGTTGCTGAGGGGATCCCCAACATAGGGATGAAAAAGGTAAAAGAATCCAAAAAGATGGTAGTGAATCCTTCGAATGGAGGGACTCAACAATGAAGTCCATACTGATTATTTTCGAAGGCCTCTTGGGAATGGGTAAGGGCCTTAGCAAACCCCAAAATTTGGTTCTGTTGCTCTTACTTCGGATGCAGATTCCAAAGGTTCCAACATAAACTCAGCAGTCAGACCTTAGGCCAGGCCAACAAAAGGAGCATTGCACAAGTTCCATTCTCTTAAATGCCCCAAAATGCCCTGCCAAGGGCTGGTCATGACACAGACTAAGGGTTTTGTAATGTAGACTTGAAGATACAAACACCTTTTGATTATGTAGGAATAGACCCTCCTGTTCCTGGAGGCAAATGCCTGGCGGTAGAACATCCTTTATGGATGCCTGCTTGAGCTGAGTAAAAGATCTGCTTGTAGTAGTAAAAAGCTTTGAGCCGGCAGGGTTGTGTCTTATTGGTGACATTCTTTGTCTTCTGGGTACATGCGAGATATCGCATCAGGCTTGCTATTCTTGGAACCCAGTCTGTAAGTGATATGGAAAGTGAAGCAAGAGAAGAATAGTGCCCACCTGGCTTGACGTGGTTTTAATCGTTTGGCTGTCCTGAGGTACTCTAGATTCTTGTGATCAGTAAATATCAAAGTAGGGTGAGCTGCCCCTTCTAACAAGTAGCACCATTCTTCTGAGGCCTTCTTTATAGCCAGCAGCTCCGGGTCTCTCACTTCATCACATGTCATCAAGAAATACAATCATAAAAAGGTCAAGAAAGTCTCTGAAAATATTTTTTTAGAAATGCTGAAAGGTTGCTGGAGCATTACACAACCCAAAGGGCATGAAAAGGTATTCAAAGTGTCTGAATCTAGTGCGAAAAGGCTGACTTCCATTCTTCCCCTTCGCAGATCATTACTAGATTGTAGGTTCCTTGTAAGTCAAGTTTTGTAAACACAATGGCTGCCCTAAAGCGTTGAAAATTTTTGGAAACCAAGGGCAAAAAGATATCTGTTCTTGACAGTGATTATTTTTATATTCCTGGTAATCAACACAGGGGTGCAGGGAGTGATCCTTCTTCTCTACAAAGAATATACCAGCCTCTGTGAGGGGACGTAGATGGGCGGATGAGGCCTTTTTCCAAATTTTCATTGATGTAAAGGTGTAGTGCTTCAAGTTCTAAATCAGAAAGAGGGAAGATGCGCCCAAAAGGTATCTCGGCACTTGGAAAAGATGTGGATGGGCAGTCATATGGGCAATGGGGTGGCAAGTTGTCTGCTTTCTTTTTTATCAAAGACCTCCATGAAGTCATGGTACAATGAAGGCACAAGCTGTGATAACGGGGAATGAGGATGTAGACCCAGAAGAGGCGCAGGTTCCACAGGAATAGACTGGAATCAGCACTGTTGACATTAGGTGGATGGGAATGTCACCTCTCTTGTTCCCCAGTTTATCTGAGGGTTGTGTGCTTGTAACCAGGAAATGCTCAGAATAACAGGGAACAGAGGAGATGGGATAATGTCCAAAAATAAGTATTCTTGATGGCCGGCCAGTATTAGATATAGCCAGTAGTGGGCAGGTTTCTCAAGTTATGGGCCCAGACTTAGGATGGGATCCATCAGCTAGATGGATAGATAGCTGACAAGTCTTTGCTTGCAGGGGAATCTGATGACACTGAGCAAAGTCGCTATCCATGAAGCAGCTGCAAGCTCCGGAATCAATGATAGCTGGGATAAAGTGATATGCCTCATCTCATGCATGTCTACACAGCTCTGTAAACAGCTTTATCCCTGCTGACACACCTGACTAGGTAGAGGATTGTAGAAAATAGCTGTGCCTGCACCACATAAATATCCTTCAAACAGCTATGAAATGGCACCAGGAAATGAACCCCAGACTGAATAAATGCAAGTAAAGTATATTGTTACAAATTAGGAATAAGCAACTATGCTGGTACAAATCAGTCAGCGAATGAAAGGATTATGACTAGGGTTGAGCGAACACGGACTGTATTATTCGTGTTCGTACCGAATAATTGGATTTTTGTTACCCGAACACGGACCCGAAAACTTTACTGTATGTTCAGGTAAAAATCCGTGTTCGGTCATTTTATTTCCGGGTTTTGCATGCTTTGGCGCGCTTTTCATGGCGGGCTTTCAACAGCCAATCAACAAGCGTTTAACTGGTGTGCCCTAAGCCATCCCAGCCATGCCTACAAATGTGTTAGTAGCTGTGATTGGCCGTCTGAAGCATGTGACCAAGTCTTTATAAGTTCGAGGCAGCGCCGCTGCGGCGTCATTCTGCTGTTTAGTTCAGGGAAAGAGCACACATCAACGTGTTGGCTGCTGATTAGGGACAGACAGGAAAAAAAAACATTTGTGTCCGGATAGAATTGAGGGACAGGTCGGAGTGTGTTAGGCAGGGCGAGTTATAGGCATTTTAGGGAGAGAGTCTGCTGATTTTTAGGGTCAGTTTTCTACGATCGATTTTGCTGTGTGGGAGGGGTTTGCAGTGACCGATCTACGATCTTATCAATCCTTTTAGGGAGAGAGTCTGCTGATTTTTAGGGTCAGTGTGTTCTACAAACTACAATCGATATTGCTGTGTGGAGTGGGGTTTGCAGTGACCGATCTACGATCTTATCAATCCTTTTAGGGAGAGAGTCTGCTGATTTTTAGGGTCAGTGTGTTCTACAAACTACAATCAATATTGCTGTGTGGGGTGGGGTTTGCAGTGACCGATCTACAATCTTATCAATCCTTTTAGGGAGAGAGTCTGCTGATTTTTAGGGTCAGTGTGTTCTACAAACTACAATCGATATTGCTGTGTGGGGTGGGATAGGAGATAGGCAGGTGTCAGTGGTCCACATCCATTTTGCTGTGTGTGGGGTGCAGTGAACACAATCTTTTTGGGGTGCAGTGAACACAATCTTTTTGGGGTGCAGTGAACACAATCTTTTTTGCCCACTGAGGAGGAGGGAGAAAAGTATTTTTCTATCAGGCACTGTGTGCAGTGTTTTTCCTTCAGCTGTGCTGTGCTGACTGATCATACATTGCTGTGTTCAGTTCACATGTGCTATTATTGAGTGGTTTCAAAAATCATACACTTTTTTTCTATTCCACTATTCAATATACAGCCATGGGTTAAAAAAAAATTAAATTGTGGCCTGCAGCAGAGCTGAATGATATTTGGGGTTTTTGGGGTTCATCTCATACTTATGAAGATTTGAGGGTGCTGCCTGTTCCATACTCCTCCTACTCCTCATTCAGCCTTTTAGGGGTACAAACAATAGTAATTGGGGCCTAGTGTGGTTTTGTACGTGTGAGATACATACACTTTTTTTGATCATATTTCCTATTCCGCTATTCAATAAAAACCTTTGGGGATCAATTAAATTGCGGGATAGTTTGTGTTGGTACGTGTGAGATCCACCTTTCCATGTTTTTGGGGTTCATCTCATACTTATGAAGATTTGAGGGTGCTGCCTGTTCCATACTCCTCCTACTCCTCATTCAGCCTTTTAGGGGTACAAACAATAGCAATTGGGGCCTAGTGTGCTTCTGTACGTGTGAGATACATACACTTTTTTTGATCATATTTCCTATTCCGCTATTCAATAAAAACCTTTGGGGATCAATTAAATTGCGGGATAGTTTGTGTTGGTACGTGTGAGATCCACCTTTCCAAGTTTTTGGGGTTCATCTCATACTTCTGAAGATTTGAGTGTGCTGCCTGTTCCATACTCCTCCTACTCCTCATTCAGCCTTTTAGGGGTACAAACAATAGTAATTGGGGCCTAGTGTGCTTCTGTACGTGTGAGATACATACACTTTTTTTGATCATATTTCCTATTCCGCTATTCAATAAAAACCTTTGGGGATCAATTAAATTGCGGGATAGTTTGTGTTGGTACGTGTGAGATCCACCTTTCCAAGTTTTTGGGGTTCATCTCATACTTCTGAAGATTTGAGAGTGCTGCCTGTTCCATACTCCTCCTACTCCTCATTCAGCCTTTTAGGGGTACAAACAATAGTAATTGGGGCCTAGTGTGGTTTTGTACGTGTGAGATACATACACTTTTTTTGATCATATTTCCTATTCCGCTATTCAATAAAAACCTTTGGGGATCAATTAAATTGCGGGATAGTTTGTGTTGGTACGTGTGAGATCCACCTTTCCAAGTTTTTGGGGTTCATCTCATACTTCTGAAGATTTGAGGGTGCTGCCTGTTCCATACTCCTCCTACTCCTCATTCAGCCTTTTAGGGGTACAAACAATAGTAATTGGGGCCTAGTGTGGTTTTGTACGTGTGAGATACATACACTTTTTTTGATCATATTTCCTATTCCGCTATTCAATAAAAACCTTTGGGGATCAATTAAATTGCGGGATAGTTTGTGTTGGTACGTGTGAGATCCACCTTTCCAAGTTTTTGGGGTTCATCTCATACTTCTGAAGATTTGAGGGTGCTGCCTGTATCATACTCCTCCTACTCCTCATTCAGCCTTTTAGGGGTACAAACAATAGTAATTGGGGCCTAGTGTGGTTTTGTACATGTGAGATACATACACTTTTTTTGAACATATTTCCTATTCCGCTATTCAGTAAAAACCTTTGGGGATCAATTAAATTGCGAGATAGTTTGTGTTGGTACGTGTGAGATCCACCTTTCTAAGTTTTGGGGTTCATCTCATACTGCTGAAGATTTGAGGGTGCTGCTTGTTCCATACTCCTCCTACTCCTCATCCAGCCTTTTAGGAGTACAAACAATAGTAATTGGGGCCTAGTGTGGTTTTGTACGTGTGAGATACATACACTTTTTTTGATCATATTTTCTATTCCGCTATTTAATCAAAACCTTTGGGTATAAACAATTAAATTGCGGGATAGTCTGTGTCGGTACGTGTGAGATACACCTTTCCAATTTTTGGGGCGCATCTCATACTGCCGAGGATTTGAGGGTGCTTCAGTCTGCCTCCTGCCTGTTCCGAACTCCTGCCTTTAGGGTACAAAAAATTGTAATCGGGGCCTAGATTGTGTTTGTACGTGTGAGATACACCGTTTTGTAAAATTTGTCCTATTCCGCTATTCAATATACACCCTGTTTGAGTGTAAAAAATTAAATTGCGGGATAGTCTGTACCGGTACATGTGAGATACACCTTTTTAAATTTGTTTGGCGCATCTCCTTCTACCGCCGAGGATTGCAGGGCGCTTCAGTTTGGCTCCTGTTCCCAACTCCTCCTACTCCTCTTCCTCATCCTGCCTTTAGGGTACAAAAAATTGTAATCGGGGCCTAGTTAGTGTTTGTACGTGTGAGATACACCGTTTTGTAAAATTTGTCCTATTCCGCTATTCAATATACACCCTGTTTGAGTGTAAAAAATTAAATTGCGGGATAGTCTGTATCGGTACATGTGAGATACACCTTTTTAAATTTGTTTGGCGCATCTCCTTCTACCGCCGAGGATTGCAGGGTGCTTCAGTTTGCCTCCTGTTCCCAACTCCTCCTACTCCTCTTCCTCATCCTGCCTTTAGGGTACAAAAAATTGTAATCGGGGCCTAGTCTGTGTTTGTACATGTGAGATACACCGTATTATAACATTTTTCCTATTCCGCTATTCAATATACACCCTTTTGGAGTGTAAGAAAATTAAATTACGGCATAGTCTGTATCGGTACGTGTGAGATACACCTTTTAAATTTGTTCGGCGCATCTCCTTCCACCGCCAAGGATTGCAGGGCGCTTCAGTTTGCCTCCTGTTCCCAACTCCTCCTACTCCTCTTCCTCATCCTCCCTTTAGGGTACAAAAAATTTTAATCGGGGCCTAGTCTGTGTTTGTACGTGTGAGATACACAGTTTTTTTATCCTTTTTCCTATTCCGCTATTCAATATACACTCTTTTGGGGTAAAAAACATTAAATTGCGGCATAGTTTGCATATTTGACTGTCAGATACACCCGTGCGATACTGTTGTTGTTTTGTTCCGCTATTCAATAAACACCTTTCTAGGGCAAGATCATAAATTACAGAAATATGAGGAGACCGTCAAATAGGGGCCGTGGCCTGGGTCGTGGTGCTGCTGGTAGAGCTCCTGTTGCAAGGAGAGGATGTGGTCGATCTGTGCCAGCTACACGCACAAGTGAAACACCTTCCACAAGTGTGAGTAGGCGACAGAACCTGCATCAGTATTTGGTAGGGCATAATGCGCCTGAAGAAGTACAGGCGATAGTAGATTGGGTTGCTGACAGTGCCTCCAGTTCCTTCACATTGTCTCCCACCCAGTCTACTGCATAAAGGTCAGAGTTGGCACCTGCAGCCAATGTCCAACCGTCTTTCACCTCACCCCCTTGGAAATCAGGCAAGCAGTCTGAGCCCCAATCCATACAGCAGTCTCTTGTTCTTTTTGAGGACTCTGTCAGCAGCGTTTCCCAGGGCCATCCACCTAGCCCTGCCCCAGAAGTTGAAGAGATTGAGTGCAGCGATGCCCAACCACTTATTTCTCAAGATGAGTACATGCAAGGACAGTCGCAGCACGTCTCCGATGATGACGAAACGCAGGTGCCAACTGCTGCGGCGTTCAGCATTGTGGAGACTGACAAGGAGGGCAGGGGTGAAGACTGGGTGGAAGATGATGTGGAGGACGATGAGGTCCTCGACCCCACATGGAATGAACGTCATGCAGGTGACCTGAGTAGTTTGGATGAAGAGGCGGTGGTCGCACAGAGCCACCAGCACAGCAGAAAAGGGAGCAGGGTGCAGAAGCGGAGCGGCCGTGCCCTAGACACTACGCCCGCTACTGCCCAACGCAGCAAGGGAACGAGCGCACCAAAGTTAGCTCAAAGGAGTTCTCTAGCATGGAAGTTCTTTAGAAAATGTGCTGATGACAGGACACGAGTGGTTTGCACCCTGTGCAATCAGAGCCTGAAGCGAGGCATAAACCTTCTCAACCTGAGCACAACCTGCATGATCAGGCATCTAAGTGCAAAGCACGAGCTGCAGTGGAGTAGACACCTTCAAAACCAAGAAACGTCTCTGGCTCATCCTGCTTCCTCTTCTGCTGCAGTCTCGGCCGCTCCAGCCACTTCTGTAGTGATACCGGCACCTGCCACCCCGCAAACAGAGGATCTGTCAGCAACACCACCACCTGGGTCACCAACCATCTCCACAATGTCCCGTGGAAGCATTCAGCTTTCCATCTCCCAAAAACTTGAGAGGAAGAGGAAGTACCCCCCTACCCACCCGCGATCCCTGGCCCTGAATGCCAGCATTTGAAAATTCTTGGCCTTTGAAATGCTGTCATTCCGTCTGGTGGAGACGCACAATTTTAAAAACCTTATGTCGGTGGCTGTCCCACAGTACGTCGTGCCCAGCCGCCACTACTTTTCCAGGCAAGCAATCCCTTCCCTGCACAACCAAGTGGGAGAAAAAAATCAGGTGTGCACTGCGCAACGCCATCTCTGGCAAGGTCCACCTAACTACCGATACGTGGACCAGTAAGCACGGTCAGGGGCGTTATATCTCCCTAACGGCACACTGGGTAAATGCAGTGGCGGATGGACTGAGGCGGATAGCAATTTGGCGCATGTCCTTCCACCACCGAGGATTGCAGGGCGCTTCAGTTTGCCTCCTGTTCCTAACTCCTCCTACTCAGCTTCCTCATCCTCTACCGCCTCCTCACCCGGACAGCGTAACACCTTCACCACCAACTTCAGCACGGCCAGGGGTAAACGACAGTAGGCAGTTTTAAAACTTGCCTGTTTGGGGGACAAACCACACACCGCGCAGGAGTTGTGGAGGAGCATGGAACAGCAGACAAATGAGTGGTTGCTGCCAGAGAGCCTCAAGCCCGGTCTGGTGGTGTGCGATAACGGGCGAAATCTCATAGCAGCTCTGGGCCTAGCCGGTTTGACGCACATCCCTTGCCTGGCGCATGTGCTGAATTTGGTGGTGCAGAGGTTCCTTAAAAACGACCCCGATATGTCAGAGCTGCTGCAGAAAGTGCGGGCCGTCTGTGCGCACTTTCGGCGTTCTCACCCTGCTGCTTGCCTGTCTGCGCTGCAGCATAACTTCAGCCTTCCCGCTCACCGCCTCATATGTGACGTGCCCACAAGGTGGAACTCCACCTTGCACATGCTGCAAAGACTGTGCGAGCAGCAGCAGGCCATAGTGGAGTTTCAGCTGCAGCACGCACGCGTGAGTCACTCTGCGGAACAGCACCACTTCACCACCAATAACTGGGCCTCCATGCGAGACCTGTGTGCCTTGTTGCGCTGTTTTGAGTACTCCACCAACATGGCCAGTGCCGATGACGCCGTTCTCAGCTTAACTATCCCACTTCTATGCCTTCTAAAAAAACAATTTGGGCGATGATGGAAGAGGATGTGGCACAGGATGAGGAGGTGGAGGAGGAGGAGGAGGAGGAGGAGGAGGATGAAGAGGTAACATTTCCAAGGCTTTCAGGGCAGTCATTCGCAAGGGGCTCCGAGGGTGGGTTCCTGCACACACAAACGCCAGGGACACAATTGTCCAGCAGGGGCACAGTTCTGGAGGATGAGGAGGATGAGGAGGAGGAGCTGGAGGAGGAGATGGAAGCATGTTCACAGCAGGGTGGCACCCAGGCCAGCTCATGGCCATCACTGGTGCGTGGCTGGGGGGATACAGAGGACACGGACGATACACCTCCCACAGAGGACAGCCTTTCGTTGCCTCTGGGCAGCCTGGCACACATGAGCGATTACATGCTGCAGTGTCTCCACAACGACCGCCGAGTTGCCCACATTCTAACTTGTGCTGATTACTGGGTGGCCACGCTGCTGGATCCCCGTTACAAAGACAACGTACCATCCTTAATTCACTCACTGGAGCGCGATCGCAAGATGCGCGAGTACAAGCGCACGCTGGTAGACGCCATGCTGCTGGCATTCCCACCTGACAGCGGGGCCACAGTGGAAGCACAAGGCAGAGGAGGAGGAGGAGGAGGAAGAGGTCGCCAACGCAACCAAGGCACTGCCAGCACCTCAGAAGGCAGGGTTAGCATGGCCGAAATGTGGAAAAGCTTTGTCAGCACGCCACAACAAACAACAGCACTAGCAGCTCATATAGAACGTCTTAGCAGGAGGCAGCATTTCACCAACATGGTGGAGCAGTATGTGTGCACACGCCTAGACGTACTGAATGAGGGGTCTGTCCCCTTCAACTTCTGGGTCTCCAAGTTGGGCACATGGCCTGAGCTTGCCCTTTACGCCTTGGAGGTGCTGGCGTGCCCTGCAGCCAGTGTATTATCTGAACGGGTATTTAGCACGGCTGGGGGCGTTATCACAGACAAGTGCAGCCGCCTGTCCAGAGACAATGTGGACAAGCTCACGTTCATTAAAATGAACCAGGCATGGATCCCACGGGATTTTTCCGTACCTTGTGCAGAATAGCGATGGATACCGACCTTACCCAGCCATTGTTCCGTTTTTGCTCTTTCTCACTCTTTTGGGGTGTACCCTCATTTAAAATTTGTGAAAAGAAGCAGTGTTGGCTACCTCGTCCTCCTCAGGGCCAGATTAACGTAGGGGCTATTGGAGCTGCAGCTCCAGGCCCCTACCTTTATATAGGCCCCAGGTTGGCCATATTCACTGTTACCGCTCTTCTGTCACTTGTAAACACAGAAGTCTGGCTTCTATGCTCGCTTCCCCAGGCAGCTCCCTCAGAACCTCCCCACACAGCACGAAGGCCGGACAAGGAGGGACAGTTGCCGATGCATGGATGTGTTTATGGGCTTCAGAGACAGCATCCCATGTGGAATTAGGCATGCATGGCTGCACCCTTCCTCCTCTGGGTGCATGCCAAGGCACGGCCCTTAAGGCCCTTCAAAATCCTCAGCACCAAGCCCATGATGCTCTTAATCTGGTCCTCCTCCACCGCCGCTTCCACCTACACCGCCCATAGGTGTGCGCAGCCTATTGCATTAGGGTGTGCACCCCAAAGTTTAAATACACATGCATGTGTTTGCCTACATGTACATGGCCTTGATACATTACTCTCCCTGCTGGCAAAGTGAAATAGAGCAGAGCAGGTCCGAGGGAGATCTTTCCCATCTCCTCACTGGCAAACAGAGCGATAATGCTATGTGCCCTAGGTGATTAGGGTGTGCCCAGGCACATCCGGCACACCCTGTGCGCACGCCTATGAGACCGCCACATCCACCACCACCTCAACCTCCCTCCTACTCCATATGGGCCTCGTCCTTCAGAGATGAAGAACATTGTTTTATTTTTCTGGTTTTTTTTTGTTGTTTTAAGTTATTTCCCTATCCACATTTGTTTGCAGAGCACTTGCCATGCTCTTAACTACGTTTTGCTGCCATTTGCAGCAGTCTAGCCCTTTCCATTGGTGTTTTAGAGCCATTTTAGTGCTTTAAAGTTCGGGTCCCCATTGACTTCAATGGGGTTCGGTGTCCGGGAAAAGTTCGGCAAAAGTCCGGGACACGGACCCGGACTTTTTTTTAAAGTTCAGCCAAACCCGCCGAACACGGACATCCAGGTGTCCGCTCAACTCTAATTATGACTGTAAATGGAGTAACATGTATTAGTATTGGGTTATAGTGACTCAGTAAATGTCCCAAAGTGTACTTTGTAACCTACCAGGGGTGTCCCTGACTATAGGAAAACTCTTAGGGTGATGATTGTGAACAAGTCAGTAGTTAATTGGCTCCTTGCTTTCAATCTTCTGCTGGCTTTAAAGTGGGACCCAGTCTTTAAGGTGGTGCACATGAAAATAACATCCCTTTAGCATGCAGTTATTAATGCTCTTTAATGAAAGTCAATCTCTCTTTTCTAGCAGCAGTAATGTGAACCCTAACAAGCAGCTGCTCACCAGTCCAGTGCACTTGGCAGACTCTGGGTCCAGATGCTTGGCAAACAGGAACTACTCTTGTGCTGCCCTTGTGCAAATCTCCTCTCTGTGGCTCCAGCTCCCAACCACTTAAGTCGCATTCTCCTACCCAAGGATGAGGCTATTCTTCAACTGCACACAGCAAGCAGAGATGTGCCCATCCTCAGTCTCCGTGCAACAAGAGGAAGTCCTTTTTCTCACTGTCTGGAAAAACTTCTCTCTCTCCACCCCTTACATGTCTTTCCCCTGTGGATTGTAGTTTGTACTCCATCAGCTTCCACAACAGAGCTGTCTTCACAAATTACATCTCTCGTCATCCAGGGTGGTCTGAATTAGAAGTCTTTGTAGTCCTTCATGTCCCACCAACTCCCTCTAGTGGATGAAGGCAAAACTGCATTGACTAAATCAGCATGGGATTCCTGTGTGAGCACAAATGAGGCTGCAGCATGATATAAATATAATTATTCCTTCTGGCCAGCTAAGCACCCAGCTACACTTACATATTTATAATATGGTATTATAATATTGTGTTTTTAGTTCTGGGTTTCTATGCTAAGCGTTTAATTGCTAATATCATATACATCAATTATTATGCTTATAATGTATGAAATAGAAAGCAAAAAGTATACATTATTAAGTATTGTAGAATGTTGCAAGTAATGATAGATATGTAGATTCAATAAATAATGAAATGTTATTTAGTTAAGATGTTAGGCATGGTAATCACTCTACTCACCGTGAAGTGACAGTGCTGTCACTAATGTTAAGATGCATCTTTTTCATAAAGGACTACATATAAATCAACTTCTTGCCATAAATGCTTAATTCTGTGTCACATTTAGTTAAAATTGATTATTCGTTTTTGATCATTTGGTATTTTAAACATAAACAGTAATATTTTTGTTCATCCTTATAAGAGTTACATTCTTTCTAAAAGTTGATGTATATTCTCATAAGAGCGTAAATGTGAGTCTACTAAAAAAAGAAAATAGGAATTCTCTTATTTCTTGCAGAACTTGAGGCAAGGAACTAAATACACAGTTTAAATTTGCATGACACTAGGACCCAAAAGGCTTTGGTGGTTGCCATTTTAAAAGCTTCAGGAGGTTGATGATAGTTTGGAAGGACAGGAACTGAAGTGCTGTCTGATTTGGGCTCCGAAGTCTGGCCAGGGAGAATGAGGTTGCACTCCATGGCCATCAATCCATGCTGTGATTTCACTTGGCTAGTAAAAGCTACAGATGACACAGGACTGGAAATTCCTGTTTATGTGGTGGTTGTGTAAACGGACAGGCCTGTCTGTGACACTAACAGATGAAACCCAGTGTTTGTCAGACAGCTTTATTTAGGCTGTTATGTTGAAAATACTTCCTCTTGTAAAACTTGCTTAATTAATCGGCTTACTGAAGGAATTAAAGTGGGTGCCAAAATCCCTTAAAATGTTGCAACCTTTACTTGCACAACTCTAAAGCAAATTCCTATTATACACTATTTACAGTATATGTAACAAACAAACAAAGAGCTGGGGGGGCACACCCTGAACATGCATTTCTAAAGCTGGTGCAGCAATGAACCAAGCAACATGCATATTTACAGAGAATAGCGCAAACATGCAAAAGAAATGACTATCAAATATAAAGGCAATCAATAATTAAAAATGGGGATTTAGTCCCACCATATGTCCATATTGTGCTGAAGCCCACCACTACGTCAAAGTACCCCATTGACAGTGGGTCCTACACTATCCATAAAAAGAAGGATGAATCCAGCCTCTCTAAACCATGGGAGATACTTACTCCTTACCGGGAGAGATGTGCAACTGCACTATAAGGGACTCCTCCTACATCTACTTGCTAGTGGACACTGATAGAGTACAGGTGTGGTAGAGTGGGGACCCACTGACAATGGGGTACTTTGATGTAGTGGTGGGCTTGAGCACAATACGGCCCTATGGTGGGACTAAATCCCCATTTTTATTCATTGATTGCCTTTATATTTGATAGTCATTTCTTTTGCATGTGTGCGCTATTCTCTGTAAATATGCATGTTGCTTGGTTCATAGCTGCACCAGCTTTAGAAATGCATGTTCAGGGTGTGCCCCCGCAGCTCTTTGTTTGTTTGTTATGTATTCGGTCTGACCAGACTTCTGGGGTTGAGCACCCCACCCCAACCCCCCCACACCTGTACTCTATCAGTGTCCATTAGCAAGTAGAGGTAGGAGGAGTCTCTTATAGTGCAGTTGCACATCTCTCCCAGTAAGGAGTAAGTATCTCCAATGGTTTAGGGAGGCTGGATTCATCCTTCTTTTTATGAATAGTGTAGGACCCACTGACAATGGGGTACTTTGACGTAGTGTTGGGCTTGAGCACGATATGGCCATATGGTGGGACTAAATCCCCATTTTTATTTATTGATTGCCTTTATATTTGATAGTCATTTCTTTTGCATGTGTGCGCTATTCTCTGTAAATATACAGTATATGGTTTACCAGTCGATGGATCACTATTAGGTCTACTCAGTTTTGTGTTTTAGATACTTCTTTTAGATGGAGTGCTAGAACGTTGAACTAAAAGTTTTGTCAAGATTATGGGGTTGATTTAGTAAAGGCAAAAAGATGATTTACTTTGTAAGTGCAATTGCACTCTACAAGGGCATTTGCTTCAGAACTTAGTAAATGAGGGGAAGCCCTGCTGACTTCCATCATCCAATCATGTGCCAACAAAAATGCTGTTTTTTTTAAATATTTTTCTTGCATGTGATTGGGTATTCTTTGCAGAATGAAGCTTCACCTCATTTACATTGCATAGACTTGCAAAGTGCACAGTCTATTTGCCTTTAGCAAATTAACCCCTATGAAAGAATCTACTGAATGCAATAATATGCAGCTATCTTTTGCTTAGAGAAACCTTGACAGGGTCCCTGGTTGAATGAGCTTACTGCATACGGAGTGAAAGAATGAGAGGATCAAGTAGTAATATAATTATATGAGCCCTGATGAAGGAGGATTAATGTATAACCCACAAAACATGTTGGATTTCAACACTTGCTGGACCCTTTTCTTGTATTGTATTGAAGATTATATCTATATCAATTCCTATGGCTTGCTGCTCTAATCCTTTGACTCTATATAAGATACTTCTTCTAGGCAGCACAGCCTAATCTTCACCATCTACTGTTGCAGCAGAAGCACAACTTGATTAAAAGAGAAGTATGTGAATCCGTAATCATACTTACCTAGCTAGATGCAGCATTAGTCCAATGCTGCATCTGTCCCCAGCCTGCTCTCTCTAATACCGAGAACCAAGCGATCTAACACAGCTGATCCTTCGGTTCTCACAGCTCTCCTCTGCCCTCCCCTCCCTCCCCTCGTGCTCACTGGAGCACTGGGTTGTGAAGGGGATGGGTGTAGCCAGCTTAGGCTCTCAGCGGCTTGCTGAGAGGCTGAGACAGGTGCTGGACCAGGCATGAGGATAAATCCTGACTTTATTGTCAAAATATTGCCTGAGCCTGGATCTGCTCTGTGACGTCAGCAGACAGTAGACTTCAGCCCTCTGTCTGCTGAAAACAGGTCACAGGGGTGCAAAACTATCTAAACTCCGGAAATCTATTTGAGAAGTACAGCCAAACAAGCTTTGGCTGTACATCTCCTTTAAAGGCAGCACCTTGCTGACTGGCAAATGAATGAGATGACACATGAGGAGTAATCATTCTGCTCTCTCCTCATGTTATCACATGGGCACTACAGCACAGCCTAATTGGCTAGTAGTGCTGGTCCTCCATTTACCATTCGCAGAAAAATTCAGCTACTTATTTATTGCATTTAGAAATACATTTAAATACAAAGTCTCACTAGAAGTTAAAATTCTAGTTAGATTCTCCAGGGGACCCAGTGCACATAGAACTTAGTCATGTCAAAATCAATGTTGTGGTTGCTGCACAGCATGGTAAGATAGTCTCCCACTCTCCCGCCACTTCTATATGCCCATGCTGGAGCAAGGAGATGAACTTCTGACAGTCAGAGCACAGAGGAGAGGGGGCAGCACAAGCACATTGCACACACAGCCCATGCAGCCCCAGCCTGTGCTGGAATAAACTCTATAAAAGCCCCTAGGCAGTCGAAACCTTAGGGCTCCCTCACTGTTTTCTGGAGGTTTCTCATGTGCATGCTCTAGTAAGATAACATTGAACTCAGTAGTGTGGATGTTGGCCACTAGAGGGAGTTTACCATCACTACTGTACATTACATATACACTACATTGTCAAAAGTATTGGGACGCTTGCCTTTACAGGCAAATTAACTTCAACCCCTTGGAGTCTAAGCCTTTTTCTGACATATGTTAAGTTAAAACCAGTATTTTTTGCTAGCAAATTACTTAAAACCCCCAAATATTTTATATATATATATATATATATATATATATATATATATATATATATTTTAGCAGAGACCCTAGGGAATAAAATGGCGAGTGTTGCAATATTTTATCGAACATGGTATTTGCGCAGTGGTTTTTCAAATGCATTTTTTTTGGCCAGAAATGCACTTTTATGGAAAAAAAAAAACAGCTAGGTTAGCCCAATTTTTTTTGTATAATGTGAAAGATGATGTTACACCAAATACTGTAAATAGATACCTAACATGTCATGCTTCAAAATTGCGCACACTTGTGAAATAGCGACAAACTACGCTACGTTTTAAAAAATGTTAACGGTTACCTGTTTAGAGTTACACAGGAGGTCTTGTGCTAGAATTATTGCTCTCATTGTAACAATCGCAGGGATACCTCACATGTCTGCTGTGAACACGGTTTACATATGCGGGAGCGATTTGCGTATGCATTTGTTTCTGCAGGCGAGCACTAAGGGATGGGGCACTTTAAAAATGTTTTTCTTTTTAATTATTTTATTTATTTATTTATTTCATTTTTACTCTATCCATTTAAAAAAAAAAAAAAAAAAAAAAGATCACTTTTATTGCTGTCACAAGGAATGTCAACATAGGCATTGAGGTCATTCAAGTTCCTCCACCCCAAACTTAGTCATCCCATGTCTTTATGGACCTTGCTTTTGTGCACTGGTGCATAGTCATATATGAACAGGAAGGGGCCATCCCCAAACTGTTCCCACAAAATTGAGAGCATGAAATTGTCCAAAATGTCCTTGTATGCTGGCACCTTAAGAGTTCCCTTCACTGGAACTAAGTGCCCAAGCAAAGGCCACGTGCAGTCATGACTGAGCTTTGCCAAAACACACCTTGAAGATTCTGAGGTCACATGGAAAAGGTTGTTAAAGTCAGATGAGACTAAATTTGAATTATTTGACCTCAACACCAAACGATATGTCTGGCAGAAATCCAATGCAGCTCACCATCCAAGTAACACCCTTCCTAAAGTAAAGGAATGAAGTGGTAATATCCTGTTACAGGGGTGTTTCTCTGCAGCAAGGATTGGAGCACTTGTCAGGATAGAAAGAAAAATGGATGGGGCAAAATACCGTCAAATTCTTAAAGAAAATCTGCCAGAAAGTTGTAAATGGGAAGAAGGTTTACCTTTCAACATGACACTGACCCAAAGCCCACAGCAAAATGACCACAAAGTGGTTGAAGGAGAAAAAGGTGAATGTCTTTGCATGGCCTAGTCAGAGCCCAGACTTAAAGGGTTTGTAATGTCTGAAGGGTTTTTATCTTAATGCATTCTATGCATTAAGACAAAAATCCATCTGTGTGTAGCAGCTCCCCTCAGCCCCCCTATTACTTGAAAACAAAAACATGTGCAGCGCTAATAAATAAATTACATATCATAAATAGCAAAATGATAATAATGACTATATGAGTGTGCCCATAACACAAAAACGAATTGGAAAATGAATGTCCATTCCTCTATAATAGTCTTAATCCACAGTGAAAAATAAACTATAATGTGTAGGTGTTAGTACGCATACCAAAAATGGCGTATAAACAAAGAGTTCAGAAAAAAGTGTGAACCTCCAGTGACTGCTGCAATCAGTGACAGTGTTCCTCCACCAACATATGTATGTGCTCACCAAATATCCTGAGAACATGGACCTTGTTTACAATCTCTTTAGAAACTGGAAAACCCATTTGGGGTGCAGGGACATCATAATGTACACAGACTTTCTGACCTTTCTTTGGGAATGTTCACCTGTCCCTTTTGCTGATACACTCCACCGTCACTCCTATTCCCCCTAATACTTACCTGAGCCCCATCTCTATCCAGCGATGTCCACAAGTTCCTTGGCCGCCCGGGACTCTTCCTCCTGATTGGCTGAGGCACAGCAGTGATGTCAATGGCTCCTGTTGCTGTCAATCAAAGTCAGTTAGCCAATCAGGAGAGAGAGTGGGCAGGGCCGAATCACAGCTCCATGTCTGAATGGACACATGGAGCTGAAGCTCAGCTCGGATGCCCCCATAGCAAGCTGCTTGCTGTGGGGGCACTAGACAGGAGGGAGGGGCCAGGAGCAGCAACGAGGGACCCAAGAAGATGAGGTGACTGCTCTGCACAAATCCACTGCATAGAGGAGGTAAGTATAACATGTTTGTTATTTAAAAAAAAAAAACGTGACTTTACAATCACTTTAAATTCCATTGAAAATCTGTGGAATTACTTAAAGACTGCAGTCCACAAACGGTCACCATCAAATTTAACTGTATTTGAGCAGTTGTGTGCACAGAAGAGTGGGAAAATATTGCAAAGTTTAGATGTAAAGACTAAAGGCTGTAATTAAAGCAAAATGTTGTTGAACAAAATACTGACACAAGGGGCAGATCCTTTTTTCAATTCAGTGATTCTGTTTTTTTTTTTTTTTTTTTTTTTTTAACATGTTGGTGTTACATCTTTCACTTGGATGTTAAGAGCTGGTTCACATTAGCGCGACACGACTCCTTACTACTTCGGGGGTGACTTGTGCATTACATTGCACCACGACTTCGGAGCGACTTGCAGGGACTTCACATAATGGAAGTCTATGCAAGTCGCTCCGAGATCACCCCGAAATAGTACAGGACCCTTTTTCTAAGTCGGAGCGACTTGTGTCGCTCCTATTAGAATGAGTCCTGTAGCGCTCAATGGACCGCGTGGGAGCGCGACTTGTTAGGCTGACAAGTCGCCTGACAAGTCGCGCTAATGTGAATGGGCTCTAAAAGTTGCACTAAAAGTACAGCTAGATAAAACAAAAACTCTGACTGTCTTCATTTCAGGATGCAAAGCAACAAAATGTGTTTATTGCTTTGCATCCTGGGGGTGATTCTTTTCTATACTCGCTGTATGTCCAGCACTAATAATGACTTAGAAAAGGACATCTTTATGCATGTAGCTCTCTCTTGCTGCAAGTTTGTCTAAACCTCACAACCTGCACGGGACTACTTCGCAGTTCCAAGTTATGAAGGCTCCAAGACCCCAGAGCCACCACTTCAGCTCACCACTCCAATGTCTTCTGTGTATATTGGAAAACACTCTCACATGCACATGAGGGGCCCCTCAGCTTCTGGCAGTTTCAGACCTTGTCTGTAAGCTTCCCGCTAAGCACCTGGACCCATGGGAAACAAAGTTTAACCGGAAGATCCTTTTTACGACAGCCTTGTAGATTAGATTTCCTCCACTAGGCCAACCACCTGTTTCCTGACCACAGCTGGTCTCAAAACCACTTTATCTCAGGTAGAAGGGAAGAGAAGTACAATTTTGGAATGTGATGCTGTTTGCTTAACCTGCAATTTTTCAGAATAGTTTTTTTTTGCATAAAAAAATTAATTAACATACTTTTTTGGCTGGTCTGGTTCAAATCCATTGTCAGAATTAGGGGTTACTTAAAGTCAATCCTTTACTACTCTGGTTCTCTGCTATCCTGGCTTCACTCCCCTGGGGGGAGGGAATCCTAACTTTCCCCTGAAAGAGAAATCTCATAAAGGGTCTTTCACATCTTCCCAAAAGGGGCCCTCCTTTTTTAATAGAGCAATAAAACTGTTATTTTCTTCTCCTGAGCCAACCCTGAATCTGACTACACCACCACCCCATGAATACTCTCAAAGCACACCTATTCCACTGAGTGAGAGGTACCAGACACTGCCCCAATCCTGGCAGCCGCAGAGGCAAAAACTATGTAATGGGCCTTACAGATGTTGTATAAACATAAATAAACACTTTAATCAAATGCTTTATATGTTAAGTATACTGTTTATCATTGTTTCTCTAGGATGCAGATTTCTAACACATGGGCTTCACTGGGTTATTGCATGACCTATTGGCTCTGTATACTTCAGTAAGAACAAATGAATTATGCAATGGTCGGTGTACTTTTTACCTACCTACACAAGACCCAGGCCTCTTGAATTCTCTCAACAGTCTTGTTGTATTTCACTACAATAAGAGAGTATCTATTTTATGTGTTTCTGTCCGGAAACATCTTACATTCACGTATTTTAGAAAGAAGTATATTAAAATTTTAAATAATGTTGATTAATTACTTGTGAAATGTCTAGCTCCTCCCTGACACTTTCATTATGGTGGTTCACTGATAATAACACACAAATAGATGTAAAGGAATAAAAATAGAACAATGGGGGGCGTGACCGGAAGCCGAGCTTGCTGGACGCTTCTCCTGAGAGCTCCGTCTCCACAGCCGGCTAATCTATTGCCATCCACCGCTCTGATCCCCTGTTACCACTCCTGCCACAGCACAATAGACCATCCGAGACCCCCTGCACAGATCGGTCCCAAAATTTTCGGTCTGGGGTCCGTGGATCCAGAGCTACGATCTCGGGCCTACTCCTGCACTGAAGCCGCGGTCTTTCCTAGCGGGCTCCGCGGCCCGTCGTCCGCCGTATCGGCCGCTCCTGGGGCCTCCACAGACCCGCCGCTTCTCCTCCGCAGCCAGCCTCCAACTCCTTGAGCCCCCAGGGCCCGCCATCCATCTCCTGGCACAAAATAACTGGCTGTAAAAGGACGCCCAGGATTGCGGCCTAGGCGGTCTGGAAGCCGCGGCCTCCCCTAAAACTCTCATCCCAATCTGCCTTCCAGAACCACCAGCCTTCAGTGGACTCCCTGCAAGATCCCGGAATTGGCAGCAAAGGATTTGAGGCCTGCTTTCGCGGCCAAGACCGCGTTTCTTCCTGGACCACCGACTCAACACCCGGCCCTGGGTGGAAGGTAGGAAGCACATATCCACATTCATAGACTTCCTAGAACCCTAATACCTTCCCTATCAAGTTGCCCCACGGCCAGAGGTCCCAAACCATCCCTTCTCCCCGCCGCTGGCAGCCAATTTGACTTCGGCCTGATATATTCTAGCAACTGCCATACATTGCTATCAGAACGCAGACAACGGCCTGAATAAAGTCAGCATAAAGCTACACCCTGGGCATATACTACAGCATCTCTTCCATTAGCATTGCCCCAGGAGGCGGGGCTTACCACTAAATAGATATGACAGCCTAATAACAACGCCCCCGGTCAGAGAGAGGATAGAGCTACAATCAGATATTGCCATCCACACTTCTGAAACATCAAAATGAGCAAATCTTCTGCCGCAAATTCCCCGACGAGATCGCGCTCTCCAAGAGCAAACAAAACACAGAACAACCGCAGTATCCCGGAATTATTCCGACAACCACAGCGTGAGACCCCAGCTCCAAACCGGGCCTATGCGGATGTCGCAAGAGTGGGATCGTCCGTTTCCCAACCGGCAGACCCAACACCTGCAACTTTTCCTCAGATTGCTCAGGTTCAAGGTCAGCCTGCACAAGTATGCACACAGCAACCTCTAAATATGCAGGATCTACGAACCATTGCAGAAGATATCAAATCCCATTTTGCTATTGCTTTAGCGGATCTGAGAAGAGACCTACAATCCACTACATTGAGAATTGAGGAAGTGGAAGAAAGAACAGAAATTCAGGGTGCTTCTATCCAAACCCTGCATACAGCCACCAGATCCCACAATATACAATTAAGAGACCTCCATAGACACATGGAGGACCTGGATAATCGTGGCAGACGACATAACCTGAGACTGAGAGGATTACCAGAATCGGTAGAACCAAATCGGATTGAACAAGCCACTACGATCATATTTAACGAAATCCTTGGAAGACCACCGGACACCCCAATTGAATTTGAACGCATACACAGAGCCCTGAGACCCAGGGCGAGAGACACTGACCCACCGAGAGACGTCATATGTTGTCTTGTAAATTTCAGGATCAAAGAAGACATCCTAAGAAGGTCCAGAAACAACCGAAACATATCATATCAGGGGGCTGATATAAAAATCTTTCAAGACTTATCTCCGATAACGTTGCAAAGGAGAAGAGATCTTCGCCCCCTATTAGAGCTTCTCCGTAGCAGAGAAATACAATATAGATGGAAATTTCCATTCTGCCTCTCCGCTTCTGCTCAAGGTCGAACCGCAAATCTGAGAGTGCCCGAGGACCTAGTCTCATTCTGCAACGTACTTAACATACCACACATTGATCTCCCGGACTGGTACAGGTGTCTACAACCCCCACAACTGGGAAGATCCAACTCAATGGACACAATTCCAGAGAGGGAAGATTTTCACATCAGGAGACCAAGATCTACTTCCCCTAGAAGGCCTTCCTCAACGCAAGAGAGGACCCACAACAACGGAAGCCCCACAGCCTCTCCAGATCACAGAAGATCTAGACAAGAATGATCGGAGTGGTCGTCCTCTTAACTCAGACTCCTAGTTCTTTATATCCCCCCTCCCCCTTTTCTTTTCCTTTCTCCCCTTCTAGGTCCATACTCGTCTCTCCACCTTGAAAGAAGGGATCATCCACATCCGCAACAGGCCTAACTACTCATCGAAGTCTCCTCTCCATTACTACTCCTCAATCTCTCCAGGTAACCCATCCAGCCATCGACAACTTTCCACGACCGCATGCAAAAAGCCGATAGAACTATCTCCTCCGTTCCTCCTGATCCGATATCACTCATGGTCCGGTAAAGTATTTCTACATATTCACATGACATTACACTGACACCCTGAGGACCGCTTACTCTAGCTCCTGATAAGAGTCACCATTCTTTAACCCTAAAGAAAGTCGCTTAATTAGACTAGTGACCAGAAAACTTTTCAGGACTGTCTGCGAGAATAGACCTCACTTTCTGCCCCCCCCCCACATACAAAGAAGAAGATTAAGTCGGATTATAGACTTCAACCCCATGTTATGAAACCGAACCATTAATTGCTGTGATTACGTTACCTGAAAGAAACTCTGCGTATCAACAGAATAACAAAAACATGAGAAGAATTCACCTTTTATGAATGTATACCCTATAGTTTAAATGCTAACATAAGATTTTGGTAGTCAATTTTCTATGCACATACGACTGGCATGGATGGCGGAGGTCGACTCTCTAGGGCCAAGCCTCCTCCTCAAGAAGATAGCAGACAGGAAGGGGCCAGGGGAAGAAGGAAATAGATAAGAAAGTTAGCAAGAAAGATATTACTATTTAAGTGGATTTGGAGGGAGAGAGATATTTAAGTAACAATAATGCCTAATCCCCGCTCAGGCTCGACCTTACTATGTAATTTTACTCATTAACTGATAGATTTCCAATTAACAATCTAAGACCAACTTGATCGTATTTCCAACAGCTGGTAAAGGCCCCGGAGAGTTGACTTCTGCCGATATAGGATGTTTAAGATCCCCCTTCCCAGAACCCATATGGCTCACATAATGCCAATCCCATTACACACGGGAGATCCCCTATGAGCATAACTAATAGACCTTGACTATCACTTCTAGAAACCTGGAGAAGTACGATTTGGACCTATTACACTTCTTGCCAACTCCTCATGCCTAAGACGACTAGATCAATACAATAGCTTTGACTAAGCTTACTTTAGACATGATCCTCAATGTTCACTTAAGCTGACCATGAGAGACATGCTCACATTTCTTTGACTAAAGAAACACCCTAAAGTATATAGGCGAAATAAAAGACTTCAGTTTCTTTTAAAATACTGCCTACTTGAAGATAGTAGACGACCCCTTCCACCCCCTATAAAATAATACTCTACCCTCATTCACCTAACATGACTTCTTTCTTCCACTATGGTAATAACATTTCAACGGTTTTATATGTTATAGCTAGTTACCTTTGTTTCAATTATGACTGATTGTTCTACAAGTTAATTTCATGCTTCAAAACTCTCAAATGGCATACTCATAGCTCTCCTCTCACAGCTATAAAAATATTCAAATTAGCTTCATACACCCCCCACAGACCAATTTTAGCAAGCACCCTGCCATATTGGCTACCCCATTCTCTAACTGAATCCGTTCCTCTCCTGACCGGGATTATGTTGCACGTCAAACCTACCTATTTTTAACTCAGATCACCCCCCCCCCCCATAAGAAAATAAAAAATAAGAGACGGGATTTGCTAACGCTTTTCCTTTGTCGATCATTTCCGAACTGTTAATACTTGGCTAGGTCGGAGTGCTTTACTCCTCCCTAGGTTCGGTCCTTTCCTTTCACCCTCCTCCCTTACCCATCCTTCCCTCACCTCCTCCCCTATTCAACGCTCGGCATCCCCTATCCACCTTCCAGATATCCCCTTTATATCTCCCAGTCTCTGTCCTCCAATTTTCTAAATTGGGAAACACCAAATAATATCCGGAAATTACTCTTTTTTTTTTTTTTTTTTTCTTAGCCCCACCCTTTGTCAAATAATAAAATACACTACTCTGGAAAAAAAAAATGTCCAGCACACGACAAACTGACAATACCACTAGACTTAAAGTGGTATCGTTAAACGTCAAAGGCTTGAACATACCAGAGAAACGCAGTCAAATTCTTGATCTTATGTCCAAGCTAAAAGCGGATATTGTGTACTTGCAGGAGACCCATTTTAGATCTAAAGACACACCAAAACTCTCTAATCGATCCTATCCCATCTCGTACCACTCTACGAATCCTTTAGCAAAAACTAAAGGAGTCTCCATCTTAATATCTAAAAATGTGAGCTGGTCTATTCGGGACTCGATTGTCGACCCAGAGGGAAGATTTATCTTCTTAAAAGGCACAATAGCAAACAAACCCTTCACTCTGGCGAACATTTATAGCCCGAACACGGCCCAGGTCACATTCTTTAGAAAAATTGCTACTAATCTTGCGGACTTCAAAAAAGGTATAACTATACTGGGTGGAGATTTCAATGTAGCACTCTGCCCCATCCTAGATACTTCAACGGGTACCTCCTCCCTCCCGTACAGAGCTCTAAAACAGATAAAACTACAACTGCAAGAACTCCTTCTCCATGACACCTGGCGAACACTCTATCCAGCTACCAAGGATTACACCTTTTTCTCTCCCCCACATAACAAATATTCTCGCATAGACTATCTCTTCATGTCACAAACCGATTTACCTATACTACACAATGCATCAATCGAACCAATGTTATTGTCAGATCACCATCCAATAGCTATCACACTCTCGCTCCCTCCGACTCCTACACGACCCCATTTCTGGAGACTTGACCCCACCCTTTTAACCACAGAGTCGAACGTACAATCCATTCACAAGAACATTAATGATTTCTTTGCCGAAAACACTCATCCAGATATCAATCCCATCACATTATGGGAAACTCACAAATGTGTACTTAGGGGAAAACTTATTTCCCTTAAAGCCTCTAAGCGAAAAGCCCAACAAGCAGAACTGCAAATCCTAGTACAAAAAATCAAAAAGCTTGAAACCGCTCATAAAAGCACTCAAGCACACCAAACATATCAGGAACTCACAAAATACAGACAGCTTTTATTGGAAACTCTGAATGTCAAGACCAAACGTAAATTCATTCTACAGCAAAAGCTGTTTTATGAATTCAATAATAAAAGTAGCAAATATTTGGCGAGAGCCCTACAGGCAAAAAAGGCTAATCTCACCATTCATAGTATCAAAGATAACCAAAACCGAATTCTACATGCCACTCCAGATATCGCAACCCAATTTGAAAAATATTACTCAAAACTATACAACTTAAACCCTACAGTCCCGCATGCTGACAAACACTTACTCATACAAAACTTTTTACAAAAACATTGCCCCAAACCTATCTCGCAATCACAATCTGCTTTCCTAGAACAACCCATGAATCACGACGAACTCAAGACAGCTATATCCCAACTCAAAGCAGGCAAAAGCCCTGGTCCAGATGGCTTCACAGCCCCATACTACAAGACATTTATAGATTTACTCTCAGGACCACTACTACAAACATTTAATGCTCTGTCCAATCCCCCTCTGCCACTAAACAGACTTTTGGATGCCCAGATTACGGTCATCCCTAAGGAAGGAAAGGACGCCACCTGCGTTACAAATTACAGACCCATATCTTTACTGAATGTCGATATAAAATTGTATGCCAAAATACTAGCAAACAGAATTCTCCCCCTCTTACCAAGTATAATCGAGAAGGACCAAGTAGGATTTGTCCCGGGATGGGAAGCCCGCGACAACACCATCAAGACACTCAATGTACACCATTGGTTGACAGCCAACAAACAAGAGGGCTTTCTGCTCTCACTGGACGCTGAGAAGGCGTTTGACAGGTTGGATTGGACATATATGACATCTGTTTTACAGTATTTGGGTTTCCAAGATAAGATGATCAACTATATTATGTCACTCTACTCTACTCCATCAGCCAGTGTAAGAGTGAATGGCCACCTGTCGGGCGCCTTCTCTGTGTCCAACGGAACGAGACAGGGCTGTCCGCTCTCTCCCATACTCTTTATTCTCACGCTAGAACCATTCCTCCGATCATTAACTAACAATCCAGATATCCGGGGCATCAAAATTAATTCACGTACATATAAAGTCGCAGCTTTCGCAGACGATATTTTACTGTTCCTCTGTGAACCGCTGCTATCTATCCCATCCCTACTGAAAGAGTTCCAAAATTTCCAAAAAATGTCAAATTTCAAGATCAACTTTTCAAAATCCCAAGCCTTAAATGTCTCCTTGCCTCAAGATAAAGTCTCCCATTGCAAACATAATTTCCCATTCCAGTGGGCGTCTGACGCTATTAAATACCTAGGCATTCATATACCGACTAATCTATCAGACATTTACCAAAAAAACTTTATTCCTATTCTCCAAACTATAAAAGACGACATAAAAAAATGGAACAAACCTCATTTTTCATGGTTCGGGAGAGCCGCAATCATAAAAATGAACATTTTGCCCCGAATACTGTATCTACTCCAAACTATTCCTGTTAAAATCCCACCGTCCTTCTTCAAAACCTTCAAATCTGCCTGCATACAATTCTTGTGGTGTCATAAACGCCCCAGACTTGCTTATGATGTCTTAACAAAACCGAAATCGATGGGGGGAATTGGTTTCCCAGATCTTAAAAAATATTACTGGGCTTCTCACATCACAAGACTAGTAGATTGGCATATACATAGATCCAATAAAGACTGGACAACTCTGGAAGAATCGTTTTCTGCAATACCCCTATATATTGTTCCCTGGATAGATCGCACTCATACTCCTACTTCATTAAAGAAACACCCTTTAATCAATACCACATTGACCTGCTTTAAAAACGCATGCGAATATGCAAATATATCCTCTACTCCAGGACCGTTATCTCCCCTAAACCTAAACCCTGACTTCAGCCCGGGACTGACCGAAAATTTTCTCATAGACATACAAAAAGGCAAATCCGTTAGAGCGTATCAATTCTACAACCGCGGAGTTCTCTTGGATCGTACTGCACTTAAACCCGATGATGATTCTCCCCCTATCCAATATTGGATATACTTCCAAATACGCCATTTCCTCTTCTCCCTAAACAAAACCGGAGCTCTTTGTAGAGATCTAACACCCTTTGAAAAATTGTGTACCTCAACATCTCCACAAAGGCACCTAATATCCGCAGTCTACAACTTGCTCTTCACCACTTCCCCTACAGCTTCTGACAAAACACGCATAGCATGGGAAAAAGATCTCCTCATCTCTATCTCTGATCAACAATGGGAAAACATCTGCACCAACACATATAAAAGCTCTTTAAATGTTTCCCTGCAAGAAAACTGCTATAAGATCTTGACCCGCTGGTACAGAACACCCTTCGTTATTAACAAATTCTACCCAGAAGTTTCCAATGAATGTTGGAGATGTGGTGAAGAGCCTGGTACGTTAATTCACCTACTCTGGTCGTGTCCCATGATTCAACCATTTTGGAAGCAAGTACACAGCATAGCATCCTCGCTGACTCTCTCACCCATTCCGTTTACTCCGGCACAATTTCTTCTCCACCACTCGGATATGCCCCCACATAGATATCGCAAAAGCCTTCTCCCATATCTCCTTAATGCAGCCAAGATCTGTATTCCTACTCATTGGAAATCACGCACCCCACCGTCCATTAAGGAATGGCTGCTCAGAGTGGAGAAAATAGCAAAAATGGAAGAACTAATTTCCATAGCTCGAGATACTACTACAAAATATACACAAATATGGAACGTTTGGACGGTGTACAGTCACTCTGAGGCCTATCTCAATCTCTGTAAAGAACCACAACGAAACAATACACAACCCTCATCTGCCATATAATCTCTATTACTCTCTCCATAACATAATAGTCCAGATAGAAACAATAACTTTACCCCCTATTTCAAGGTGGGTTCCTCTCACCCCTAGAAAAGGGCTGAGTGTGAGAGGTGCTCACTTCCCCTCCTTGTTTTTTATCTTAGCACCACTCCCAATCACCATACCCCTAAACCAACATCTCATACTTAGCTACTCTTGCATTAATCCCTCTTCAATCCTCCCTCTGAGGGCAGAGACTGGGACCCCCCCCCCCCTAAACCTGCCCTACACCCCCCCTTCCCCTCCCTCCCCTTCTCTCCTCTCCCTTCCTCCAAGTGCCTCCCCTTCTATTGCAATTTTCCCTTGAGTCAATTAAGACGCTCCCTCTGTGGAGGGGGGGATACGCGTCCTGCGTCCAGTGGGATGTGGGGGGCGGGTCCCCCCTTTTCCATTCGGGGAACTGCGACATACAGCAGACTATATTATCCCACTCGAATGAGTCTTGTTAACAACCCCCTCATTTCTTACCATATCCTTATATACTCCAAACCGACAACAAAATTAAAGAAATCATAATCCTGATTCCCCTTTGAAATTCTGTATGCCTACCAACAATTACCTACCTACTGTTATCTATGTTATGCATCACTTGCTCTTGACCCCCTCAAGCATTATGGGCATTATTTTGAGTAGACTTTTTCCCTACATTTCTCAACTTTCAAAGCAAACTAATAAGAGCTAGTGTACTCTCTTGAACCGTGTTTTGTCAATTATTGTTATTGTTTTTTGAATTCATACAGTATTCCTGATGTTAGAATATGACTGTAACCTTATAATACTCGTTAACACAGACGTTACTTTGAATTTGCTGTATGTAAGTTTCTTTATATATTGATCCTCAATAAAAATATTTTGGAAAAAAAAAAAAAAATAGAACAATGATATAGTTTTGAAGCTGCTGTCCTAACCTGGATATAGTGTAGTGATCAGGAGTATGTAATAAACCACATTGAGTATACAACATCAGGATATACTGTATAACATACAACATGCCTATACTAGGCAACGGTCAGAAGTATGTACAATAAGTGCTACTTGGTGTATACAGTAGAGTGGTCAGGAATACATAACGTGCATTGTAGTGTACACTCTGCAGTGGTCAGAGGAATGGAATTTACAACATAATGTGCAAAGTCAAGAGTAAGTAACAAGCAACATAGCACATACTGTACTTTGCAGTGGTTAAAAGAATATAATATAAAACACAGTGTACAGAATTCAGGGGTCAGGAGTATATACAGTAGTATAGTTTACTTATCTGGTCATTGACAGGAAAAGATGCCACAGCATTGGTATTCAATGGGAGGAAGAATGCCCCAGTATTAATGGTCAGTGGGATGAAATTAAGGCTCAGCATCAATGGTCAGGGGGAAGAAGAATGCCCCATTGTTAGTAACAGTTAAAAAAAAAATACCCCAGTACTAGTGTCAATGGGAAGTACAACAAGTCATCATCGGTTTCAGTGGGAGGCAGAAAGCCTCATTTTTTTGTCAGTGCATGAAAACAACGTTCTCATTGGTGGAAATAAATCTTTGTGCTATCAAAATATATGCCCTTTAGCTGGTGTCAATGGGAGTAAAAACATGCCCCACTAGTGATACTTGAAGAACAATGCCCCAGCATTGCTGGTCAGTGGTTACTTACAAGAGGAGATACCTTGTATCTCACACTCAACACACACTCAAAAGAGCACACTTGCTCCTATGTCCTGGATCATTTGGGATAGCCTGGGACACCCAAACACTGCAGGACAGTGTTCAAAATTGCAAGACTGCCCAGCAGGAGTCAAGACACATGCAAACTATCAATAACCTCTTGCCTACTGGGCACGTATACCCCCTTCCTGACCAGGCACATTTTCAGCTTTCAGTGCTGTCACAATTTGAATGACAATTAAACAGAGATTTATTTTGGTTGTATTTAGTCATTACTGATTTTTATTTTTTGCCCTATAAATGAAAAACACCTGAAAATTTTGTAAAAAAAAAAAATGTTGGTCAAAAGTTATACTGCTACATATCTTTGGTAACAATACCACAAGTCAGTGTTTATTAATTGGTGTTTGTGAAGGTTATAGGTCTTCATGCTTTTGTGCCAATCATTAAAAATAGATCACACCTGATGTACTGTCAGGGACGTGCTGGCCATAGTGCTATTAATGCTCAAAGGTAGACGCAAATGCGCATGCGTAATCCCACAATTTCCCATTGTGTCAGGCATATGAATGTGCGCATGTGCACGAATATTTGCGTACGCACCAGCCAATAGACGTTGGGGCCAACTGCCATATATAAGTGCAGCAGTTGCACTAATACTTTGCTGTCTGATCTACAGCTGTACCCGTGTTCCTGAAATCTGACCCTTTTACTCCTGTCTTTGACTCTGGTAAATCTCTCCCAGCTTGATCTTGGCCTGTATCTGAACTTTGCTGTTGTCTTTTGCTCATCTGCCTGAACTCATGTTGCTGATCTCTGCCTGCACCCCGACTATTCTTTGCCTACTGTATATGCCTGCATCTGATTGTCTGTTACCAACCAGGCTTGTCTGACCACGCACCCCGTGTCTCTTCTGCTCCGCATGCATCTGCCTGATTCCTGCAGCCTGCTGTCACCAGCCTGGAATCTGCTGGCCTGCCAACGCCTGCTGTTTTACCTTCTGGTCCACCCTGGTGATACATGCACCACATGGAAGACGATCCAGGCACCCATACATCACCATGCTCCTGTGGCTACCGTTACAACATCGGTGGTCCCTGAGTCGAGGTTGTACAAGATGCACTTCAGGCTCAGCCGTCAGGTACGTGACATGTACTGATGGCCTTGAGACACTAACAAGCCAGGACAGTACAAATATCCCCTAACGGACCCCTTTTTGGAAAGTAGACGTTCCAAGGTATTTAGTAAGATCCATGGTGAGTTTTTTGAAGATGTAATTTTTTTCCCACAATTCTTTGTTTTTTTTTCACAAAATTGTCATATTAACAGGTTATTTTTCTCACATGGCATATGCATACTTGTAACTACACACCAAAACACATTCTGCTATTCCTCTTGAGTATAGCTATACCATATTTGTGAGACTTTTTTACAGCCTAGCCACATACAGAGGCCCAACATGCAGGGAGCACTATCAGGTTTTCTAGGGACATAAATTGCACATCTAATTTCCTGACTACCTATTACATTTTAAAGGCCCTGGAGCACCAGGACAAGGGAAACACCCACAAAATGACACCATTTTGAAAAGCAAACTCCCCAACGTACTGTATATTCTATGAGCCATAATGAGTCTTTAGAAAATGTCATTTTTTTCCTCAAATTTTTGGAAAATGTGGAAAGAAAATGAAAATTAATTTTTGTTTAAAAAAAGTTGTCCATTTATAAGATATTTCTAACACACAGCATGTGCATACCAAAAATTACACCCCAAAATACATTCTGTTACTCCTCCTGAGTATGGCGATACCACATGTGTGAGACTTTTACACAGCATGGCCACATACAGAGGCCCAACATGCAGGGAGAACCGTCAAGTGTTCTAGGAACATAAATTACACATCTCATTTATTGACTACCTATCACATTTTTTAAGTTCATGGAGCACCAGGACAATTGAAACTCCCACAAAATGGCACCATTTTGGAAAGCAAGCACCCCAATGTATATTCTATGAGGCATAATGAGTCTTTTGAACATGTCATTTTTTTTCCAAAAGTTTTTTGAAAATGTAGAAAGAGAATGAAAAAGCATTTTATAGTATTTTTTATTTGATGAGGATCTACAGATAAGGTGGCAGTGATTTATGTTATATATTCCTTTCAAGTAAAGTATTTATAATATATGGAAGTAATATATGGATTATTTGCAAATATATATTTTTTTTGTTACCAGCTGTTTTTATGTAAGTTAGGTGCAACCTTTCATTTAAATCCCCGCCACGGAGCTTTTGTAATGCTATTTCCGCCATCGTATTGTTGCCTAGCAGCAGAGGACGCCTTACGCATGCAAACTTCCTGGTTTGGGAGGAGTGAGGGGCAGCAATTACCACATTTAAGGCCCCGAGTCAGTCTGCTGCTCCACCTCTGAAGACGTCATACGCATTGACGAAACGCGCGTAAGGTGGAACACACGCTGCATACGTCACGGGTGCCTGAGTGAAACGTAAGCCGGTATTCACCGCTCTCCACCCACGGACACCATTTCGGCTGGTGTTTTTTCTTGTTTTTTATGCATTGTACACCTACCTACTATATTAAAGTATTTTTTAATGGTACTACACTATCTGGAGCCTTTTTTTACCCTGCATACCCTGACCAGACCCTGAGGATTGAGGCTATCCAGGAGATGGGATCCTGAGTATTGCGGTACTACAGAGCCCAGCAGTGTCTTCTCTGGCCCCGGTGGCCATAAAGCGATTATAGGTCTTAATACCGTATGGTATACAAGACCCACATCATCTGGTGAGTGTGTTCTCCTTTTATCCCCCACGGTGACACCACAAGTACCAGCATTGGATCATTGGAGGATTCAACACAGAGCACCTGCACTTTTCCTTTTATTGGCACTCAAGATATACTTGTATTTTCACCTGAGTCACCCATGAACTTTTATTTATGGACTTTTTCTACCTGCACATTTTGCACCTGAGGCACTTATTAATGAAATTTATTGAATATATTTATTTGCTTTGATATTACTAATTTTATTTGATTGCTTTAATCACTCATATTTAGCTCCTTCCTCAGCATTATTATTACTGCTTATCCTTTGTTTATTATATTCCTATACTATTATTGTGATATTTTAATTTTTTGCCATTTATCACTTATTGATTACTTGATTAAATCTTTCACTCACAGATGGGCACCGATGTGGATTATTGGGCACTGATGAGCACTAATAGGGCACTGTAGTGGCACTGATGAGCACTCACTGATGACACTGTAGGGCACTGATGTGCACTGTAGGTCACTGATGAGCACTGATAAGCACTCACTGGTGGCACTCGATAGCATATTGATTTATCTGAATATAGATTGTATGCAGAAGTTAATCATTTACATGTATTTGTAGTGCTTTATCAAACTAAGGCTAGGGAACTGCTTTAAACTTACTCAGTGTTACATTATGTATATAGGAAATGGCTTGCATAGAAAAAGGGAAGTGTGGCTGGTTTGACGTAACTACAACTATTTGTAATAATATTAGGAACAAGAACACGATATGTTTATAAGAACATTTATGGTAATGGTTTAGATACGTAATTATAAAATAAGGGTGTCTTTTTGGGGGTTAACAAACACACCCCATTATGTTGACTGTGTCCTTATATAGAACTATCATATAATTAGGTGACACCCATATGTCTTATCACATCCTGTATTGTACCTTTGTCTATTACCCTATAAAAGAGGAAATACGGAAATAAAAGTTGGAGTGTTGTGCCGACCTTGATTGTAATCTGTCTGTGTATAGCACTCCCGTCGCGGTCTCTAAAAATGCTGAATTGAGGTAAGAGGTAAACTAGAATTTGTATAAGGTAAAATAAGGTAGAGACAAGAGGGGTATTGAAAAGGGACCCTTTACTTAAAAGGTGTCAGAAATAATGCTCAGGAGATTATTACTTAAAAGTAGTCTTCGTGGAGTATTTTGGGGTGGACTGGGGCGTGGCTGCTCAAGGTAGCTAACTTGTTTAAGCACTGAACTGCACCTGGGTTGCCCCCATACTAGGACAGACACCTTAAATGCTGTGCTGGAAGAGCATTCAGAAAATGTGTGCACACAAGTAATACCACTGGTAGCGTATAGGAGCTCGTGGGTACAGGTTTTGGTAGGTAGGGAATGAGAATAATAGGGAAAAATATAAAACATAGTGTCAGTGTAGGTTGGGGAACTCTCTTCAGCATACTCTGAGAAAACAGTTTTATGTTCATGATTTGCTTTGAAATTTTAAAGTGATAAATGCTTAATTTGATGCATGCAAATAGAATTGCTAAGTAGTTGTATTATAACTCATTGGAGGCTCTCAAGACACAGAACCATTTTACAGAAAAACAAGCGGAGAGCCAAATGAGTCAGCATAGCTTATTGTTTGTGTGTTCTGCTTTAAGCGGAACGAAGCGTGGGTGTGGACAAATTGGCTTCGTAGGCGCTATTTCAGTGTCTTCTACGGGGCCACGCCACTCAGGGGGAGGAGAGAATTGATGTCACTGATAAGCACTCACTGATGGGCACTGTAGGGCACTGATGAGCACTGTATTGGCACTGTAGGACACGGATGAGCACTGTGTGGCACCGTAGGCCACTGGTAAGCACTGTAGTGGCACTGATGACCACTGTAGTGGCACCGTAGGGCACTAATGAGTACTGTAGTGGCACCGTATGGCACAGATGAGCTCTGTAGTGGCACTGATTGCACTGTAACGGCACTGATGGCACTGTAATGGCACTGATGATCACTGTAGTGGCACTGTAATGGCACTGATGGACAATGTACTGTCACCGTATGGCACGGATGAGCACTGTAGTGGCACTGATTGCACTGTAATGGCACCGATGGCACTGTAATGGCACTGATGAACACTGTAGTGGCACTGTAATGGCACTGATGGCACTGTAGTGGCACTGATGGACACTGTAGTGGCACTGTAATGGCACTGATGGCACTGTAATGGTACTAATGAACACTGTAGTGACACTGTAATGGCACTGATGGCACTGTAATGGCACTGATGGACACTGTAGTGGCACTTATGGCACTATAATGGCTCTAATGGACACTGTAGCAGCATTGATGGTGTTATAATAGCACTGTAATGGCACTCAGGATAATGGCAGCTCATGCTGCTGCTGTGTTTCTCTTTCATCTCCTCACATGATACAACGTGTGAGGAGAGAGAAACACGGCAGCAGCGCGAGCTGAACTGTGCATGATCCTGGTTTCTTGACATGTGATCGTTCCATCATTGGAAGGAGCGAACATGTGGTAAAGAGCCGCTGTGATTGGCCCTTTTTCACAATACATGATGCGCTTGGTCCCGTGAACCCAGCCATCACAGACTCTTCCGGGGGGCGTGCGAGAAGCGTGAACACAGGACGCCATTATATGACAACGCTCCCTGATTAGCCGGCCGCGTTGTAGCCATCATTCAGCTATAGTGCAGTCGGCAAGTAGTTAATGGGAATGCAAAAGCAGTTCAAAGCATTTCAAAGCAATTAAGAAGGAGATCAGAAGAAAGCTTGTTAGCAATCTTGAAGAATTTCAAATGTATGCTTTATCTACCGCAAACCATGCTACAATTGTCTGTCTATAGTTACTTTAGTTTACTGTAGCAAGGGGTGAGACTTAAAAACAGATATACAAAGGAATTCTAGCATATGGTGCTCTAAAAAAAACTAAGTTGCATTCTTACTTATACATAAAAGTGATCCTAAATATAGTAAAAAAAAAAAAGAGTTTAAACACATTAATACTTTGCTAAACCCTAAGCATGCAACTCAACCAATAAACCTGAATCCCTGTCAAAACTCTTGTGTCTTCAAAACCTGTAATATTTCCTGCAAAACAAAAAACAAATAGATAGCATTCATTGATTTATGATGGTAGTAAGGGTCCCATACAGCAGTGTTTCCCAACCTTTTTACAGTCAAGGCACCCCTTAAAATATGTACGCTCTCAGGACACCCTATTCTAAAACGCAAAACACAAAACTAATAATAATATTAGAGGTGATTTATTCTTCCAAAACACCTTTGCACACTGGTACTGACTATGACTTGTTTTTTCCCAGGGCAGAGGCAAGCAAAAACACAATTTAATTCTACACAATAAAAACCTGGGGCTTTTTGTACCTAAAAGACAAGCTTGATCCACCCACTGGCTTTTATACAGTTTTGGGGCAAATTATAGGCATTTTGCAAAGGCACCCCTGAAGAAACCTTAAGGCGCCCCAGGATCCCTGGGCACCCTAGTTGAAAATGGCTGCACTACAATAATCTTTGCCATAAGATACTTTTATATAGCCCTAGACTTAGAACCCAATACTTAGCTTCATAACAAGTGTTGTAGGGAGTATTGCTGCAAACATCAGCAGGGAGATCTCCCCGTGGCAGCAAAAGACAAGCCTGTGATTCTTTCAACATATCACTGTTCACCTCAAGCTGAAAGTTCAACTGAGTGGTGTGGTTTAATACTTACACAACAGTCAAGAATGCCAACCTCTGCTTGGTTGTCTTCTGCTTGCTAAAAATACATATATAAAGATCAGCTCTATTTTGCATTGTAAAGCAGATGACTGTGCTTCAGTAAGTTTGGAAGTAAGCATTTTTGACATTCAGCAGCCCTAGGCTTCTTAATCTCCTTTAGAGAATTGTAAAAATCAGCCACGTAAGGATTTGCCATTCTCACTGTTTCGAAGCAGATGGTGAAATTTGCACTCTAAGCAATTATATGTTCTTTCTAATTGAATTGCCATTGATTTTGCAGGATAGGTTCAAAAGTACAGTGTATGTTCCAATGATTGGGCTGGTGATAGCTGGACAATTGACTTTGTAATCCTGATGAATGCAGTGTTGTAACATGGGTTCCTGCTATTCAAGGTTATGTCATGAGTATTGTGTTAGTACCTGATTCCTATGTCTTTCCTTCAATTTAAATAATCATCAATTTTGGCAGCTTGAAATGACCTAGGATGGTCAGTTTTGACATAAATAAATATGAAATTAAAAAATCTGCTGAATATTTTGTATAAGCAAAATTATACCTAACTGGTCTGAGGTGGTTACTTTGATTTATTGGCATTTAGAAAAAAAAAAAAAGAGTATGAGCAAATATACAGTGTCTCACAGTACTAATATAAAATATAAAATGTTGCTTGTGATATTTACCATTACCAGAAACCAGATTAGCAAAGAGTGTTTTTACATCTCTCCAGAAGAATGCATAAGTCCTTCTTTGCAATAAATTATTTCTTGTGATATCATAGTCCTCTTGCAGGCCCGAGGGTTTATTTGGACACAATCTACAACTGGATACTTTACTTGCAGTGCTATCAACTAATGAAATCATGTACTGTAGTGCAGCTTGCATATACAATCAGCAGCTGGGAGACCAGATATACGTAGCTACACCAAGAAACTGGGACCTGACCATGTATATACATCTTTAAAGTGAGATTTTTTTACAGTGAACAAATCCCAAATACCAACAGCAATAAAAAAGAGAACGCATGAAAATCAAATCTAAATGACAGAATGCCCAACCAGCCACCCAACAAGTTAACTATATATATATACAAATGTACAAAGGAAAAACACACAAGGCGGGGGGCAGCAGGGAGCAGATGGGAAGAGGGAAAACAAAACTGGGATGAAAACAAGGCAGTAGTATACTGGATGCAGCGCCAGGGCAAAATCAAGAGAAAATGGCTACAGAGTCAGGCAGCAGCTCGACAAACAGGGTACAAGCAGGAGCAGCCAAAACACTGAGGTAAGAAGAAGCAGCAAAGGTGGGACATAAGTAACCTGCAAAAAGATGTGGCCAGGTGGAGATGATTGCTGGAACCTGCTGGCTGCTGGGGGACACCTGATGGTGGACACTAAAACTGCAGCCTTCTGCCCAGAGCACCACAGTGCCACCAGCAGGCGAACTCGGTCCTAACAGCCTTACTGAAAATGTTCCTTAGTTCCGAGGTTGGGAACTCTCTCCAGGTTGTGGGCATTCATTTTTGCCCATTCTCTTGTGGCTGGATTAATTATGGCACAGTCACAACTTGCAGTCAAACAGCAGACCAAAGCAAAAAGCAATGGAGGAGAGAAGAAATGGGTCGTGCACCATTCTCCTTTAGGTTTTTCCTCTGGCCACTGAAATAACGTGCATGTCCAGAGGGTTATAGAGACTGCTGCATGCCCCCGTAGTGCCTGGCATAGTATAGTTGTAAGGGGGTGGGCAGACTGGTCTGCAGTAATTGCCCCTTTACCTTATTGCCTAAGTGCAAGCCTATCCACTGCTTGCTTGTTCCACATATATTGTCATAATTGCCTGATTATTGCCCAAATAGGGTCACAAATGCTTATTTGTTGCCCGTGTATTGTCACTGTTTGATTTTGTTGCCAACATATTTTGATTGCTGCCACATATTGTTGTGTTTGCCAGTTTGTTTTTCATATATTTTCATGATTGACAGTGTGTTGGCCAGATATTGTTAAACTTGCCTATGTGTTGCCCATGTATTGTCACGATTGCCAATGTTGCCCTCCTATAGTCATGATTTCTAGCATATTGCCCAGGCATTGTAATGTTTACGAGTGCGTTGTCCACGTATAGTCAGAATTGTCCATTTTGCTGCTTATATATTGTAGCAATGCCCAATTAGTGCCCACATATTATAAAAAAAATGAAGGTTTGATGCACCTGTTTTGTCAAATATTGCTTGTTTGCTGCCCATTTAATGCCTACAATTACCTGTGACAAATATTTACAGCTTTGCTCAGTACTTTAGGAACTTCAAGCAGCGGAAAAAGGAGGGTCTCAGTGTTGTTTGCCATAGGAGAGAAATTCAGAGAACAGAATTCTTCTACCTCACTTCCTGAAAATGTTGGTTGCCTGATTGTCATGGTGACCTGCTTTCGTTAATAACAGTTATCACATGCCACAAATATAGAGAGGAAAGAAAAGCCATAGTGTAAAATCATGTCCAATAAACCATATAAAATCTGCACTTACATAATATAGTGCAAATGCCATGCACAAAAGTTTATTCAGCTCAATCACTTGCAGTCGCAAACCTTCCTTCCAAGTGTAGAAACGTAATTTCTGGGAGTACTGTGTAAGATGACATCACTTCCAGTAGCTCAGCCCCAATGCATTTCATCACTCTTTGGTCCTTTGACCTATTGACAACATCAAGATGCAAGCGCTTAATGACACGCTGTAAATGAGGGGGTAATGGAGATCTGGTGAGTTCTCTGCTGAGGTGGAAGATCACTCATGGTTTGGAGCACACATTTGAATATTAGTCACTGTTGAGTGAAGAGGCAGTATAATCAGATAGTGACCTAAAAGCGGCACAGCATGGACCACTTTGTTTTTTGTTACATAGGGCACTTTTTGTATGTATGGACACTTTTGTGATTCAAATTGTGATTCAGTCTTTTATTATGATACACTAATTGGTTTAAAAATATAGTGAAGTCAATGTCTAAGGATTGGTAAGACACTTTGTGGTGTTATACAGCAGCTGATATTGTACTGTATATAAAGAACCTAGTGCATGTGTATTTAAAATAAGATATCAATAAAGCAAATCACAAAGCAGTCCGCTTCAGTTTCACAGTCACCTCCTCTCCCTGATATCGGATGCCAAAGAACATTTGTGGTAACAAAGCTCACACCGGAGCACATAAAGGGCGGCAATAGTGTAGTATATTATTGTTAAAAGATTGCATAACGCACAATCAATCTTCCATGGAATGAATGCACAGAGTGAAGCAAAGCCAGTCAGAACTTACATTTGAGGCCACTGCTGACAGAATTGTGCAGCGGTATGACGTCAGCACATAGACTCGGCCTCAACACGTTTTGTCCAATAGGATGTCTTCAGGGGACCTCTAGTGTTGACTTCCCTCCACCCATGGGAGGATATACAAACTTTACAGCCGAGCTCCCATGAATGAAGGAATGTCTACCACCGCTGTTTACCAAACATCTACAGACTGTAAAAGCACCAATTTGCTATAATAATAAATACACCAGTATAGATTACATGTTTACTGGGATCCGAACATGATGAAACACCATTTTACTATATTCTTATGTGCAATATTATAAGTCATAGCCTACATTTTACCAGAGACTATACTGTGCCTATATCAATATCAAGGTAAACAGCAATAAAATCCAAATGAAGAAAAAAAAAAAAAAATTAAATGACTCATATTTATCCCAAAACATATCATACTTAACCTTCCTAGCGGTATTCCCGAGTGTGGCTCGGGGTTAAATTTCAGCACCAAAATCGGTAACCCCGAGCCACACTCTAGGAAGATCGCTGGATCCTGGTAGAGGGGTTACTTACCTTGTCACCGGGATCCAGCGATGTATCCCGGCGGCGGTTCTTCCTCCCGATCCTCTGTGTGCCCCGGCTTCCGTCTTCTGTGACGTGACGTGACGTGACGGCAAATTCAAATGTAAAACACACCAAACACCCTGATACAATTCAAAATAAAATAAATTCACATTAGTTTGCCCCCCAGTGCCCTCTCCTGCAGTTTTACTGTACTTTCTATGTATATATATATATATGTACTGTGTATATATATATATATATATATATATATATATATATATACAGTATATACGTGTGTATATATATATATATATATATACGTATATATATATATATATATATATATGTATATATATATATATATATCTATATATATATATATATATATATATATATATATATATACATACATACGTGTTTTTATATATATAATATATGTATACATATATATATATATATATATATATATATATATATATATATACTGTGACAGGAAGTCAGGTAAATCTGTGGATGTAGTCACAGGCAGGAGATACATTTCCACCTGATTTCGAAAGTTCACCAATTACTATAGGGTGTTGGCTACAGAGCTAGCCAGCAGGAAGTTGAACAGACTTCAGCTGTTCAGAATGAGGAAATGAAGGCCTCTATAATTTGTCCAAAGGAAGTCCTATTGATTGCTGCCTCCGGAAGCTGTCTCCTGAAGCTGTGTGGGCTGGGAGAAGGAGGACAGTCAGATGAGTGCCTCCCGACAAGCTGTGTGGGCATGGGAGAAGACTTCCTGAAGTGATGTGTGCTAAGGAGGGTAACCAAGTGTGAAGACGTCTCAAAGGTGAGAAAACGAATTATTTCTATGTGAAAGAAATAAAGGAATGTTTGCCATGTGAAGAGACAAGCCAAGAGACATTCTCATTGTGATGAGTTAAGCGACATGTTCAATGGACATTTGTGCTGTGTGAAGAGATTATAAATGGACTATTGAGTGTCCGCTGTAGGACAAGAAAGTCTGCCCAACAGTAGGTTGGAGACAGACTCTTAGGTAGGTTCCAGTGTGAGAAGGTAGCCGCCCACAGAGGCAAGGATTTATTTTGGTGTTTTATTTTATTTTGCTGTTTTTCTGCATGCAGTCTGGTGAAGAAAATGGCATGAATAAACCAAACTGTTGTTTGCAACCACTTGTCGGCTATCTTACTGTGTAAACGCACCCCCCCAAGGGGTCATCCACGCCTACCACCGAGCTAATCCCTCACAATACATACATACATACTTTAACTTATTTATAGTTTTTTATTATATTATAATTTATGATTTTGTGTTTCAAAATGTATCATACCAGAGATGTTATAAAGAAGAACGCACAGAAAAAAAAAATCATATGTAAATAGTTGGTTTGGGCTGCTCATTCTTAAGAATTACATGCAAAATAATGGTACCGCTTTCAGCACCTAAAATCCGAAAGAATCATATCGCCAGGGAGGTTAACATATTTATTCCACAAATACATAACACAGAAAAGTCCTAACTCTTATATACAGTATATGGCTCAAAAATGATATATATAGTATTTTCTAAAGTGTGTCGATAAACTATGCCCCTTAAGGTCTCTCTTAATATTATCAATATGTTCTCTAAGGCCATCCCTTAATCTTCTCGTAGTTCTACCCACATATTGGGGTAAACAAACAAAAAAATTTGTACTGCAAGAAATAAACAAATTCAGATTGAAGTTTTTCCCATTTATTGCACAAAAAAAAGCATCAATTAAAGGAAAAGAAAAAACCTTTCTGCTGGTGAAGAATTCTTTTTTTGTGGGGGATTGCTAGCAGCTAGGCTACACCACAGTGCAAACTAGAATTTTTCACTTTTCTCCCAAAGGATTGCTTTGCACTGAGAGATCTAACGGATTAGAACCTTGTCTTGTGAGTGAGAACTACCTAGACTCAGCATGTGATTGATAGCTAATTTCCCTCACCTGGAGGGGTCACGTGTTATCCCAAGGATTTTTTTGCACTAAAAGACTTCAATAACACTGAAGACAAGCATACAGGGGCTGCACCAATTAGATGCCAGCACTGTTTCTGCTATTCAGCAGCAGCTGCTTTTTAAATTTAAGTTTGGAAAAGATCAGCAGCAAGAATAAACACATATGTGTGTCATGGTAATCCAGTGGAAATATAAAAGTATCTGTGTAGGTGGGAAGTAAAGTGTGTATGTAGGGGAATGGAAGATGTGCAGATGACAATGTCATATATACACCATAAAGCAGGGTTATGCAAACTGTGGCCCTCCAGATGTTGCAGAACTACAAGTCCCATGATGCATAGCAAGATTCTGACAGCCACAAGCATGACACCCAGAGTTAGAGGCATGATGATACTTGTAGTTTTGCAAAAGCTGGAGGGTACAGTTTGCATATCCCTGCCATAAAGGATGAGGTGGCTACAATAAGAGAAGGGATGCAGTGAGAGAATGGATACAATGAGAAATCCCTCCAACTCTGGTGCTTGAAAAGAGAAATATGACTGATAACTCAGAGAGGAAGATGATGTGAGAAGCCTGCAGAAATGTAATGATGATGTACTGTATATCTACAGGGACTCAGCCTATGCTCTGACATCTTGCTGAAAAACACATTGGGCACTGCAGAAAAAGTCGAGTCACCGGCTAACTGTGTTTCCCATGGTACCAATATGGTCTATTAAGATAAAAAAGTGAATTGTACCTGAGAGAAAATGTCCCAAATGGTGGTGAATATGGTAAAGCAAATGTCTGATGATCCCCAGCTTTAATCAAGAAACAATGCGGTACTTGACCTACTGATTACCAACAATACAGACCTGCTCACGGATATAGAAATACGGGACAACTTAGGGAACAGTGACCATAGGTCAATTGGTTTCAGTATTAATTACAGTAATAGGAAACACAAGGGTAATATAAGGACACTGAATTTCAAAAGAGCCAATTTCCCTAAACTGCGCTCGCTGCTAGAAAATATCAATTGGGATAGAACCCTGGGAACAAAGAACACGGAGGAAAAATGGGAGTGCTTCAAGAGCATACTTAACAAGGGGGTGGGCCAGTGCATTCCACAGGGAAATAAATTTAAAAGAGCAAAACTAAACCCTGGGTGGCTAAACTCCAACATAAAAATGTATATTAGAGCTAAAGAAAAGGCCTTCAAAAAATACAAGACTGAGGGGTCATTGGCAGCATTTAAGCATTACAAAGAGTGTAATAAGAAATGTAAAGATGAAATCAGGGCGGCTAAAATAGAACACGAGAGACATATAGCGGAGGAGAGTAAAAAGAACCCCAAGAAATTCTTTAAGTATATAAACAGTAAGAAAGCGAGGCCAGAACACATTGGCCCCATAAAAGATGATAAAGGAAAAATGGCCACTGAGGACAGAGAAAAGGCGGAAGTGTTAAATAATTTCTTTTCTTCAGTCTTCACAAAGGAATCGGGGGGCTACACGAACCCCGCTTGTAAGGCCGAACTAAATAATACACCTCAGGAAGTGCCGCCATGGCTAACAGAGGATAGACTTAGAGCTAAACTAGAGAAACTTAACATAAATAAATCCCCGGGACCGGATGGCTTGCACCCAAGGGTTCTAAATGAGCTCAGTCAGGTGATTGCCAGACCATTATTCTTGATCTTTAAGGATAGTTTACAGACAGGTATGGTGCCAGCTGATTGGAAAAAAGCCAACGTGGTACCAATATTTAAAAAGGGGCCGAGATATATCCCGGGTAACTATAGGCCGGTCAGCCTAACATCTGTAGTCTGCAAAATTTTGGAGGGGATGATAAGGGACCACATACAAGACTTTAGTAATGAAAACGGTATTATAAGTAGTAATCAGCATGGATTCATGAAAAATCGTTCATGCCAAACCAATCTATTAACCTTCTACGATGAAGTGAGCTGCCACTTAGATAAAGGTAAGCCTGTGGATGTGGTGTATCTGGACTTTGCAAAGGCCTTTGACACCGTTCCCCACAAACGCTTACTGTACAAACTAAGGAAGGTAGGTATGGACAATAAGGTGAGTACCTGGATAGAGAACTGGCTCCAGGGGAGAGTACAGAGTGTGGTGATTAATGGGGAGTACTCGGATTGGGCGGGTGTGGAAAGTGGGGTCCCCCAGGGTTCTGTCCTGGGACCAATCCTGTTTAATTTATTCATAAATGATCTAGAGGAGGGGATATCTAGTACAATCTCAGTATTTGCAGATGATACTAAATTAGGCATGCCAATATCTTCTATGCAGGATGTGGAAATCTTGCAAGCAGACCTGAACAAAATAACGGGGTGGGCAACTACATGGCAAATGAGATTTAATGTAGAAAAATGTAAAGTAATGCACTTGGGGGCCAGAAACCAGAAAGCAAGCTACTCACTAGGGGGGGAACCTCTGGGTGAGTCTAGGATGGAAAGGGACCTGGGGGTACTGGTAGACAACAGGCTTGGAAGTGGCATGCAATGCCAAGCCGCTGCAAGCAAAGCCAACAGAATACTGGGTTGTATAAAAAAGGGGATTCACTCCAGAAATAAAGAGATTATTCTCCCACTCTACAAGACTCTGGTCCGGCCACATCTGGAGTATGCTGTCCAGTTCTGGGCACCGGTCCTCAGGAAGGATGTGCTGGAACTGGAGAAAGTCCAGAGAAGGGCAACAAAAATAATTAGGGGAATGGAGGACATCGGCTATGAGGAAAGACTACAAGCACTGAACTTGTTCTCTCTGGAGAAGAGACGCTTGAGGGGGGATATGATATCAATGTACAAATACTGTACTGGCGACCCTAGCATAAGGAACAAACTATTTAGAGTAAGGGAATACAATAAGACACGTGGCCACTCACTAAAACTAGAGGAAAGGCGGTTTAACCTTAAAGTGCGTAAGGGGTTCTTCACTGTAAGAGCGGTAAGGATGTGGAATTCTCTTCCGCAAGCAGTCGTATCAGCGGGGAGCATTGATAGTTTCAAAAAACTATTGGATGGACACCTTAAAGACCACAACATACAGGGGTATACAATGTACGGTTAAAAGCAAACACACACACATAGGTTGAACTGGATGGACTTGTGTCTTTTTTCAGCCTCACTAACTATGTAACTATGTAACTATGTAATAATCCATACAGACCTACATTCCTTATTGTTCACATAAAAGACTATAAGAGACTATTTGCCTTTAAGAAAGATTGTCATACATTGTAACATGAAGCTATGCTTTATTCCCAACCCAGCGATAGCTGGTGAGCATTGTCCTGACATTCATTTTTAAATATAAACTGTTTACCTCCAAGAATACTATGTATTGCAAAAGCAGAATAATTCTTATTGTAGCTTCCAAATAATCCCAGACTCCATTTCTCACTGAATAATCAGCAGTTATGCATTCTATAACAATGAAAAATGCCTGTAGGGTTTTTATAAATTTCCTACAGAATTAGGAAAGTATTTTCTCAGCAATTATTTTGTTTAAAATAATTCATTTCCCCCATGTATAGTTTTAGCAATTTAATGCGGTATGCTTTTAAAACACATGCCTGCTGTCTAAAACAAAGACTGCTGTTACACCATCAGCAGTTTTATTTTAGTACCCCTCTTAAAACCTGATCATGTTTTGTCCTTCACTCGTATCCAGTAGTAATAAATACCATGATTGCAGAAGTGTAATATTGTAACCCCAAGCAGCTCAGGGCACACAGCAAAATATCGTTTTAAAAAGAGCATGAAAATGTTTTGTAGAGAAAAAAAATGCTAGCGCTATTAAAGTGCATCAAATATTTGTATTTGTAAAAAATATTAATAATAATAATATTAATAATAATAATGATAATAATACATTTATATAGCATTATTATCTCCCTTGGCACTCTACAAATAATACTAATACATTACAATTTTTTTTTACAAAATATATACAGACATAACAGGATATATTAGGAGAAGGAGACCTTACATACAATTTTATGATCTGGAATGATAAGAAGTAGAAATGAAAGGTAAAAAAATGAGCACATTATAAATAAACTTTGCAGTCAAAACTGAATATGAAATCTTGAATTCCATTTAGAGAACATCTGGTTTCTGTTTCTGGTCTGACCCAAGTATAGTAGTAGTACATTAGTCCACCCCCTTCCCTTGTGTTAGCAATCTTAGGGTTCTTTTTGATTACCTGTTTGTAATGAAGAAGAGACATTCTCAAACATAACCGCTTTGTTGTTCTTGCTGTTTCCCACATACAGAAATCCTGATGCAGTACACGGATTTTGCTCACAGTCAACAGTCAGTTTTAGATCTGCTCTGGAAGTTTTTTTTAGTTCTAATACAATATTTAATTTAATATTACTTTATATGATACAAAATAAGAAATAAAGAGGAGGCATTTGGAAGAAGACCAACATGTGAGGAGCTGTGTAAAAACTGTCTGAAATGGATTACAGAGAACTGAGATTTGAAGGGTATGTAAAGCCAAAACCTTTTTTACCTGATGGCAACATATACATGTGTATTGTCCTCCTCCTCAACCCCATAGGACCATCTATCTATGAATTTGTACACAGTGTTCCTGTTTTATCCTCCTCAACTCCTTAGACCCACTCAGCTGTCACTTACATAGCCGTGGTAAATCCCTGGTAGCCCGCCTGAAGTGTGCTGAACACCTTCCAGATGAGCTTTTAAATGGGTTCTAAATGAGTCCCACTGCTGGTCTCTCAGTGTACACATGTGCACTTTTAATGCTCTCAGTAAACCTAATATTGTAGGGTGGCTGGCAATGTCTACCGTGCTAAAATGCTCATCGGCATTTCACTTTGTTCGCAGTTTTGATGCAGGCTGCTCAGACCTTTGCACCAGATGGCGCAGTATTTTGGTTTGGGCCACTAGCGCCGCTTTCCAAATGTACACAATAGTTGACATGTGCAAAACCATGCCAAGCCATCAGAAAGACCAGGAAGCAGAGAAGGTGTGTGATTGCTCCCTTCGTGGATTGTCTTTTTGCCATGCATGGATTTTTAATAGTATCCATACTTTTTCAACCGGTCCAGGTCAGATTGCAGGACTTCCAGGTTGTTCTAAGTCCCCATCTGCACTCTACAACTCGCCTCATAGATCACCTGACAGACATCACTACCTGCAGCCTGTGTCTGATGGTTACTGGGCCTGCCCAAAGTGGATTTACCAATACATTCATGGGATGGTAGCTTCCTGGGTAGCAGCAGAAAAACATGGAGCCATCAGAAAAACAGGAAAAAAATTTTACTGTAATTTTCTTTTTCTGATGAACTCCATAACAAAATGGTTTCCCACCATGTTAAAGTAAGCTATTTGCATAATGCTGTGGGTGGGGAGGGGTACAAATTTATAGATAGATGGTCTTATGGGGTAGAGAGGGAGGAGACTATCCTTGTGTATGCTGCCAAGGAGGTCATCAGGAAAGGAAAATTATGGTAAATATCAAAAAGATTTTCTGTTTTTTTTTTTCATATAGACTAGAGAAGGATTAAAGAAGATCTATAATTATATTTTTTGTTACAGTTCTGTCCCCTACATCATACATGTAGTACTTTCACCTATGGGGCAAAGTGCTTCCTAACCATAGTTATGAGGTCCGACCTGCCCCCCTCCCCTTCTACTGTCATGGCCGATGCAACAGCAGCTTTGGAATATGCATTTATTTTATGAGTTGCAAGAGATAATAAACACTTATCTGTGATTTTTGATCAGCCAAGGAGCCTCAGTCACTTAGTCTAGTACTTTCGGTCAAAGACCACAAAAAAATCTGGATGGCTGCATTCCTCATTGACTTTATTCATAAATGACAGATAAAAGCAACACAAACGGCCGCGGGGTACAGCAAGATGTTGATGCGTTTCCCTCTTACACGGGCGCTTAATTGTAACCTACTGATGCACCCCTACAGCCCACAATATAAGACCCTAGATCTCCACAGCTTACAAGCAGTTGCAGCGAGTGAGTCAATCAGGCTCACACCTCCCATTCATAAAGTCATTATTATAGCAATATACGTTTACAAGTCAACATAAACATACTAAACAACTTGCACAGCATCAAAAATATACAAAAACCCAACAGGGAGCAGTATTGGAAAGCCTAGATTCCTCTTCCCCCGCTTCATACAATCATATACTGCCCAGCATCCCTGTAGAAAGGAGCAGAGTGGAAGAGAACAGGGGGAAATAGAAGCCTCAAATACCACTCTAAATACCATGCAATGCCAAATATTTGGCTGTATACAATCGTACTTGGTATATAAAAAAAAAAACAAGTATCAAAACAAAACAAAATATGAAAAAGGTCCTCCAGGACCTGTTACAAAGAATCCTCATTTTTACGAAATGTACAAATCAATACCACAAATCAGTGAGAGATAACAATAAACAGAACTTATTGTACCTCAGTCACATGCTCTATCCTATATTAGCCCTGATATGAGGCTACCAAATATTGGGTGCAGTCCTACAGGAAGCAGATGTTGCATACTCCTAACCAATTACAGCTGATAATTAAACTTTTGACCCTTTAAGGCAATTCATGTAGCATAATAAACAGCAAAAAAACCTAATCAAGAAGACACAATTATGTGATGTATAAATGCGACATATAATACATGATCATGTATTTATTTTTAAGGACATGCTCAAAACGGAATATGGTAATTTCCTCTTATTGGTTATAGTTCATATTATGTAAATGTTGAAACTAGTAAGATATTCTAGCATTAACTGTTTATATACAATTACACTTTGCTGTACATTATTTAGATGAATGGAGGACAAAGCTTGAAATACACTGCCTGGCTAAAAAAAAGTCGCCACCAAAATTACGGCCTGCATTCGCTGTGGCATTGTTTTGATAAGCTTCTGCAATGTCACTAAATTTATTTCCATCCAGTGTTGCATTCATTTTTCACCAAGATCTTGTATTGATGATGGGAGAGTCAGACCACTGCGCAAAGCCTTCTCCAGCACATCTCAAAGATTCTCAATTGGGTTAGGTTCTGGACTCTGTGGTGGCCAATCCATGTGTGAAAATGATGTCTCATGCTCCCTGATCCACTCTTTCACAATTTGAGCCCGATGAATCCTGGCATTGTCATCTTGGAATATGCCCGTGCCATCAGGGAAAAAAAAAATCCATTGATGGAATAACCTGGTCATTCAGTATATTCAGGTAGTCAGCTGACCTCATTCTTTGGGGCACATTCAGTAACTATCCAATAGGATAGTTACTCCATGCTTAGTTTAGTTAGCTGCTTAATTAATTCCAGGTGGCAACTTTTTTTTGGCCAGGCAGTGTACATAATTGTAAGTTTTGGTCTTCCCTTTCTCTCCTTTGCCTGCTTTTATACCATGTGGTTTGTGTCTCACAAAGTCCCTTGGCATTCTTCTTTCTTGTATTTATACATAGCGGGACTGAGACACTCTCATGCCCCTTATAGGCCAGCTCTGTTTTGTGTCACTTTAAATTAGAGCACAAAATCAATTACCCTAATCCAACCTTTCTTAACCTTTTTACCATTGAGGAAACCTTCCATCACAAGTAACCCTTTAATAATTACTTTACATTACTATACATTCGTCTGATGATCAGGAGGAAGAATGCTTCTTACATTTGTGGCCAGTGGGAGGAATCCCCCCTCTTAGTTAAAAGATCATTGGTGTCAGTTGGAACTTATTTGAGAGTCAGAAATTTCTCACTGTTTAAGGAATCCCTAGAAACCTCTGGAGGAACCCCAGAGTTCTACAGAACCCTGTTTGAGAAAAGTTGCCCTGAGCAATGAGCTTGAGGACTGCAATTAGGGAGTTTTGTTAACAGTAACTGATATATGAGTAAGGTAAGGAGACTGAGATAGTAGAGAGGTTATAAAACATCAATAATACATAGTGCTTGTATAGTTTTCTAAAATCAGTCCCTATGTTATTTTATAATAATGCAATCAAATTGATGTGTGGGATAATATGCAATGGAAGCAAGTCTGTGCTCCATCCTAATGTGTTCAGGTGCTTAAGTCTGATGGGAGTGACATTTTGAGAAGAATAACAAATGGAGGATCTCAACCAAGTAATGACACTCAATTATTAGTCCATCAAGCTGATAGGTGACACAGCAAAGTTGGAATTATAACTGTTGGCTGCAGTGTGACAGAGGGGTGGATTTTACAAGAGATGATTAGTAGAAATACAAATATTTTGATAGATCAAACAGTTTACTTATATCAAAATCAACTAAGTATTTTTTTGCCTGAGGTTTTTTTTTTTTAAAACAGATGAATCACTATACTGACTTAATGCTAAATTTTAAAATATTTCAAAAGTTACATGTACTTTCCTATTTTTTTATAGTAATTTAAAATAATTAGTAGGTATACAAAAGAAAAAAAGCACTTCCTACTATGCTAAGATGCTACTGTAATTACGTGGCTGATTGGTAAATTTTTCATGAACCCTAGCCCTTAATTTCCACTTTGGAAATAAAATATTTATGCTTGGAATATTCAGCAAAGAAATGACATTATCTAGAGGACAGTTAAAAAAAATCAACACCAACACCAGTTTTAAGATCCCTAAGATCCCTCTTTACTGCGTTTTGCTTTTCTGGTAAGCTTGAGGGAAAAAAAAAAGATAACAGCACAAATAAAATGATTAAAGATAAAATTACAGAAAGTTTAGTAAATTTGTATTATTAAATTAGCATGAAGCTCAGGCGAGCGTTCTAAAAACAGATAATACTGTATCTACTATAACCATTCTATTGCAAATTTTATGATAGTGTGTGGAGCCATGCAAATCATTCCTCTTTGTTCCTGGGCCAAATGTGCTTCCAGATTTAATGGTTTACAGCACAGATACACTTTTTTGTTATAAAGTAGTGAATCTATGCTGTGTCCTAAATAAACATTTTGGTGGCAGCATTTTATAAAGATGTGCTGCCCACAGCAAACAATCAGATTATAAAGGCTAGTACACACTAAAAGAAAATCGGGCGAACATTTTCATTCAAAGAATTTTTGTACGATTTTCATATAGTGTGTACACAACTTTCGGCAGCCAATTCTGAATTTTTGTATAAAATTCGAAAATGTTTCTCGTACGGGAAAAAGCCAAACTATTTTCATTCAATGTGTACCGTTTTCGTATGATTTTTCTACAAGAAAAATCAGAAAAGAAACACTCAGCATGATCAGAAACAATAAACAACAAATAAAAAGCATTTTTCATACTAGAATTTTTGTACGAATTTTAGTTTATAGCTTCCGATTTGCTGTGATTGTTCGCCCGATTTTCTTATAGTGTGTACCCCACTTAAGTTTCATTCCTAAAACTGAACTCTGAGATAAGTAAATATTGTCTATTTACACAAGGCATGTGTTTTCTTTGATGGGGGGATGCAAGGTAAATGGCCTACATCAATATGTCCACAGGGTCACGTAAACAACAAATCAAAGATCATTTAAAGTGTCAAATGCATAAAAGGTGCTATATATCAATAAATAATCACAAATAAACATATGTAAACATAAACATATAGTGCCAGTAGTGCAATGTGTGCTATAGTGCAATATATGGTATCCAAATAAGTACAGGGGAGGTGATGCAATGTGCAAAATTAGGTAGCCTCAATATATATATACACAATGAAGAATCTTGATGTGCCTTATGTATTTCTTCTAGATCTATGCAGTAATACAGTATGAAACTTTGCCTATGTGCAGAAGCTTTCTTTAATAAAGACCAGTTACTGGTGTGTTTTCTGCAGACAGCCTGTAGTGGGTGGGCTTATATCCATTGATGACCACGTAAAATTTAAATAAATGTTTTTGGGTCTGGAGTTTAACTTAATGACCCTCTACGCAATGCATTATACAGTTCTTGCACCCTGCCTATGATGACATTATCATGTCTGCTATGCTGTAAGAGAAGATATGAAATCTCTTCACTGACAATGCTAATATGGTAAAATTTCCCAATATTCAACACTGTCCCCAATTCTTTTCATACCTGCGCGCTAAAGGAATGGCTGCCCGTGCCATTTCTTCAGAGCCCTGTGCTGTGACCGCTGGCTCCCATGATGTCACGCAGCTCGAGTCCGGAAGCATAGTCGGAGTCTGCAGACCCGGAAGGAAGACGGGTGAAGATGAATGCGGCCTTAAGCGGGGACAACGCGGACTTGGTTTGCAGGTAAGTGTCACATAATGTATTATGTATTATTATGTATGCATTGCATATTAGCACATTATGCATTTACTTTACAGGTAATCAAAAATATATATTTTTTTTAAGACTTTACTTTTTAACATAAACAGAAGTTGGGATTTAAATCAATATACATATACCTTTTTGTTGGTTGGAGTGATGTATTAATAATGTGTGTAATGGGGATGGAGCATAATGTCACTAATAATGTAAACTCTCTTTTGAAGATGCAAAGTTAAAAATATGTGCATAGCCAGGGATCCCATATTGAGTCAGAATCAGCATCTGTAATCTCACTCTACCAAGTCATTGACACTCTCAGCTTCATTCAATTGCTACTGTCCACTGCAGCTAAGTCAGCCATTTGTACTGTATGTATTAGATAATATGAAGGCTGGCTCAGCTGCAATTTTATCTTTGAAAACACATTTTGCTGAAAATGTTTAATATTTTTTAAGTAGCTGAAAAGCAAGCACTGTGATTTTAGACAAGGTTAAACACTTATTCAACTGAAAGAGGAAACAGTCATTTTGATCCTTCAAAATTTCCAGGAATCAATTCACACATATCAATCAATAAATTAATAAAAGAAGAATAAACAACCAAACGTGTAGGCAAGAAGCAAGGTAAAGACACTTGTCACGCTACTGCCTTGTAAAATGTAGTCAACATCCCATTTTCATCAGAGACCAGTTGGCACAAAGCAGGCTGATACACAAAAAGATATGAAAATGACAAAAGATACAAAAGGGCTTTTATGTCATTATCTTCTATGTCAGGCTACTTGTATGTCATGGAAATATCTGGTAAATTGATGACAGATTAGCTTCATCATACACATTAAGGAAGATGGATTTTTTGTGTTATAATGGCATTAGGTTAGAAACATACTGTGGAGAACAATTAACCTTTTGGATAGCTCATAAGCACACTGCTGTGTGTAAAAAAAAAACAAAAAAAAAAATAAATTAGTAAAATTGATTGACACAAAAAAAATAATTCTGTCGCCTAAGGGGTCTTTTACTTTCCTTATCTAGTGTTCTTTATTACTGTTCACCTTGTATTTGTGTTGGTTGATTTTAAAGGCATAATCCACTTAAAAGTGATATTTTAATTATGAGGAGTTCTGGAATACTCCAACAGCTAAAAAACTTTCAGCTGCAACTCTTGAAAAATATATTGCTTGAGAAGTAGAAATATCAAAAACGAAAAGTTTAGACATCCACCATTTATAAAAAAACAAACAAAATAGATTTGGGTGGTTTAATGCTTTAATTTCAGTAAATGTTAAAGAGATTTTGAAGTTGGACTTTTTAACTAATGTGTTTAGGCAAAGGGGGCTTTAAATATACATCAGTCTTACTTAATTTAGGGTACAGTCTTTCACTTTGGTTACAAGCTGAGGACCCTACTGCTTGTTGACCAGCCTTGACTGTAAAATTGTGCAAATGTTGGAATGATGCATGTCCAATTGACAAACTTATAGACATTTGTCTACTGCCTTCTTTACATCAATGTAATACAATCAATACAGACAATTACTGTATATGATTGCACCTGAATTATTGAGATAATTCTATACCATACACTAGGCCTTATACCTGGGAGAAAAAGCAGACTTGGAAGTTCTCATAGGGTTGCCAAAAAAGGTTGTGAATAAACTGGCATTATCTACATTTCTGGTAGAATGGCTGAAAAAAATGTAACTTGCTAATAGACAAACACAATCAATGTGAAATAATTGCACGCAAGCAAGCATATTTAATGTCTTCTTATATTTTTTAAACTTTAAGTTTCAGGTTATCACACATACAGCGCAACAATCACATTGTAAAGTATAGTAACCCCCACAAGTGATACCTTATTGAAACATATAGGGAGCATCGCAGATCATTGCAATTTGAGTTTATTGGTTAGTGAGGTAGGGACTAGACTGAACACAAGTACAACTGGTTTCTCAAGGTGGTATGTTCATTATGTCTCTATTGAGTTGTAAGGATTTCTGTAGATGTTACACTAGATAGGAGCTTTGTTGTTTATTTTCATATAGGGTGAACTTATAGATAAGTACTGTAAGGAAATGGCTCCTGCTCCTGTATCTAAGCTTCAGCTCTCGTGCACATCTCTGGATCAAGATTGGGCTCAGGTATTGTCAGAGTGCCAGGAAACGAGACCACATAAGGGATACGGGTAAAATAAAGCAGTTTATTGGAGCAAACAACAAGAGTGAGGAAGTGAGCAGGAATAAGCCGGGGTCAAGTCCAGAAGCAGGTAGTCATGCAAGCTGGGGTCGAGTCCAGAAGCGGGTAGTTTACCAATGCTGGGTCGTCTGTCGATGCGGGATTGTCTGCTGATGCGGGGTCGAGAGCCAGGAGAGTTGTCTGCCAAGCCAGGTCATACACAGGAGAGGAACACGGAGAACAGAAGACTGCTAGCAGAGATGCACCTTGGGGCACAAATGAAATGGCAAAGACTGCAACCCATCAGCTGATAGATATAGTCAGGTGTGCAGCATCATCACTGTGTGACACCCAGGCAGCTGGCAAGTGATGATGCAATCAGAGTTTATAAGAGGCAGCAGTCTACACATGTCGAAGATGGCTGCCAACAGGAGAGAAAGGTAAGACCTTGACAGTACCCCCCCTCAACAGCCCCTTCTCCAAGGAGAAAAATGGTTTCTGAGAAGGCGAGCATGAAAAGCGCGGAGAAGCGCAGGAGCATGAACATCAGTGGAGGGAACCCAGGATCACTCTTTAGGACCATAACCCTTCCAGTGCACCAGGTATTTAACCTGACCTCTATACAGACAAGAATCCAAGATACTGATAACCTCATACTCCTCATGATCTCCCACAGGAATGGGACAAGAGCAAGGAAGTGAGGAAGTATAGCGATTGCAAACCAGTGGCTTCAAAAGAGACATGTGAAAGACATTGGAGATACGTATGCATGGGGGGGAGACCAAGGGCATAGGCCACCGGATTCACTTTATGGAGAATGAAAAAAGGCCCAACAAAATGGGATGCCAGCTTTGGAGTGGGTACCCTGAGGTTGAGATTACAGGTCGACAACCACACCCTCTTCCCAACCTGATACCAGGTCTACCTGGAGCTTCTGACACTGTGCAAAGACCCATAAAGTTTCTTGAATCTGCACCCAAGAGGAACGGAGGGCACAAAGATGATCCTCTACAGCCGGGATGTCCTGTTGTGAGAGAGACTCGGGCAACACAGAGGGTTGGGACCCATAATTGGCCATGAATGGAGACATTCCCGGAGGATGAGTTGATGGCAGAGTTCCCAGAAAACTCTGCCCAGGGTAGCAGACCAACCCAATTGCCCTGATGGTCAGAGATATAGCAGCGGAGAAATTGCTCCAGAGCTTGGTTAGAACACTCAGCAGCACCATTGGCTTGCAGATGGTAGGCCGAGGAAAAGAAGAGTCGAATACCCAACTGGGAACAAAAGGCGCACCAAAACCTAGAGACTAACTGGCTCCTATGGTCCGAGACAACTCCTTAGGCAACCCATGTAAATGGAAGACCTCCCAGGCAAGCTCCTGAGCGGTAGGCAGCCTCTTAAACGGAACACAGTGGCACATTTTAGAGAACCGGTCAACAACCATGAGGATAACCGTGTAACCTCAAGACATGGGAAGTTCCACAATAAAATCCATGGCCAGGTGAGACCAGGGACACTCCCCAATGGGAATGGGATGCAGTAGGCCCAAGGGAAGGTGCCGAGGAGATTTTCTCTGGGCACCGACTGAACAAGCAGCCAAATACACAGCAACATCAGTGCGGAGAGATAGCCACCAGAATTGACGGGAAATAGCCCAGGACATCTGGTTCTTACCAGGATGAACAGCAGTCTTGGAATTGTGGTATGTGAGCAACAGCCTGATGCGCAACCCCTCAGGTACAAAACATTTGCCAGCAGATCTCTGTTGGAGCATCAGGTAGGGCAGCCAAGATCTGTTCCCCAAAAGGAGAGGTTAAGTTGGTGTGAATGGCAGCCAGGATATGATCTGAAGGTATGGCCGGTGCTTCCTGAGAAACTCAGAATACTGGCGAGACAAGGCATCAGCCTTAACATTCTTGGAGCCGGGCAAATAGGAGACCACATAGTTAAAATGAGATAAGAATTGGCCCATCTGACCTGATGGGGTGCGAGCCTCTTGGCCTCCGAGAGATAAGTCAGATTCCTATGATCAGTGAGAATGAGAACTGGAACCACAGAACCTTCGAGAAAGTGTCTCCACTCTTTGAGAGCCAGGATAATGGCCAAGAGCTCCCTGTCTCCAATCTCATAATTACATTCAGCTGGAGACAGTTTCTTAGAGTAAAACCCACAAGGAAGTAAGGGTCCATCAGGTGTCCGATGCTAAGACAGGAGGGGGCCTACTCCTGTCTCAGATGCATCAACCTCTAGGACAAAGGGCAAACTAGGATTGGGATGAGACAGAATGAAACGCTGAATGGAACGAAGACCGCTGGGGCGAGGCCATTGTAGAACAGCCAAAACCGTCTGAGGGTCCATGGAGAACTCTTCAGCAGAAATGATGTAGCCCAAGAAGGCAACCTGAGACAGGTGGAATTAACATTTCTCAGGCTTACAGAAAAGCCCATTTTCATGTAACCATAGCAGCACCCGCCTGACATCCAGGTGGTGTAGAAAGTCCCCCATTATAGAAAACCCGGGATGTGGGTTGCCATCATCCCTAAATCGGTACAAAGAGCACAAAATTCCCCCTGGGGTTGGGACTATGTAGGCAAACACACTTCCAAAAGTTTAAAAAATATAACTTTATTAATTATATTTAAAAGAAAGATTGATGGATCATAATATACAAATGATTAAAACAAGCAAATGTAATACAAAAACATACATAAAGATAAATAGGTGTGAACCTAAAATCGAAAATAAAACCACAAATGATGGTAACTGGTATATGGTGTGGATCACCAAAAGTGTACAAGCATGTGGAAATCCTCCAGACCCAGTGCGTTTCAGGTAAGGATATCTTTCTTCAGGGGTATATTGATGCAGTGATTTGAATACTACTCACAAATCAAGGTCCAATATTTTCTTTGTAAATGCACATTACCCTTATCCAGTCACGTTGTCACCTCTATGTACATTTTCTTACATGCCAATTCTAGCTATGTAAAAGGAATATCCATGTTTTATGATCTATTGAATAGCAAGACTAACCCCTCTAAAACTAGTACATGTATAAATGGGAATCAGAACTTAGTGCCTCTTTCCGTGGCTCCCCCTGGAGGCAGACGCTTGATACATAGTCAGTGTCTAACCCAATGCAAACTAGACAAATTCCAATCATTACACTCCACCTTATGTTGGAGACAATGTGGAGAAACTGGTTCACTGCTTCATATTCTATAGTCTTGCAAATCAATCCACTCCTATTGGAACAAGATCTTCCACCTGGCCTCTGATCTGCTGGGTTCAAACATAACACCTGACCCATCTCTTGCATTACTTAACCTTGGCCTTGATAACTCCTCACCAAATATAAGAGGGGAACTAACTGACTTGTTCCTGGTGGAAAAACTTAGTATCACTAGACAATGGAATTCGACTGTTGTTCCAAGCGTTATTGTTAATCTCTCCATGCTGAATCATAAATGTGAAATGAAAAAGTACTGGCCATTAAGAATTTATCCAACTCCAAATTTTATACCCTTTGGTCCTTACAGCTGCATAATCTCAACTGTACAGTCAAACCTTGATAACTGCTATCATTTAATTTACTATGTATTACTTGGACTCCTATGTATTAATTGCGTATCGTTCCTAATTGTTTAATATGACCTGAATGTTTATATATTTTTACCTGTCCCTTAAACTCCCCTTCTTAACAACCCTTCTCACCTTTTCCCCCCTTTTCCCCTACTCTATCTTCCTCTCTGTATTATGTTGTTTTTTTATATTCTAACTTACCTATCGTATCTAGTACTCAATCAACATCAATTATTGTATGTTGATGGTACTCAGCACTCTGTCTGGTAATTCCTTTACAAATTCCATAAGAAAGAAATATTGTAAAAAAAGTAAAGGTCCCAACACTGAACCTTGGCATACACCAGCTAATAACCTTAGACTATTCAGAGTATGAATCATTAATCAATACTCTCTGAATAGGGTCTTTTAGCCAGTTTTCCATCCATTTACAAACTGAATTTTCCAAGCCTGTAGTCTTTAATTTACTCATTAGCTTCATGTAGAGAACTGTGTCAAACGCTTTGGCCAAATCCAAATATACTCTGTCCACAGCCACTCATTTGTCTAAGTGTTTGTTTACTTCCTCATTGAAAGAAATCAGATTTGTTTGACAACTTTGGTCTTTCAATAATCCATACTGACTATTGCTAGTAGGAGTTGGAGAAACCCAAGTTTCTCAAACTTTATCAAAGAGTGCTACGGAGTCTCGCCATAAGTATTTCTAATAAATGTACATCTAATATGATCATTAACCACTTCCGGACTGCCCACCATGCATTTATGTTGGTACTTTGATGCTAAATACTGGTGTTATGGCAGCAGATAGCTGCCCACTATAGGATTCGCCCCAGGATCACTTTCATGGGCAGCGGGAGAGGTGCCAACCCCCTCCCACCGCTACCCGGTCGTTTTCCCCGCTTATCGAAGCCGTCGGTAGCGGGGAAAATGATCTGTTCCTTTCAGGCCCTAGGCAGGAAGTCTTGGCCTCCTCCCAACTGCCTTAAAGGCCCCATTTTTTTTTTCTTGCAGAAAATAAATAACTTTTTTTTTTGCTTTTAAGTGTAGATGTGAGATCTGAGGTCTTTTTGATCGCAGATCTCACATTAAAGAGGACCTGTACTGCTTATTTCTATTTCAAGGGATGTTTACATTCCTTATACTTGGAATAAAAGTAATCAATTTTTTTTTAAAGGACAGTGTTAAAATAAAAGATAAAAGGTAAAATAAATAGGAAAAAAACTAAAATTTAAAGTGCCTTGTCCCTCCAAGCTCGCGCGCAGAAGTGAACGCATACCCAAGTCACTCTCACATATATAAACGGTGTTCAAGCCACACATGTGAGGTATTGCTGCGATTGTTAGAGCGGGAGCAATCATTTTAGCCCCCCCCCCCCCGTAACTATAAACTTGTAACCTGTAGAAACTTTTAAAGCATCGCCTATGGAAATTTTTAAGTACCAATGTTTGTCGCCATTCAACGAGCATGCGCAATTTTGAAGCATGAAATGTTAGTTATCAATTTACTTGGCGTAACATTCTCTTTCACATTATGGAAAAGAATTGGGCTAACTTTACTGTTTTCTTATTGTTTTATTCAAAAAAGTGTATTTTTCCCCAAAAAATTGCATTTGTAAGACCACTGCGCAAATACGTCACATAAAGTATTGCAATGATCTCCATTTTATTCTCTAGGGTCTCTGCTAAAAATAAATATATAATGTTTGGGGGTTATAAGTAATTTTCTAGCAAAAATACTGATTATAACTTGTAAACAATAAGTGGCAGAAATAGGCCTGGTCCTTAAGTGGTTAAGTTAATGGTTGTGGAGGTTGGTTTGTTTCCACTTCACAGTTGGACATTGAGCTGCTCTCAATACATGTAAGAGCAGTTTCTTTAGTGATGAAGAGACTCCACTTATGGGATAGCCCAGAAGATATGTGAGGAGATCTATGGTTTTTATGAGTTAGTTTAATAAATAGGTTTTTGACCTAATTCCAAAAACAAATCAGAGTTGAACAAAATCAAACAATATTTGCCAGAGTTTCTGTAGGTGTTTATCATCTTCAGCATCTACCTATTTAATTGAACACACTGGTTAAACAATCACCCAGTAAAAAGTATGTTAACTCCTGTATTTAGTAATTGTAGAACATCATTTATGTGCAATACCTACCAAACATTTCCTGTAGCTGCTGTAGCAGAATTCTGGGTTGGAATGTAGAATATTCCTCTCAACAAAACAATTACAGTTTATGGACCTTCCCTGGAACTAATTACTCCTTTCACTTTATGCTACAGCACCTTCATTGGCTTAAGCCTTGATTTTTGGGGTCATTGTTATGTTGTATTACTCACGTGTTGGTATTCCTAGGGTATGCATTAATACTCTTACTTTCTGCAAGCCAGGGTTAGATCTCCGTGAATAGATTATTGGCGCAGAATTTTTGAAATCTTAAAGTATAACTTAAGGCAAAACATTTTTTAGTTTTAGATAGAGTGGAGAGAGATTGGAACACTTGTCAGTTTTTTTTCCTGTCTGTTCCCCCTTTAGAAAGATTCGCCTTCTCTATTTTTCCTGCTTACCATTATCATTGCAAGTGAAAGTAAGAAAAAAGTCCAAATTTTGGGTTGTCCCCAAAAGAGTAATATAGGGAAAATCTTCCAACGAAGACACTAGTTCTGTTGACCTTGGGGTCCCCAAAGGAATTCCCTTAAATTTCAAGGATTTCTTCACACTTCCTGTTTAGCTATCAGACAGGGAGTGAAGGGAAATCTCTGCAATGAGACATAGATGGCAAAAAAAAAAAATATGACAGGGGTTATAACCCTCCCTTGCTCTATTCAAAATGAAAAAAAAAAAGAGTTTAGTTCTACTTTAAGCAAAAAAGGGTGTTTCCTTGTTTGTCTGATTTAATACTGGTTTAGAGTATTGTTAATCAAGTGAAAAATAAGCTTATATGAGATGACTATTCCTATTCTAGTTGAGAAAAATGTATGCTTTCAATAGATTACACAGTCTTTCGCTCTGCCACCTTTGGGTGCATACCTAATGGGTAGATCCAGCCCTGCTTTTTCCTGTAAAATTACTTTAAGCAATTAAGAAACAATTGCAACCTCTATAACAGCCAGTTCTCAAGCCCTTGATATTTCAAAGCAACCTATTGCGTATTCTTCACTATGCACCATGAGATTAAGTTTTTGATATTGGTATGTGGGTCTTTTTTTTCCCTCCTCATAAAATGCCATGTGCTTCTATCACAGTTCAATGTTCATCTCATTCCTCCACAAAAAATTGGCCCAGAACAGTTGTGGAGCATCAAGGTAGTTGTTTAAAAACTTTAGACCTTCTATCTATTTTTTCCCATGGTGCCATTCCATTAACAATTGAACAGATACTTTAAGTGATTTTCACAGATGATGAGCTGTTACTCTTCCTTCACCATCCCAGGCTGTGTTCTGGTTATGGTCTTTGCAGGATCCCAGCTGTCATGGGGAATATCAACAATGCCATAGCTTCTGTACTTGTTCATAATTGGTGAACATCCAGGCTGCTACAACTACTTTCATAATCTTTTCACACCTTATGCATCTTCACACTTAACATTGTCTTCTAAGGAATGGATCATATGAACAGATATTTCTTAAGAGTAAACTCTACTACTAACCAAACTTTTTTGTGATGACAGTTTGAATGTTTTGGCTTGAATTCAGAACACCAGATCTGATTGTCAGATATAAGAATCCAGTATTTTTTCAAGCACTACCAGTACAGTGTTTAGTGCATTTCAATATGTATATTCTTTGTAATAAATATCCAATGTGAAATTAAATATTTATAATTGAGCCAAATCATTTTCTTTCAACATATTTTATTGAGGTTTTGAAAAAAACAGTATCAAGGATGTACATCAGTGGTTTTCAACAAGAGAGTTACAGAACTTTGAAAGGATTGGTGAGGAGAAATCTTTCAAACAACATTAACAATAGCTTGTGTACCGTCCTCCATGAGGTTACATGCTGAAATAAGACATTAACAGAACATCAGAAAAACATTTGGGCTAGGTTGGTTCAGATTTTAGGGCTGAATATGGCGTTATGTTTCCCTTGTGGTCCCTAATATCCCTTGGTTAAATGTACCTTGTTGAGAGGTAACTGGATGACATGTTTCCCTGACAGACACCCCAATGGGATCCAACTGTGTCCGGCAAGGGAAGCGATCCAGGGCCATTTCCTTGGTACTAGAGACAATCAAGGGGTAAGGAACAATTACCTTGAATCTTGAAATGTTTTGTGGGATATCTTGGCTATTCCTTTATAAGCAGGAGTGAGTGAAAGGTATGCAGTTGGGTAGCGAATTCAGGGTGTTACTCCTTGGCTGATACATTAGTTAGGTTAGATCGGGTTGGGTGATATGATACAATTATAAGTATGAGAGATGAAGGTGTTGGAAAAGGATAATGGGGGATGTAGGGGGTGGAAAGGGAGTTGGGAAGGGGGGGGGGGTCTCCTCTCTCCTCCATCAAGTGTTGGTGTTTAAGGGGTATGTTGGGTAGGGCCATGAGTGTGTGGTATTCAGCTGTTGGGGTTGGGGTGGTTCCAGGTAGCCCAAGTTGTGTTGAATTTCTCGGGTGTTAATAATAATATATTAGGACAAGGATAAATCTCTTGAAAGCATACTTTAAACATGTTTCACATTTTTAGAAGTGACATATTATTTTACTGAAATTTTAGTTTTAAATCCATGAATGTCCAATGAGTAGACCACAGTAAGTTGAGTGATCACCATTCCTGGCCTTTTTTTTTAGTGCTGGCTACTTGGCTGTCTTTTTGGCTTTAATAGTTTGAGACACTAACCAGGAACAAGCAAGCAGGCCAGAAAAGTCACAATTCAGTTTCTCATCAGTGATTGACGAGATGCTGAAGTCACTGGATGAGCAGGGAACTAGTATTTTTTAAAATAAGAGGATAACAATGGCAGATTTAGTTTTACAATTTTTGTAACATATGTTAGCTTAGAGACAAGGTATGTACTGTTGTACTGTTGATCTTACGGGTTTAAGAAATGCTAAAAGCCAAATCAGATCTTTCCAATGCAATGCAAATCGAGAACAGGTATGTTCCTGCAATATTACATGTGATAGCCAGTTTTAATGCCATTCATTGTCAATGGCACCCTGATGCATTAATGCAATGCACCTCAAATACACATGTGTTGCAGTGCCCCACAACTCATGGAAAGGCACTACCATGCATTGTTGTGTGCTATCAGAAAAACAATGATGCATAGATAAGGAATTGAATAATTAATAAACTAAGGACAGTAATACTTGGAGCTATCTTCTGCATTCAGTAACTTATTAAAGCGTAACTGCACTTTTGTTGAGGAAAAACTTTCCCCTCTGGGTGACTTAGGTACATTACATTATGTACATTACAATGATTTTAACAAACTTTGTTGAAGAGTTCTACCTTTTGTTATTCTGAAGAAATCAATGTGTGTTTGTGTCCACGTGGTAAGGGAATCTAATAGGAGTGGTTTCATAATTATTAATCAGCTGCTGCACCTGCACGACTCTAATGAGGAAATTTGCAGGGTCTGCATCCAGTTAGACGTGATTTTATATTTTGAGTATCTCACTAAAAACTAATTTTTTTGTTGCAGGTGATGCCTGATATCTGAATGGTATGTTAGTGCAGACTCCTGGGAAAATCAATGAGCCAATCACACAAGCAGGAAATGATGTTTCTGGGGGTGTTCTGTACACATTTTGTGCACAGAACACTTCCAGGTAGCCATATTGCGTTGCATTTTACAGAAATTTACAGAGCTGCAGATTGAAAGGAAAGGCAATGTTTAATAAAATTCAATACAATATGACTTGAGTCACAATTGTATACGCTATATTATTTTTTTTTTTCATTTGGTATTACTTTGCCCCACTAAAGTGGAGGTATCCTTTAAAGAGAGCACTGCCTATGTACAACCTTCACCAAACCACATTAAAAATACAATTAGTGGCATTGGGGGACTTTTCTTTGCACTTTGTCATTGTTCTTCTGACAAATTTGTTTAAAAGCCAGTTCATATTTCGCCTGTTTTTTGCATTTTTAAAGTTGTCCTGTCGTGGTCACCAATGTCTAATATTGCTGTTAAAGTTCATGCATCTTGTAGTGCTTTCAAGTACATGTGCATTTCTTTAAATCGGGTTCTTTGGTAAGTTGTTAACATTTAAAGCTTGCAGAAACTTCTTTGAAAAGGTGCCAACATTCAACAGTAAAGCAGCAGCATGTGGTCACATGTATAAAAGAAGTCAGTTCTTATATACAGTGCTACGTACTAGGGTCCAACCAATGTACCCCTCTGCATCACTGGCAGGCATGCTTTGCTCACCCTTCAAATGTATAATAGATAAACAGAAAAAGGATTTTGCGCTCAGTGTGATTACTTTATATAAATCATCGAGTACAAACAACACACTCAAGAGCTCACTGTTAGCTCAAATGAGGAGGGCATAAGCAAAAAAAGCTCTAGGCTAAGAGTCCATACAATGAAAGTTCACGCAAGGGATAATCACTGCAAATGAAATGCTGGCTTTAGAAGGCTGCAGGCTCTGATAAGAGCTAGAAGGAACTCTGTGGGAATATACAAAAGAAGAAGGAGGAGAGCAGCACCATCTAAGTGCAGCAGTATAGATACATTTAATTCCAAAAGTAAATGATAAAACTCCCAAGATCACAAGGATGTAAACACAAGAGGAAATATACTGGATTCATCCACTCCTGAGGAGGGCGGGCAGTGGTGATGGAGGAGATCTCTGTTGGTTTCGGCTGTGCTGGTGGCTCCCAGTGCTTCTGGATACTCAGGGTCCCTCAAGGAGAGCCGTCTTACTTTATACCCAGAGCTGCACCAATTTCACATCTGGATACAAAAAATGAACAAAAAATATAGTACATACACAAAAAAAAATGGTGCATTACCAGACAAGTTAAATGAGTGCCTACAAAAAATAAATGTAAACAAAGGTTCAAAATGCATTACAAATAAAGTGCATTGCTAACTAAATTATTTGATAAGTGCTGAAAATTAAATATGGAAAAAAGAAAATTAAATATATATGACCAATCAAAACTCCAATATAAATTGCAAGTGGAAACAGTAAAAAAATAAAAAATAAAAGTCCATCCACCAAATATAAATGAAATGTGCAGGTTCCTGGGTTCACCCACAGCAGCGTGAATGATTGTGTAGGAAACACTCCAAACAAACTGGTGCCCTCCACCACAAATGATTCTCTTACTGATTGCTATGGATCTCCAGTGACAGTGATCAATCAGGCATGTGCCTCTAGATACACTGTAACAATCAAGTTGAGCAGCTTCCAGTTGACAAACCCATACAGGCCATTTGCATCAACCATACTGAGGAAGAAAACAGAGACTGCATATTGTGAGAAAACTGCTAGGCATATAATTATTTAAACCACGGACAGGTACTCACATAATAGAAGCAAACCGTATGTGCAAAAACATAGTGTTCCCAGTGTTATATTAGAATCTGCAATGCAAGTATTCTTGCCTATGTGACACACCTGCTGTTTACTCATATAAAATACATTCTTAGGTAGCTAACTCCATACAGAGCTTCTGTTCATTTGTATGATGTTTCTAATTGAGGAAATGAGGTAATGGCTGGCAAAACTATAAAAATCTGAAATGTGTTGCAGAATGCAATGTAAAAACCATTATTTCCACATTCTTCTGGTCCGATCCAACACACAAACACACCCAGACATGCCAGACTAAAGCTGCTTCATGGGAGAAGAAGTAAATGGAGTTGTTTGTAATTGCCCATGCTAAAGCACTCTATCTTCAACAGTATGTCTCAAATGCAATATACAAATTTTGAGAACACTTATCATAAGATTGTTCATAAATTTGTAACGCTTGAGACCTTGACATTGGTTATGATATTGTGAATAAAGTGGGTTGTCCCGCAATGTACAATAATAAGGTCTTGCTTTCTGTGAAATACGGCATATATAGATGCTATAATAAAGTACACTTTGGGTTGTCATCAAGAGTAAAACTCTTGAGCTGTTTGCATTCATTGACACTAATGTAGTTTTCTTCCCCTCAGTGGCATGTTTAGGATACAAAGGGATAATACTTTATGAATTACATTTATTGATTATATTGATTTATTTTACTGCTTATTTAGCTGACTTCCTGAGGATTACAAATGAATAACTGCACAGCTAGATTGTTAGGTGTGTGGAGCTCATCACTGGAATCACTGGCCAGTATTCAGTGCATTGCAAAGCCTGAAGCTTTGTTGTTTTGGAAAATATATATTTTTAGTGGATTACCTACACATATTCAATATCTGTACCTAGCTGTGCAGCTGATTAAAACTTGTCCTTAGGAAAAAAATAATATTCATCAAATATAGTACCATTATCAATTTTTGGCTTAGGATACGATTATTGGTGTATAAGGTATTTGTTCTGCGTAAGCTTTTTACTATTACTCTACTTGTATAGCATTGCATTCTAGTTCCACTTATGCATGGAGGAACCAGTGGACATACAAATTGTAATCTATATTTGTAGAAAATAAAGTAACATTTTTTATATTTGGAAGTTTCCATAAGTTTCTTTACTTTATTACAGTATCTTCTTTATAAATAGTTGTTAGAAAATAGGGATAGTGTGATCTTTAGGCACTAGTTTAATAATATTAGATTTGAGGTGAAGTCACAACACTGGTCTTACTGGCTTGTTTGTTCCTCCTTTTTTTTTCTAATTAAGGATAATCTTATCTCTGATTTGGAGCTCCGCCACACCTAAATGCTCTCCTGCATGCCAGTGACAACACTTTAGCAGCCAATAATGCTGATTCCATTGTACTGGGGATAGGATGGAGAAATATCAGAGCTCCAAACAACTAGGGCTGAATATGAGGCACACAACAGGTTTTCAGGATAGGAAATGTAGTTACAGCTATCTTGCCCTGCCCTCTATTTAACAAGATTATTAGTCTATACCAGGGATCTTCAAACTATGGCCCTCCAGCTGTTGCATAACTACACGTCCCATGAGGCTTTGTAAAACTCCAGTTCCTGAACAACCGGAGGGCCATAGTTGAAGACCCCTGGTCTATATACTAAACTACATTGTCAAAATAATGACATGTTTCATCAGAGAAAAAAAAAGCTTTGCTGAATGCTGCTTGAAAATATATGTATATTATGTAATGCCTTTAAAAGCCAAGCAGTGATCTTGACGACTGACCTCCAAAACTACAGTGCGTATATTAAAGAGAAGGATTCAAGAGCATGCTGATGCAAATGGACCGTCAACCTGCATGAATTTCAGCTGCAGATAATGCCTAATTACTGCTGGATACATTGCCAGATTTGTTAAATTGCTTTCAAATTCTGGGCAACTTTACACTGACAATGTCAGAATTTAATGAATAGGTCCCTTAGTATGCTATAAAAGAGAATGTTCAACTGGGATTTTGTTTGCTGTATAACCAGCCTACAACCCACTTCTACAATCTCAAACAGCTGTCAGATCAACTGATCTCCAGCTGAGAAACCACTTTTACAGTGGTTTTCTTCCTCTTACGCTCTGACAGCTTATTATGACTAGTGTGGAAATGTTATATAAAGGAATCTTCTTTTGGAAACACTTGATATCACAGAGTCACTACCCTGACATAGAATAAAAAAAGCACAAGGTGCATGCATACTGTGAAATAGTCTGTGAGACTGGGTGATCTTTTTTTCTCTTAAAAATTGATGCATGTCCATTAGGAGGTTGCTACTTTGTTATGAATCAATATACGCAGGCCATTAAATGCTGAGTATGACCACTCTGGCTGAGACAGGTACTGTCAGTGTAGGGATATGGAGGATTTCAGACTCCATCACTCCAAGTCCTCTTTTAAATCAATTTAGGACCATTTCTATATTTCAATGACATTTAGGTCTTGCTAGACTTCTGGCTCCTGATTAAGTGCTAAAGGAAGGTCAGTATTTTTAAAACACAAAATAATTTAAATCAACTATTTTTTGCTGATATCTTAGATTAAACGGGATGTCTATACAATTTGTTTAGTAAAGTAAAGAGTCACGTGTAATATTTCTATGAATGTATTTAATCCTGAGCCCACACTGATTTCGTATGCCACATACAGCAGCATCTCTTTATTTCTCCCTATATGTCACAGATAGTGGCATTACATGGCTACCACAAAATGCTATACCACAGACCCCTCCTTTATGAATGTGCAGTTTCCGCAAAGTAAGATGCACTCACACTCTTCAAACATGAATGGATGGGCATGTCTTTCAGACTTTGAGTTTCTGCATCAGCATCACTTGGCATAGTTACTTAGTTAGTCAGGTCAAAAAAATACACAAGTTCATCTAGTTCAACCAATTAAAAAATAAATAAAATCATACAATGCCATATGCACAATCCTATTCCCACAGTTGATCCAGAGGAAGGTGAAAAATCCCAGCAAAGCATGATCCAATTTGCTCTAGTCAGGGAAAAAAATAATTTTTGATCCCCAGAGAGGCAATCTGATATTTCCTGGATCAACTTTACCTATAATTGTTAGTACCCAGTTATATTATGTACAAGGATATAGAGAGTGAGAGAGATATTTTTAAGAGGCACTAAACACCACGAAGTTCAGATGCACAAAGTTTGGTCCATAGAGTCATTGTTTAATGAGTTTGCTGTGCAGGAACTGGCCTACACAGAGGAGTGGCCTACACAGAGCCCTGAATTGGTTAACCAATTGCAAGAAAAGCAAAATTCGGTGTAAACCAAAAAAAGGACTGCGCAAACAGAGTGATATTTGACAATAAATAAATGTGAAAATAGGGAATTTCTTCCTCTAGCGAGCAGCAATAAAAACGTGAAAATGCAATATGTGATAAAGAAAAGGATTATTGCGCTCAGCAGTAAACTCACAATAAAGTGCTAATGCATAAACAGTGTTGTGTCTCACATAGATCACATTAATAAATAAACCGATATAAATTCATATAAATCCTTTCATAGGTGAATAAATATATCAAATAAATAAAGTCCTTAAAGTGCTCGGTGCAAACTACTTGTCTCAGCAGCAAATTGGACTTGATATAAAGTGCCTTCACCAATCACCATGCACCCAGTGTTCGGATAAAATACTTCTTACCAGAAGAAATTGACCCCTTAGTTATAGGGGGTCATAACAGGGGCGTAACTACAGGGGTTGCAGGGGTTGCAATCGCTACCGGGCCCCATGCTTCAGGGGGCCCGGTAGCAAACAGTGGGTGAACTTCCAGGATCGCAAAGGTCACACTTGCGACCGGACCCTGGCATTGCACCACTGTGGGGAGGCCCCAAGATTGCAGGAAGGGGGCCCACAAGATTGCAGGAAGGGGGCCCACTGCAGAACTTGTGAAAGAATCCTGCTGCGGGACCGTAATAAAAGGCCATGCAACGAGTGTATAGAGCCCCAGGATTAGTGGAAAGAGCCCTGGGCTTGAAGGTAAGGGCCCCGGCCAGGGGTCTGGGGGGCCCTTCATGGTTTCTTGCATCAGGGCCCTGAAGGTTCTAGTTACGCCTCTGGGTCATAACCAGCATGTGTCTCCACAAGAGCTCCAGGTTCTCCTGATACTGTCTTCACATCTAGTGTGTAATAGGTCAGTAGTATAAAGGTAGCTCCGGGACTCCGGACATCATGTTGTAGGAAATAAGAAGACTCCAATAGTGTAATATTGTCAGGTAAACAGATTTAATTTAAAAGTAATTGCAAGCTCTTTTTGGTTGAATGGGCACAAATTCTCACAAACACCCCAAAATCTTGAAAAGCCTTCCTTAAAAGCATTGTAATGGGATGTCCAACAAGCTTATTTACTGTATGTAGGTGTGATAGTCAGCTGTCCTCAAACTTTTGACCATATAATGTATATCATATAGTAAACTGTGAATACGTGATTTAAAAAAAATGCATACAAGCTCATATGTTAAACTACTATATCATATATATATATATATATATATATATATATATATATATATATATATATATATATATATATATTGCATTTATACTTTGATCAGAATATTTGAACATTCCCTTTTTAGATATGGCAAGAAAAATAGAAAACCTCATCATGCCAGTCAGTCTCCGCCACTACGTCCAGAACATCATCACCGTGTTCTGGTTATGCTATCAGTCATGGGTCTTTGGACTTTGGATCACAAGGCTGGCTCAACAGAGTTACCACCCTTTTGTCAGGCAAAACAATTCACATATATGCATTTCACCTGTACAACTGTTTGCCTGGAGTATAAATGTAAATAGTTATATTATAAATAAAACATAATCTGTAAAATATCTACCTTATAATAAAGTTAAAAATCTAAGAAACTATGATGTGCCACAGTAACATCTTTTAAACCATACAGTAGCATTTAATCAAAATGCAATCCTGGTCTTTCAACTTCGCTACTTGTTCCCTTTCATCAGTTCTTACTTGTGGCAACATATATTGATGTGGATATAAAATAAATAGCACTGCGTTCTTTTCAAGAAAGGTTTACCAGGGAGAGAAGACATCAAAGCTTAAGATTACTTTTAACAGAAAAATGCTGCTTTATATACATATTTTATAACCTATTAAATGTATATTGAATCTGCATATTCTAATGAGTTTTCATTCAAGTTTTTACAAATGGTTTATTCTACTCAGGCCACAGTCAATTATGGTAATTACGTTGTTTTTTTTTTTTCAAAAAGCCTCTATTATTGTTTGATAATGGATTTGTATTACGTGAAAGGATATTTTCATAATCCTGGAATAAAGTTATTCAGAACTAAAAAGGCAAAAACATACACATTTTAAGAACAGAGGAATAAAGCTCTTCATTGAGAATTACCTACTGAAAATATTTAACAGGATGTGGGAGAAGCCATACATCTTGTCATGAGACCCAATCAAAAAATAGGATTTTTGTACTCACTGTAGATTGCTTTTCTTTTAGTCCATTGAAGGACACAGCTTGATGGTTTTAGGCAACATAGGATTGTACAGCCACTCAAAGAGAAATGGACAGTAAACACATAGACAACCGAAAGCCTGTCTTTAGAGTTATAACCCTACCCCTCACACCTTGACAGATGTAGCAAGCAGTTCAAAGAGGAAAAGATAGAAAATTAGGGGAGGGAACTGTGTCCCTCAGCAGACTGTGAGAAAAGGATTTTATGGTGAGTACAAAAATCCTATTTTCTCTTTCGTCCTTTGAGGGGCACAGCTTGATGGAATTAAGCAATGTAGGCATTAGTCTAAAAGCAGTCCAAATAGGGGGCAGGGGGTACACCTAAAAAACACAGATGAATCGGCACAAAAAGAAAAAACAAAAAAAAAACAAACAAATGAAAAACAAGTTCATTATAAAGCCACTTGCAGAACCTTTCTGCTGAAACTAGCATCAGCGAAACAGGTTCATATACCTTGTAAAACTTATAAAACCTGTGAACAGAAAACTCAGTCTATAGATTTGAATCACAGAGGCATGCTGGTAAAAATCCTAAGAGGTTCTCCGTAAAGTGGGCTTTTATGGGAAAAGAAGGCACAAGGCATGTTATTTCATAATCATAGACATGCACAACAACCTGCCATATCCACTTAGAAATTGTTAAAACTGATAGCCTAAAAACCTTATTTAGGACATTCTGGAATAACAAATAAGGATTCTGTTTGCCTAAAAGAAGATGTGGCCAAGAGGTAAATGCTGACAGCTTTCACAACATACAAATATAGAAGAGAAATGTCCTTGGGATAAGCTAAAGCTGGACACTGCAAAGGTAGCACAATAATCTCATTAAGATGAAAAGCAGACTATATCTTTTTTGGCTGACCCCTCCTGCACAACTGTCGCTGCTCTGTAGGCAACTTTCTCCATATAGTGTGGTCATGTCTCTCGGTTCAGCCCTTCTGGATGACAGTGGTGACTTAATAGAAAAGGGACTTAATCCTTGGATTAGACCCTAAAGTAATCTTTCTTGGTATCTTAGATCAGGTAAAATTGGGTTGGTATGTAAAACTGGTTATCTTCAATGCTGTTTATTATGCCCATAGGGAAATTATTCTCAAATGGAACCCTCATCACTCTCCTACTGTATCCTCCTGGTGTGCTGCTATTGATGAACCCTTGCTGATGTATAAAATACCCTATATGAGTAGAAATTGTCTGCAAAAGTTTGATAAAATGTGGTATGCCTGGATTGACTCCTGGGGTTAGGCTTATGTCTGATGTAGTAGTAACTGGGCATTGTTGTCCCGTGGCCCCTCTTTGTCTGCTGATTAATATTGTATCATTTTCTGGTTATTACAAAGTAACAACCAACAACTCACTCTGCTGTTTCTCCTCCCCTTTCACTCTCTCTCTTTCTCCGGCACCTTAGTGAATGTCCTGATACCAGCTTTCTACACACTTTCAAATGTGTTTTATTTTTAAAACCAACTTGTTGGGGCTATCTTGTTCAAATATGATTTTGAATGACTGCCAATACATATTTTAATAGAAATGTTTGTTTTTCAGTTATATATCTTGTATGCTGCATTGTTTGTAATTCGCTATAATTTCTTCAAAAAAATGTTCTACCTATAAAAAAAATATGAAAAGCAGAGACCTCCTTGGGCTAAAAAGGAGGTTCTTGGCCGAAAAACAACCTTGTCCTTGTGTAAGATCACATGAGGCTCCTTAGAGGATAATGATGATAACTCAAAGACCTGTCTACCAGAAGTGATGGCCACAAGAAATGCTACTGGTTTGTGATAATAAGGTTAAAGAAATGTCCAGAATAGGTTAAAATTGTTTTATGTAACACTGAAAAGAATAGGTTTGAATTCCATAGTTGGAGTGGGAGCTGAACAAGGAAAGAAATGCGTGCAACACCTTGAATAAAAATATAAATTATTTCATTAATAGCAAGAGGAAACTGAAAATGAATAGACAAGGCAGACACTTGACTCTTGATGGTGTGAAGGTCTAAATGTTGCTTTAACCCCAAAGGAAGGAAAGAAAAAAGAAAGAATACAGCCCAATGAAAAGGCTTGTGGGGAAACACCCAATGTCTCACACCATTGAAAATAAACCTTTCATGAATGATGATAACTCTTGTGAGAAGTAGATTTAGGAGCTTTAAATCATGGTTGGGATGAGAGAATCCTTAATGCCTCTGTCTACTAGAAAGTGTGTTTCAACAGTCAAGCCATTAAATCCACTGACAAGAAGCAGGGTGGGAAATCAGTCTCTGAAATAACATATCTGTGCATCAGCCATCTGACAAATGAGGAAAATGTACCACATTATGCAAGGCTAATCAGGAGCTGTGATAATGACTGGAAACCCTTTCCTTTCAATCCTGAGAAGCAGACGAGGTAGTAGCTTCAGTGAAGAAAAGGCAAATTTCAAGCCATACTGATCGCATGGAACTACCAGGCATTCAGTGCATGTGATGCTGGTTCCCTCACCCTAGAGACAAATCTGTCCAGTTCCTAGCTGATGAGGAGACCATTTACTTGGATTCAGATGTTGTCTGCTGAACAATGTACACTGCAGAGTTTGCTAAAGCGTGTAGCTTCACCCTGCACAGAACATAGTTCTATCCCCTTGACCACACTCCTGGTGCCTTCCTGATGATTTATGTAAGCCACAGGTGGGCATTGTCCAATTGAACCCGGAATTGATGACCAGATAGAAGAGGGTCCAATTAAGCAATGTCCGAAAAATTTATTGCAACTCCAGAATTCATATTGAAAATGTTGATTTCCCTGGAGACCTAAAACCCTGAAATGACAGATGGTCTGGAATTTCTCCCAAACCCAAAAGATTGGCATTCATCAGGGTAATATTCTAATGTGAAGGAAGAAAAAAAAAATTAAAGTGATTTTAAAGACAATTTTTTTCATTTTTTAAAAATAACAGACATGTTATACTTACCTTCTCTGTGCAGTGGTTTTGCACAGAGCAGCCCCAGTCCTTCTCATCTCGGGTCCCCCGCCAACACTCCTAGCCCCTACCTCCTTCTATGGCACCCATGCAGGCTCATTCCCAAGCCGCTGCTCTGGGTGTCCATTTACACTGTTACATACCTGGTCAGTGAGCCTGACGTGTAGAGTAGAGACTCTGATATGTTTTTTTGGGGAATGTTATATATCAGAATGTGAAAAATATTGTTTTTTTTTTTGATTTTTCAAAAATTAAAAATCGCACAGGTGATCAAATACCACAAAAAGAAAGCTCTATTTGTGAGGGAAAAAAGGACATCAATTTAATTTGGGTACAGTGTTGCATGACCGTGCAATTGTCCGTTAAAGTAACGGAGTGCAGAATCGCAAAATATAGCCTCGTCAGGAATGGGATAAAATCTTCTGGTCTTAAAGTGGTTAAAAATACGCTCATTGAGAATTGTTTTGTCAAAGACATGTAGCTAAATACATTTTGACCTAAATATATGACAAAATTTTATATATTTGATATTTTTTAATTGTCAAAGTAGAAAATGTCAATTTTTTCACAAAATTGTTGCTCTTTTTTTTATTAATATCGCAAGAGGTGATCAAATACCACCAAAAGAAAGCTCTGTTTGTGGGAAAAAAAGGCCGTAAATTTTGTTTGGGTAGGGCGTTACATGACCGGGCAATTGTCAGTTAAAGTTGCGCAGTGCCAAGTTGAAAAAAGTGGCCTGGACGTTAAGCAGGAAAATCCTCCGGTCTTAAAGTGGTTAAAGACCCACACAATGCCTTCCAAAATCTTGACATAAATTGGACCCCTCAATCTGATGCAATGTTTGCAGGGACTCCATGAAGTCTGATAATCTCCTTGAAAAAGACCCGAGCAGTCTCAACAGCAGATGGCGTACTTTTTAGGGGCAAGAAATGCGCCGATTTTGAGGAGCGATCCATTACCACAAAGAAAGCTGTACAACCTTCAGATCGACTATAAAATCCATGGCAATCATCTTCCAAGGTCTATCAGGTCTATCAGGTACAAGCAATGGTCTGAACAACCCCCACGTTTTAATATGGGTATTCTTACTCCGGATACAAGTGGTACAGGCGTTTACATAGGCCTTACAGTCTTTCCCCAGCCCAGACCACCAGATTGTGTGCTGCACTAAATCCAAAGTCTTGTGAATCCCAAAATGGCCTGCCAGCAGGTGATCATGACAGAACCCCAGGATAATTATCCAAACATTTTCTGGCATTCAAATCTGCTCACCATTCCATAACAGCCCAACTTTTGCCTGCAATGTGACCCCTGGTGGACTGGATGTTCCTGCTAAAGCTTGCTGCAACTTTGACAAAAGACCAGTTTGTAATAGTAGAAAGGTCCTGGCTGGCAGGATGGTGTCTGCCACTGGTATGTCTTTAAGATCCTCAAACTTGCGTGATAACGCATTGGCCTTAGTGTTTTTTGACCCTGGTCTGTAGGTGATGTGGAAAGAGGATCTTGAGAGAAAGCCCAGCAGGCCTGGTGTGGTCTGAGACATTTTGAAGATCGCAAATACTCAAGGTTCTTATGGTCTGTGTAAATTAATATCGAATGAGCAGCTCCTTCCAGCAAATATCTCCATTCTTCCAAGGTTGCCTTGATTGCATGGAGCTCCTTATCCCCCACATCATAATTCCTTTCTGCTAGAGTAAGTTTCAGTGAAAAGAATGCGACAGGATGGACCACGTCTTTGAGACCTTGACGTTGTGACAGGACTGTGCTCTCTGATGCATCCACTTCCAAGATATAAGATAAAGTGGAATCTGGGTGGCTTAACAAAGGAGCAGCGGTAAACCGTCTCTTTAACGTTTCAAATGAGGCCTGTGCCTTAGTAGACCAACAGAAACAAATGCCTTGCTTGGTGAGTTGCGTGATGGGGATGATAATGGCTGAAAAGTTCTTGATGAATAGAAGTTGACGAAGCCCACAAATTGCTGGATCCCTTCCTTGTCTGTGGGAGCTGACCAGTCTATGATCACTGAGACGTTCTGCGGGTCCATCTTGATCCCGTCAGTAGAAATAATCAAGCCCAAAATCTCAATGCTTTGTTGCTCAAAGTCACATTTTTCGGCTTTGGCATAAAGTCCATGCTGGCAGAGCCGATAAAGAACACTTTTAACATGTCCTCGGTACACCTCCAGTGATACAGAGAATATCAGAATATCATCCAGATAGAAAACTACAAAGATATCCAGGAAGTCTCTGAAAATATAATTGATGATACAGACCAAACTTTAGGCCCCTCTTAAATCAAGTTTTGTAAAGATAATTGCAGACTCTGGAAAAGTTCAGGAACCAAGGGAAGAGGATAACGGTTTTTAACTGTGATCTTGTTTATATCATGGTAGTCCACACATGGCCTCTAAGACTGGTCCATTTTTTCCAGAAAGAATATACTTGCACCAGCCGGTGAGGTGGAGGGGCAGATTAATCCTTTCTGCAGATTTTCCTCAATAGACTCATGTTCAGACAAGGGAAAGATGCGTCCAAATTTTGGCAAAAGGAAGAATTCTGATGGGACAATCATAAGGTCTGTGTGGGGGAAGAGTGTCTGCACCCCATTTTGCTGAAGACATCCAAGGGCTCATGGTATGACTTGGGAACTACTTGGCACAGATCTGTGTAGGATTCCATACAAAACAAGGTAGCGGGTGGTGAAGGTGAAGCTGTCATGCAGTGTTTCTTGCAGTAAGGTGAGAGAAACTTAATGTTTCCTGATTTCCAGGCAATATGTAGATTGTGAGCCTGTAGCCAGGGTATCTATCAATCAAAATAGCTCATAAACATGGGTATTTAGTATTTGGAGGTACCACATCCCAATATCATTAGAAACAAAAATTGGAACAAAGTGGGGCATGTGTCGGGACTTTAGAGGTACCGTCTAAGACCAATATTAGTAGTATCACAATGCTACAAACATTATATAAAAAACATTTCTTTAATATACAAAAAGTGTCACAACAAAGTACACAAAAGGAGAAGGGAACAATTAATATATACACAAATCAATATTGGAAATCAACATAAGCATATCCTCATATCTCAAAGATGGAGTCACCGGGAAGTACCGTTGGGCCAGATAGATGTAGCCAGGGTAGGCTCAAGATGACAGAGAATAGAGGTGATGAGATTGAATCTAGGTGTAGTAGTTCCTGATGGTTGGTAGAGGTAGTGGTTAGGAGTGATGGGATCTCTTTCGTCACAAGTCCTGATTTGATGCAAGACCCATCAGCCAGGAATACAGTGAGTCCTTGTTCCTTAGGTAGTAGTGGGATATGTTGCTGAGCTGGGAAAGACAAATCGATGAAGCAACTGCAAGCTCCCGAATCAATAATTGCTGTCACTGAAATGATTCTTCCTGGAAGCTAGAAGGAAATAGGCAGAGCTATGTGAGCTGAGCTGGCAGACAGGATTGACTGTTTTGTTGAAGAAAGTAAAAGTGACCGGCCTCTCCGCAGTATAGTCAGATGTCGGCGTTGGTGTTCCTCCGGGGTCAAGGAAGGGCAGATCAGGCCTAGTTGCAAGGGTTCAGGTGCCTGCAATTAGTCCAGTGATCCGCGTGACAGCAATCAGCAGGAGGATGTGCAGCAGACAGGCTGGTGGTAGGTAAGCTGGCACAGAGCTTGGCAGACTGAAGAACAACTGAAGCAAGTGAAGATGGAGAGTCAGATGAGCCGGGTCGGTAACGTTCAAGTAGATTGAGAAGAGACAGTAGGCAGAAGAAGAATCCAAAAACAAGCCGAGGTTGGGGTATTAACCAGACAAACGTAAGTCAGGAGTAAGCCAGATCAGAATCACAGGTCACCACAGGAATAAGGAATAACACACAGAAGCTGCAGATCAAACAGCCCATACTTCAGCCAGTTTATATAGCCCACCTAGCACAAGCATTAGTGACAGGCATTCGCTGATGCGTGGGTGCACATGCGCGTTCGCCTTTGCACGTTCCCTGGCCCACAACCATGTAAATGTGCCTGAACAGTTGCTGGCTTGCACATGCATATATATATATACATATTTATATATATATATATATATATATATATATATATATATATATACGGCACAAACCTCCACCTGTACGGGCATGTCTTCATTGACACATACACTCGGCACCACAGCCTCTTTCTCCTTACTGGATGTGATTGACAGCAGCGAGAGCTGATGGCCAATGTTTCAGCCAATAAGGAGGGAGAGTCCCCAGAGGGCTGAGGCATATCTCTGGATGGCGAAGGAGCTCAGGTAAGTATTAGGGGGGCTGGGGGGGGGGCTGCTGCACACAGAAGGTTTTTTACCTTAATACATGCAATCCATTAATGTAAAAAAAAACTTCTGCCTTTAGAACCACTTTAACTTCCAACAAGGAAGGGGATAGAAGCCACCACAACAAAGACATCTTGGTTCAAGCATGCAACCCGACTATCTCATCCAGAAGAAGGTTGAATTTACCCTGCACCATGAGGATGTCCTATTGTACATTTCTGGGGTGGGATGGAGCAAAGGGAACAGCCTCAAAGGTGAATACCATCAATCTCAGCTTGTGCATGCAGCTCTTAAGGGAAGACTGACTATGGGATAGAATGAGATAGAACAGAATGAAAGATGACCTCCCAGTCTTGAGGATCCATTTGAAGTCCTCCAAGACACTCAGTAGGATTGATGCACTGGAGTCCAGGGTCAGAGAGGTCTATTCACAAAACAACAGATTGTCAAAGTAGGATACCTTGAGGCAATGAAGGCCCAGAAGTGGTACAAGGACCTGTCATGCACCTTATCTTGTACACGCGCAGTATCGCAGGCATTTTTCAAACTGATGGCACAGGAACAGGGCCCCAGGCAGCACAAAAGTAGGCAAATATGAAGAAAATGTCACAAGGATAAAGGTAAGTATATTAATTTATTTCCATCCTATTCAGGTATACAGGTTTAGGGAATGGGGACCGAGTCCTCTTTAACCACTTTACCACCGGAGGATTTTGCTGTCTTCCGTCCAGGCCACTTTTTGCGATTCGGCGCTGTGCGACTTCAACTGACAATTGCGCGGTCGTGCGACGCCGTACCCAAACGAAATTTACGTCCTTTTTTTCCCACAAACAGAGCTTTCTTTTGGTGGTATTTGATCACCTGTGCGATTTTTACTTTTTGCGCTATAAACAAAAAAAGAGCGTTTATTTTGAAAAAATAACAATATTTTTAACATTTTTTTATATGAAATTCCCCCCAAAAAAGATGTAAAAACCAATTTTTTAAAAAAATTTTGGCCAATTTGTTTTATGCTACATATGTTTGGTAAAAAAAATCGCAATAAGCGTATTTTGATTGGTTTGCGCAAAAGTTATTGCGTTTACTAACAAAGGGAAAGATTTCTGTCATTTTTGGTGTTTTTTTTTTAACGCGTAATGGCGGCGATCTGCGATTTTTTTGCGGGACTGCGACATTGCGGCGGACAGATCGGACCCTTGACTGACATTTTTGACACTTTTTGGGGTTCCAGTGACATTACTGCAGTAATCAGTGCTATAAATATGCACTGTTACTGTAAAAATGACACTGGCAGGGAAGGGGTTAATTTTATTGGAGAGGGAGGGGTTAATGTATGCCTGGTGCTTACTGACGTGTAGGGGGGGAGGTGACTGTGTGAGTCATGGACAGATCGGATGTCCAGCTATGCTGAACAGTCCGATCTGTCACTCCCTGTCACTATGGAGATCCGCCCGCTGTGTTTACACACAGCGGGCGGATCTCCAGACTCGATCCCCGACGATCGGGTAAGAGCAGCGGCGATCGCCGCTGCTCCTCCCCTGGCCCGACTCCCGCTGTGAATGAAAACAGCGGGAGCGAGCCTCCGGCGGCGCGCAAGCGCCGCCCAGAAGGGGGAGTGTCCAACGACGTTAATACTACGTCGCTGGACGATAACGAACCACTCTGCCGCAGTAGTATTACTGTGAGCGGTTGTAGAGTGGTTAAGCCAGATCTCTGTAAATCTGAACCTGAGGAAGAGCATTACTGCATTGTACATAAAATGTGATAGGATGTCACTGATACTCATTTAGTGATTTAAACCAAGTAGCTAAAAGTCTGGAAAAAAAGAATACTGTATAGCAAAGGTTGAAGATCCATTCCCACTGAAGAGTAGATGGATTTATAAAGTAATTTAAACTTCCTGTCAGTAGCATCCCCAAACTTCTATGATAGGGATGTCGGAGCTTTGTTAAAACAAGACACTGGAGAGTCGATCGCGGGAGGAGTAGACCATTTTTTGGAAATTCTTCTGGAAAGGGATAGAGTGTCTGAAATTGTTTACTGGCATGGAATTGCTTGTAAATTCATCTATTAAATAGGGGGTAAAGAAGAATAACCCTGGTGAAACAATCAGGTTTGTGAGAAATAGTAGTTGGTAAAGTAATGGTGAAATTCCCTAAATTTAAAGTGAAATGCACAACCCCGATCAAAAAAGGAACAGTTTTCCTCTGGTGTTGTGACACAAATGATGACTGAAAGTGAGTGGTGGTCACGACTGCGCAATCGTCCATTAAATTAACGCAGTGCCGAATCGCAAAAAAATGGCCTGGTCATTAAGGGGGAAAACCCAGAAGTGGTTAAATGGCACTGTACTGAATTGAACAGGAATGCAGTGAAGTTCCTGTGTGATTCCCAGACAGTTCATAGTGTAAACCAAAGTAGAGTAACATAATGCAAGAAAAGTGCAAAGTGCCAGGAGTAGTGCCCATAACAACTACCAATTCATGTTGTATTCATCCGGCTTTATTAAAGTGGGCTTTGACTTGCTTTGGGTTACTGCCCTTTGGACTTGGTGTGATTGGTGTTAGGTTTTGTAAACAATCCCATTTGGGGTGTATTTTTCCCCAATGAAGGTGGATGGACTTAAGGCTCAACAAACATGATTTGTAGTGGTTTACATTTGACTAAGGGCTCGTTCTCACCATACATTCATGAAAACTGATGGGAACTAATGGGAAAACCAACATCAGTGTCCATCAGTATTCATGCACGCTGACATCAACTTTCATGTGCATCAGTTATGTGCTCTATTCACACCAATGGTGATGTCATGTCAGTTTTTTTCCTGTCCAGAAAAGATCTGCATGTGATACCAATGTTGTGATGTGAACAGGGCACATAGAGAACAATTGTTTTTTTTTTTTTGTGCCCCTGCAGAACTCAGCACCATGGTGTGAATGAGGTCAAAGTTGTTTAGCTCTCCAAATATAACCTGATCACAGTTTCGTTTCACTTTCTAAAAGTGGGAGGACTGTTAATATGCAAATTAGTTGATCTCTTGTGACAATGTTGCTATAAAGCCTTGTCACAAATAATTACTGGCTTTCTGACTGCTAGAGTGTCAAGTTAAAATATGTCCATGTCAATAATGCAAATTTCCCTGGCATCATGTTATTCTTGTCATGATATCATATTGTATAAATCAATATTTTAACTATAGTGCATTGTCAGAGTACATTATGAAATGCTTACCTTGAAGTAATCTGATATTAATTACTGTTCCATATTTTCACTTTTTTTTTTTTTAAATATGCACACAAATGTATGTTATATATAGATTCTATTTCTAGTGGATATGAATATAATTAAACATTGTAACTACCTCTTACCTTACAGAGTAAATGCTAAGATTATAGGATAAGCCCCTTAGAAACTATAATGTATTTATTAGATTGGAGCAGATTTATGAAATCATTGTGCAGCAGTATTCATCAGGATGGTAACCATACCTATGGAACAAGCAAGGAAGTCAGTTCTTATGCACATTTTTATCTACTGACTATACATAAAAAGTATTTCTAAAATTCTTTTAAACATGGGTAGGTTTAATACATTAGGACAATGATTCATATATATAGTTAAATATGATGGCTTTAAACAATAGATTCCCTTTTATTGTAAAAAATGATGCTCCCATCCACTTGTACAGTATGTCCTGTAGTGCCGTACAAGCCAGTTGAAGAAGCCATAGTGAGCATTGGAGGAGCAGGTATTTCAACATTAAGAAGTGTGGAATGCCTACTGCAGCCTGGAAAGAAGCATAGTGGTGACAGTTCAACAAACAAGCCACCATAAAATTAAGTATAGATCTTTATCTTTTACAGTATATGATTGAAAAAGGTAATAAAACTGTACCTTCGCTGGAATAGGCAAAAGTATCAAGTTTACTTTATGGCAGATGCCACTAACAATTTATAAATACTTTCCTATGCTCATGATCCACCATCAGAGATCACAGAAAACCTGTTACTTCAAGCAATGGGGAACATGTGACCCTCGCCTAATTTAGTGTCTCCCATTAGCAGGTAAATATAGAGTCCTGGTGGAGCCTGCTGTCAGTAGAACCTGCTTTTTTATTAGTCTAGGCAAAGTAAAAGATTGCTTTAATACAAATTGCAAATAACACATTATGCATTCCAAGCCAAATGATATACACATATGCTAAACCTTCATCTACTCTACAGAATTCTATTAAATCACTTAAACACTAAGTCCCCCAAACCATATTACAAAGTGCCCTGGGACTGCCTTTCTTCCCAGATCTGTGAATTATTTAGTAAACATGGTGCATCTCATTATTTCCCCAAAGGAACAGTAGAAGCCATAATGCTGAGGATATTTATTTATAGTCACAACACAGGATAAATAGTTATATGTTTAAAAGCCCCCATGTTTAAGCAAATTTCAATCCAATGGCATCACGTGGCACTAGGTGGATTGTGTTTGGGTGACATTAAGTAGAGGGAATTGCAGAATCTTTAACTGGCATCATAAAACAGTAAGTTAAGAACATAGCATCTGTCAGTAATGGGAGTACACTGACAGTCAGTCAACCAGACACTGACTACCATACAATATGTATACATTTTTAATAAGAATTGGTTTTGCATAATGTATATATATATAATAGTTGCAATTTAGCTGTGAAAAGCCTTACCACTGCTTCCAAGTCTGCTCCACTTTGAGTGTTACATAGCCTCTAGGGTTTTGAAAATGCTTTTTTTCTTGTTGATCATTTATCGTTTGTTGATTGGTGAATTTTGCTACTTTATTTATTTATTTATATATTTTTTCCTTCTTTAATTCAAGAATTTTCTATCTACTGAATATATTAGGTCACACTTGCATACTGTCTAACTATTCCTTTGAACACTTCCAGCTTGGAAATCAATAATGACTCTTTAGGTCATCATAGATAGTTAACAACATTTTACAAAGTTGATAACTGAGGCCTAAAATGTCATAATATTATGGAATTTCAAGGAGTATACAAAATAAAATATATGTTTATTTAGCCTTTTGGGTGTATAGTTTAGTTGGAGAGAATTGTACATGGTTCTTGGCAAGCAAATCATAGTTTGAGTTGGGCTGTGTTGAAGAAAAAGTAGATCATGGCTGCTTGATAAAATTTTGACAGACATTGCCTGCAGCTGAACACTGCCTGTACTGTATTCCATCTTCAGTATTTTTTTAGGTTTCCTCATTTGCGCATACAGAGCTTTGCTTTCTATGCAGCCCCATTAGACAACGGCACCTCATTTGCTATAAATCAGCACAGCATGCTGCCCTGTAACACAGGTGTGGGATAGAGAATAATGTATTAGTGACTCAATACCATTCCTAAAGAAATATAATATGCAGTTGTAACCAACTTTGAATGCCATAATGCACCTTATTGGATAAAATAAAAATAACATTTATACCACCTACACCCTTTTTTTTTACTATTTTTACAGGTTTCCCCAATATTCTATGCATATGGCTTCTATGTATTCTTTAAATTAAAACTATCGGGGGGGGCGTGGCCTGGCGCAGCATGTGAGAGGACGTGTGTGAGAGGAGCTCCGCCGGACCGATATCCTTTACCGCTAATCCTGCAGCCCTCCGGGCACGATAATCCTCCCTTCACCTCCCGCACACCCGCGGCACTGACCTCCGCATGTCTTCGCCGAAGAAAGGCTCGGAAGCTGCGGCAAAACTAGCTGCATTCCGGAGGCTGGAGAAGGAGGCCCCGATCCAAGATGGCGCCGGCCCGTCGCTTGTGGTGGAGGAGCCTGAGAGCCCTGCTACATCCAAGGTATTGGAAGCGATTGCCACTTGCCAGACCATGCTGACAACTAAAATCGAGGAGGTGAAGGTAGATATATCATTGATGCGTCAGGATATGCAGAAGCTAAGGGACAGAGTTGGTGAGGCTGAACACAGAATTAGCGAGGTGGAAGACTCCCTCCCCCCATTGCAAAGCTCCTCAGACAGGCTGCAGCAACAAGTACACCTTATCCTTCAAAAACAAGATGACATGGAGAATAGGCTGCGCCGCTGTAACCTGCGGTTCATTGGCCTCCCGGAGGGCTCTGAAGGTGCAGACCCCTCATCTTATTTGGAACAATTGCTCACTCAGACATATGGCAGAGAATCCTTCTCACCCACTTTTGTTGTGGAACGTGCACATCGCCTCTCAGGGCGTCCCCCCCCTCAGGGTGCACCCCCCCGCACATTCATCGCTAAATTCCTGAACTATCGGGACAGAGATGCCATATTGCGCCTGGCCAGAGTTAAGGGGAACATTCCATTTGGAAATCACAAAATAGCGATTTTCCCCGACTTCTCTGCTGAGGTCCAGAGGCGCCGCAAGAGCTTTTTGGAGGTCAAACGCAGGCTGCGTATCAAGAATATCAAATACTCTATGTTGTACCCGGCCCGTCTTAGAGTGGAGGGTGAGGACCGAGCCCACTTCTTTGAGGATCCGGAAGCCGCCATCTCCTGGTTAGAAGGACTGGAAGCTAGAGCCTGACCACCTTGCCCTGGCGACTTCATGATACTTTCTCCCTGATTGCCTATGCCTTACGCTGCTGCAGAGGTGGAGGGGGTTTTGTAGATCCTGCGGAACTCAAGACTTTGCATCCCCCTTCCCCCCCCCCCCCCTCATTTCCCTGCACTACTGCTCCTGTGTTTGACCGGCGGAGCGCCCTAGCTCCACAGATGGAACTGATTTTTCTGTTCTCTTCCTATGGATTTCCACCTGCCCATAGGCTTTGCTACCCAGCGATACACCTGTTGGTTTTCGCCCCCTACACCCGCTCAGGCGTGTGTTTGTGCCCAACTCCCCTGTTGCCCCCTGCGACTTCTGTTGGACCTGGGCCCCCGGGCCCCCTTGCTTGTCCTAGTTGTATTTTGCTGTATTTTTGCTGACTATCCTGGGGGTCCCTGGCCTCCTGATCTTGCTCTTTACCAGTCGCATGTGGGCCTGTTCTGGTTGAGGCACTTGTTTGGGAACATGCCCGCACAAGTTGGGGTTGGTGCAGGGCAGGGAGGGGGGATTGGGGTATTACCATTGTTTACAGTTTATAATTGGTACAATCTCTATACTGTCTCTGTTCTATGCACATTGACCTCAAGTAATAACTGCCTGCTCTTTTGCTGCCGTTTATTAATGCTAGTGTATGACCGTGGACCTGTTAGTTCTGTGGCCTTATTGCCTGAGATCCTGGGAGCCTCCGCTCCACGCTCCGTATTACCCCTGCCATGGCCGCATTGAAATTGTTGACGTGGAATGTCAGGGGTATGAGCGATAAGATTAAACGGACGGCTGTCTTTAATGTTTTACGCCGTGTCCGGGCTGACATTATAGTACTGGTGGAGACACATTTGGAGGGCCGCGTACAGCAGTCTCTCAAACGGCCCTGGGTTGGCTGGGTGCAGCACTCTGCATATAGCTCGCACTCCAGGGGTGTGGCGCTTCTGGTGGCCAAATCGGTACATTTCCAGCTCCTAGGATCTCAGGTTGACCCAATGGGTAGATATGTCTTTCTCAAAACGTCAGTCTATGGGGAATTGATGCTGCTGATGGCTTTCTATGTGCCCCCCCCTTACTCTGCTGTGGTTATAATGGAGGGATTGGCGTTTATGGCACAATGCCCGGGGGCCCTGGTGATCTGGCTGGGCGACTTTAACAATGTGATGGACTCGGGTCTGGATAGATCCGGTGGCGCCTCCCAGGCGCCGCCGGGGTCGTCCCCAACCAGGTTCTCCCGATTGTTGGAGAGCTTTGGTTTGGCCGACTCTTGGCGCAGCAAGTACCCCGCTCAGCGTGCGTACTCCTGCTTCTCGGCTGCACACCATTCTATGTCACGCATTGATCTGATATTGTTGTCTCGAACCCTGCTCCCCAGGTTACTGGCGGCAGGCTTCGCCCCACGGACTCTGTCTGATCACTGCCCTTATTGGATACTGTTGTCCTTGCCCTGCAATAGACCTCCCCCGGCCTGGCGCCTGAATCCCGCCTGGCTCCCCTTGGTGTCTGATGGGAACGACATTGAGGGGACCTGGACACAATTCTTTTCTGATAATGAGGGCACTGCCTCCCCGGCTGCAGTGTGGGAGGCATTTAAACTGTTCGCCAGATCCACTATGATTTCCAAAATCAAAGCTGTTAGAGCGCGGGCTGCTGAGGAGATCTCCAGGGCAACGGCAAATCTAATTGAAGCTGAACAGGCCTTTATGGCGGAACCGACTCCGACGCATGAATCCCAGTATAAATTGACCTCTAAAGTCCTTTCCCAACTTGAATATGAGAAGGCGAAATCTAAGATGTTTTTTCAGAAGCAGAATCTGTTTGCACATGGAGAGCGGGCGGGGAAACTCCTCGCATATTTAGTCCATTGTGAGGATAGGCCCCCGGTAGTTATTACTTTAAAGGATGACCTGGGTAATGAGATCACTGATCCTGCTGCGGTGACACAGTGTTTCCGATCATTTTTTAGTACGCTTTACACCTCTAAGGCCCCCGCTGACTGCACTGACATGCATGACTTTCTGGACTCTATCGACTTTCCCACTTTGACACCCGACCAGTTGGCGACCCTCGAGGCACCCATCTCTGTGGAGGAGATTGCAGCAGCCGTGTCCGAGTTCCCTAGATCTAAGGCCCCCGGCCTAGACGGCCTCCCGATTGAATTCTTCTCCCAATATTCGGAACTCCTTTCTCCTAAATTATTGGCTTTGTTTCAATCTCTGTTCAAGGATGCAGCCCTGCCCCCTTCTATGCGGGAGGCGCTAATTGTGCTCATCCCCAAGCCGGGCAAGGACTTACACGCCCCAGAGTCTTACCGTCCCATCTCTTTGCTCCCAGTAGACACTAAAATCCTTGCGAAAATTTTATCCCTCCGTCTTAACAAGGTGATCCTTTCACTCATACACTCGGACCAGGCCGGGTTCATGCCTGGGAGGAACACCTCATTTAACCTTCGCCGGTTATTCATGAATCTCCAGGCACAACACGACGGAATGGGCGGCAGGGTGGTGGTCTCCTTGGACACGGCTAAAGCATTCGACTCGGTAGAGTGGCCATTTCTATGGACCTGCCTGGACCGATACGGCTTTGGACCTAATTTTATTAAGTGGGTCAAACTTCTATATAGCGCCCCGGTAGCTAGGGTCCTGGCCAACGGCTGGCAGTCGACCGCCTTCCCTTTATCCCGTGGCACTCGACAGGGGTGCCCCCTCTCCCCCCTGCTGTATGCCCTGGCCGCGGAACCCCTGGCGATGGCCATTAGAGCACATCCCGGGATTCGTGGCCTACGTAAGGGACCGCTGGAGGAGAAAATCAGCATGTATGCTGATGACACTTTGTTATATTTGGAAGACTCTCGAGAATCCCTGCTCACAGCCCTTTCTTTAATTGAACGGTACGGACGATTCTCCGGTTTTCAGATAAACTGGGATAAGTCACAAATTCTCCCGCTTGACGAGAGCCCGCAGGCGATCGCCCCCGCAAACCCGGCCCTACAATGTGTATCCCGCATTAAATACTTAGGGATTCAGGTGACAGCTAGCTCAGCAGATTATGTCCCGGATAACGTTCAACCCTTGTTCCCTCTGCTTAAGGCCAAAATTCAAGTATGGTCCAAATTACCTCTGGGAGTGATGGGTAGAGTCAATTTAATTAAAATGATTCTCCTTCCCAAAATTGTATGGCACTCTCCTATATATCTGCCACTCAGGCTGTTTAAGCAGATGGAATCACTCCTCAAGACCTTTGTTTGGGGTGCTAACCGGCACAAGATCTCCTGGCGCAAACTCAAGAATCCTACAAATCTAGGGGGGTTGGCCCTGCCGGATTTTAATCTGTACTATCTGGCAGCTCAGTTGTCCCAGTTCTTTCACATAGATAAAACGGATAGAGAACGCTTCTTGACCCTGCTCTGCCCTGGGTGGGCTCATCCCCTCGGGGACCCCCTCCTAGTTATCCTTAGGGGCGTCAGGGGCTCGCCGGAGCCCCTGTGCCCCAGATCTCTCCTATATCACTATTGTCGGATCTGGGAGGTGGTAGCGTTCAGGCTTCGGTGCCCTCCATTCCACACATTCACCCCTCTGTGGCATAATAGTACATTGCGTGAGTTCCTCTCCATCCCTGACCTGTCGATATGGAGTGGGAGGGGTATTCTCCTCCTTAGCCATATCTCCACGACCACTGGTCTACGGTCTTACGAGACCCTGCGAGACCAGTTTGCGCTCCAGGGCCCCATGCACTACAGATACTTACAGCTCTCCCATGCCTATAGATCTCAATTCCCTGACGGTCCTCCTGAGATAGAATCGGTTACCACCCTTGAGATTGTTAAAAGTACAGAACCCAGTCACCTCATTTCCATGTTCTACTCTGAGCTTCACACACCTTCCTCGACCACTTTAGCTTTTGCACTTAAGACCCGCTGGGAGCGCAATGTGGGGGCCATGGAGGATGAGGAATGGGAGGATGCCCTGGAGACGTGCCGCAGAGTGTCGCCAAAACTGTCGGATCTCCTAACCCAGACCTTTATAATACACCAGGCTTATCTCACCCCACTTAGACTGTCCAAATATCACCCTGACTTGGTCCCCTCTTGTCCTATGTGCGGAGACCCTGATGCTTCCTTCTTTCATCTATTGTGGAGCTGTCCCCAATTACAGACTCTATGGCAACAAGTAGTCACATTTCTGCATGACAAAATGGGGTCTCCTCTACAACTCTCTCCTAAGGAGTGTCTCCTGGGGGTCTATCCGGATGGAGAGATGCCCAAATCCACTGTCATATTTCTTCAGGAAACTTTGTTTATAGCACGTAAATTGATAGCCAGGCGGTGGATGAGACCTACTCCTCCTACTCTAGGATTGTGGATTAAGGAAATTAATAGTGTCATCCCATTTCATAAACTTTTATATAAACATAGGGGGTGCCCTCGGAAGTTCAACAAGATTTGGGACAAATGGGTGCAGTGCCCTGATACGGCTCAGTAGTGAAGTGGGTAACTACTTTATGCTGACCGCCCCAGTTAAACTAATATTGTCTGCTTGAGTGTTGGGCCGAAAGAAAGTAACTGACTACTGCCTTATTTTTGCTATGTCTGTTCTGTTTCTAAGTGTTAATCACTGTGTATATTTGTATTTTTTTGTACCCCTGTGTGTTATGAATCTGATCGAAGCTTCAATGCACGGTTTATTTTTGTATTGTACCAAAAGTTTCAATAAACCTCACTGTTTTAAAAAAAAAAAAAAATTAAAACTATCGGGCATGGTCAGGTCAGGCATGTGAACAGACGTGCTTCCGCATGTGATTCTCCAAAAATCCTATCCCCAGCCGATATACCACCAATCGGAGGCTCAGGACATGGAAGTAGCGATGGTTCTAAGCAGAAACAGAGAAGAGGCCATGGCTGCGGATTGACAAGATGGCGCCCAGACCCATATGCCACAGCGCGGTCCAGGGGACAACTCCAAAGACCCTGCAAGTAAGTCATCTAAAGCAACAGGGAAAGAGCAACCGATAGAAATGCTCTTCTATGCCCAGAAACTGTCAGGCTGTCCAGCTGCATTGGCTGACTTTCCTCCCTCCTCTGCCATGGAGCTAAGAAACCCTGAACAACAAGATTTTAACACTTTCCTTCAAGCCCTCTGTGGATCTGAGGAGACATCCTCAGAACAGGCTATGGAGAGTGCATCACAGCCATTCCTAAGTTAATAAGTGACCTGGAAGATCAACACACTCCAGTGATCAGGGATACTAAAATGGCACTCCAACAGGCAGCTGCTTCTCATAACAAGACAGATAACCTTGAATAATGGTTGCGTCGCAAACAATCTGCGTATAGTGGGAATGCCGGAGAAGACCGATGGTAGAGATCCCACTGATTTTGTGGAACGCTGGCTACTGGACACTTTCGGGAAAGAAACTTTTACCCCACTATTTGCAGTGGAAAGGGCTTATCACACACCACTTCACCCGTTACCACAGGGTTCCCCACCGAGACCCACTGCTAGTGCGCCTTCTTAGTTACATACATCGAGAAATAAGGGAAAAGTCTGATATCCAGTACAACAGAGCCAAAATATCACTATACCCATGCAAACTTTCCAAGTTCCATGATGTCAAGGCCCAGCTGCGCCGTCTACACTAATCTTATGCTATGTTGTACCCGGCTAAACTCAGGGTTACTGAAGAAGGCCGATCTCAATTCTTTGAATCAGCAACCGAGGTGGCCTCTTGGCTGGAACACAACGAGAACAGCCTGCGCCACCGACAAGAGGCTGGTGATGAGGACTGATCCTTTAAGGAGACTCCAGAACCTGTATCACGCCACTTGCGGGAGTATGGTTTTTTTGAATTCTCCTAATTAAACAGCTGTTGCAGATGGTTTTTTGTTTTTCCTTTTATTTTTGTTCCTTACACCAAGGCATACCACAGTTGAAACAGCCAAGGATGGCTACACAATCTGTCAGTTTCTTCTGCCTAATGCACCGCTAAAGGTGGTACAACACTCGGCCTCTATGGCGCAGTTGTGTTTTTCAGTTAGTAACTTTTGTTCTGACTCTCAACAGGAACTTGTACCCGTAAGTACTTTATATGTGTAGTCCTTTAACTGGTTTCACAGTCCACATGCACTTCACCTACCTCTGTGTCCTCTGATGAGTATAAATGCCCTACCAGATTGACAGATGACCATAGTTGGATAGAGGACAACTCCATGATTACTCCTTTAGTGTATTCTAAATGTTGTTTAATGTTGATATAGTATCGTGGAACATTAGGGGTGTGAACAATCCCTTAAAACATACTATCTTCTCCACATGCCTCCAGAAATTTCATCCGGCTATAGTTGGCTTGCAAGGAACTGACCTGACTGTGGAGATGACAAGGTTCTAACAATACGTCAAAAGTATATCATTCCACCCATACCTCCTATTCTCAAGGTGTCAGTGTGCTAATACATAGGTCACTGATATTCCAGGAATTGGACTCGAGGGTGGATTCAGAGGGTCAGTATGTGTTCCTTTATTGTAAATTGTGCAATGTGAATTTGGTACTGGAGTTTGTGTATATCACGCCCCCATTTACATAGGGATGTTTTACAAATCCTGATGACTTATCTGGTAGATAAACCTGACATTTTGTTACGGATATATGAGTAGGGCTACGACTGAAATGAGTTAGCATTTTGTCATGTTGTAAACTGCTGTAATGCGGGAATAAACAGCATAAAGACGAAGCATTTGTGTCTGCCTTTTCTTGTTTTGTTACTGATAATTGGCAATTTCAACTGTTCTTGACCCTCTCCTAGACCGCCACTCCCCATTGTCCCATCAAAGGGGGGGGGGGGGATAAGGGCACGGTCCTGGGATGATTTATGTCGGAGGTTAGTCTGCTGGACCTGTGGCGTTTTATTTTCCCTACCACTAAATTATTCAAATGCTTCTCTAAAATACACTAATATTTTTCTCGGATAGATCTTTGTGTGGGCAATGCTCATATGATCGGACATGTCTCCGCTATTGTATACCATACTTGAGGAGTATCAGACCATTCTCCATTTGTTGCAGAGCTTGTGATCTGTCCTCCGACAGACCTCCCCAGGGTGCCCTGGTAACTCAATGCCTACTGGCTACAGCTGTTTCCCTCTTATGATCGTATTGAAACCCAGATTTGGGCATATTTCACAGATCATGATTCATATGAGAACCCTATTTGAAAATGGGAGACCTTTAAGACGGTACTCAGAGGGATTTTTATTGCTGAAATTCAGAGATCTTCTGAGCTTCTTTCCCTTGTGGAAGATTAGGATACACAGCTTGAATTAGCCTATATAGTTGAACTGACTGATTCCACTTGGGAGGCCTGGGTGTCAGCCGAGGACTCACTGGATAGTCTGCGGACCTCTGCGGTGGAACATTAACGGTTGTTTAATAAAGTAGCTTTCTTTGAGGAGGGGGAGAAAACTGGTCGCCTCCTGGCTAAGATTGTCCAGTCACAACAGGCCTCACTGGCCATAGGAGCTTTACGGAGTAACTCTGGTAGGATTGTTAATAAACCTGAACTAATTATAAAGGAATTAACAGACTTTTACTCCTCCCTTTATCAATGCAGAGGATGCAGTCCCTAGAGGATTTGTCATCTTATAGTCAGGGGATTTCCCTCCCCACTATTATGATAGCCCAAAAGGCTCGATTAGATGCCCTTATTACTTTGGTACGGCTACAGAGGGCTGCCAGTTCTTTTCCTACCCGTAAGGAAAAGAGGTGATGATGGCATTCTGATGGAAGTCTATGTCAGATACAGAGAGGTAATACTGCCCCACCTTTAGTAAAAGCGAGCCGGCTACCGGCATCCATGACCAGAGCTATGGTGGTTCTTCTATTAAAACCAGGTAAGGACTCCTTAGATCCAGGCTCATATAGGCCGATTTCCTCACTCCAGAGCGATGTAAAACTCTTGGCAAAAGTAATGGCCCTTAGACTGAATGAAGTCGTACTGTCGATAGTGCATCAGGATCAGGCAGGCTTTATGCCCCGAAAGTCAATGGCGGTTAACCACTTAAGCCCCGGAGGATTTTCCTGCTAAAAGACCAGGGGGTATTTTGCGATTCGGCGCTGCGTGACTTTAACGGACAATTGCGCGGTCGTGCGACGCTGTACCTAAATGAATTTGACGTCCTTTTTTTCCCACAAACAGAGCTTTCTTTTGGTGGTATTTGATCACCTGTGCAATTTTTTGATCACGCGCTATAAACAAAAAAAGAGCGACAATTTTGCAAAAATAGCAATATTTTTCAAATTTTTTTATATGAAATTCCCCCCCAAAAAAATGTAAAAATCAAAATTTTTTAACATTTTCAGCCAATTTGTTTTATCCTACCTATGTTTGGTAAAAAAAATCGCAAAAAGCGTATTTTTATTGGTTTGCGCAAAAGTTATCGCGTTTACTAACAAAGGGAAAGAGTTTTGTCATTTTTGTTGGTTTTTTTTTTAACGCGTAATGGCGGCGATCTGCGATTTTTTTGCGGTACTGCGACATTGCGGCGGACAGATCGGACCCTTGACTGACATTTTTGACACTTTTGGGGTTACCAGTGACATTTCTACAGTAATCAGTGCTATACATATGCACTGTTACTGTAAAAATACACTGGTAGTGAAGGGGTTAACTTTATTTGGGAGGGAGGGGCTGTGTGTGTCCCTAGGGGCGTGATTCTAACTGTGATTGGCTGTGGCTTGAGCTGTAAGGACACTGATCAACGGATCTACATAGTAGATCCATGTGATCAGTGTCTTTACAGCGAGGAGAATGACAGGTGGCTTGTTTACACAAGCTGCCTGACATTCTCCCTCTCCCCCGCCGATCGCCGAGTGACCGGCGGACATCGGGTCCGCTGGTCACAGGCGCGGGGGGGTCCGTGACCACGCGGGAGCGGGAGCGCACCTCCGCGGGCGCGCGCTCGCTCCCCAGACCCTCCCAGGCTAGTGACGTTAATTAACGTCACTCTGCCTGGCAGGGGCTGACCGCCGCAGTAAATCTACTTGCGGCGGTCGGCAAGCGGTTAACTTGCGAAGACTTTATATTAACATTCAGACTTCAGCAGATAACATTGGTATTAGAGCCTTACTATCCTTAGATGACCAGGAAGCATTTGATAGAGTTGAATGGGATTATCTCTGGCTGGTCGTGTCCAAATTCGGGTTCGGAACACAGTTTATATCCTGGGTTCGCCTTCTATACAGTGCACCGACTGCATCCATGAGAACTTTGGATAGGTTTTCCTCCTCGTTTCCACTGGGCAGAGGCACTAGGCAGGGTTTTCCCCAGTCTCCACTGCTCTTTGCACTCGCCATTGAGCCACTAGCCACCCTCATAAGAACCAACCCCCTAATCACAGGGTTTTGCTACGGGGAACTCCACAAAAAAATCATGCTGTATGCAGACGACATGTTGCTGCTATTAGGGGACACTAATTTGTCTCTGTAAACTGTCATGAATGTTGTCCTTGACTTCAGGCCTATACTCCGGTTTTACGATCAATTGGACCATGTCAGCGCTGCTCCTACTGGATAGTGATTCTATGCAACTAATAGTTCCCGCTTGTCCCATTCCTATTACAGATGCATTTAAGTATCTGGGGATACATGTGACCTCCTCTCCCTTAGATTATGGCTCACTAAATATTGCCCAAAATGTAAAAAATTATGCAATAAAATTTGAATTTGGAATAAACTACCATTGTCAGTTGCAGGTAGGATGAATCTTATCAAAATTATACTGATGCTCCAGCTCCTTTACCCATAAATAATTTCCCGACTGTTGTCCCTTTGAAAACATTTAGAAAAGTGAATTCCATCTTTAGAACCCTGTTGTGGGGAAAACGCACATCAAGAATTAAATTGGAACAATTGCAAAAGCCTAAGGATGGAGAGTCTTGCCCTCCCTAACCCCTGGCTATATTTTGTAGCAGCGCAATGGCAGCAATTCATTGGTCGCAGATTTGCTACTGCACAGCCAGTTGCAGATCATATTCCTTCCGCAACCCATATTATACTTATCAATATTCAGAGAGACTCAGTCTCGGAAGGACTTGAGGCCCTTAGCTTTGTCAAACCAAATAAGCTCTTGCCGACGTAAGGTCTCATTCAAAGAGTATTGAACAAGGCCAAATACCTGCAACATGTCACTGGGTATACGAAGTATAGCCCGATATGTAGCAACAACAATTACCCGGAACTAGCCAAACTGATACATGGCTCTCGGTGGAAGGTATATGGGAAAGAACGTACTGTATGTCCCAGATCTTTATGGATGGGGTTCTGGTAGGTTTTGCCTCCCTGCAGGCTGAATACTCCTTACCTGCTCAAATTGAGTTTTACTATTTGCAATTAAGGCATGCAGTTGGGGCACAGGGAGACCCGCAGGAATAGCATCTATCTCCCACCCCTATATTCAATATGATACAAATGGTTGACAGCTCTAAAGGCTTTATTTTCCAATGTTATAATATGTTGTTGTCTAAATTTCATAAAGGCTACCCTAGTAAGGCGGGTTGGGAGAGAGATCTGGGGCTGATGTTGGCTGACCAATGGGAGGAACCATATCAGGCTGTAGTAACCTTTGTTTAAATGCGGCCCAGAAGCTGTCTCAGCTCTATATTCTTCTATGTGCTCATTATACTCGCCTGAGGTTTTAAAAGATGGGTTACAGTACAGAACTACATTGCCTTAGATGCAAAAGAGATCATGGTGACCTAATCCATCTACTGTGGCGATGCCCCAAATTACACCTCTACTGGAGACAGGTTATAGACACATTAAACATGGTGTTTAGATTGAAAATTCCACTGGACCCTAAATGCTGTTTCCTGAATGTTTTAGAAGGTGTCATTGAGGGCGAACATTCTAGAACAGCATTTGGAAGGGACCTCTTCCATGCCCATAGGTTAATTCTAGTAATGTTCCCCTCACATAAATCCTGGGCTTCAGCCGTGGAAAATGTGTTACTCCTGGAACGCCATATCTTTACAAGATGTGGTTGCCCTGGTAAATTTGAAAAGCTGTGGAGCTTGTGGTTAGATACCCCTAGACTCAGCCCTCGGGAACTTGTATACCAAAGATTGTTTATGTGCCCGAATAGACCGTAAAGCTCTAAAGGGTTGCTTAAACCAACTGCTTATCAATAATTGTATTTCTGGTGGGCTGGTGGCATGGTTGAACTACGCTGGTATATCCTCTAATCTTATTGTGAGGGCATGAATATATATATATATATATATATATATATATGCTACTGTCTTTGTCGATAATGTTTTTTAAATGTGTAAAAGGAAGCACTTCCTCTCTTACTGTACTGTATTGGACTGCTATGTTACCTGTTTTGTACAATAAACATTTCCTGATTTAAAAAAAATAAATAAAACTATCACTAAACTCAATATGCTGGAGTATAACAACTTATCTCTTTCTTCTTAATGATAATGAAGGGTAGAGGGAAGAAGAGGAAAGCAGGTGTTTATGTTTACGTGCCCCTAATAAATTGTACACATATAATGCAAAAGGATAACCTAATGTCCCCACCCCCTAAGTGCAGCCTACCTGGCATAATACTTACAGTATCTTCCTTCCTTGATCCAAAGAGCTTTCCTCCAACATGGTCCCAGCTGCCTACTATTCATACTCCATATGTGCTTGGGTGCTTCCCTATTTGTTCCTATGGGTAAGCCACTGAAGACTTCCATGAGTACAGCTTACCCAAAAAAAATAAGCAGGGCAGTGGCCTAGAGTGGGAACTGATGGGAAAACTGGTCTTTAATTTGTCAAAGTAAATGATTTTTAGATCTCATCTTTTTTACAATATTTTATTTTTTCAATACACATTATGCATGCTTCTAAAAAAATAAAACAAAAGAAATTCTCTGGCTCTTCACAGGTGCATGAAACACATATCATGGATCTTAAACTTTTTAGGTGCTTTACAATTTGATCTGTGATCTGAATTTGAGTGAGTGGGTATCTAGCTGAACATTGTGCTTACCCAAACAATATTTTTTATCCGTCTTTGGAAAAAGACTGTTAGCAGTGTTCATTGAATAGATAAGACAAATAAAAGGTTAACACTGTTAAAATACTGAATTTCAAAGTTACAGGCTGTTTGATAGATACAAACATATTTTACAATGTCTAGCTGACTGCAGCTGCAAACACAATGCCATGCCACCCACAAATCCTATTACATGCTCCTGGTGGTAGAAACAATTATGAGTCCATCATATTGCAGTAAGGATTTTCCATGTGAAGATCCAGCAGTAAAAGTTTATCTTTTTGGTGGTGAAGTAGGTGCTTAAATAACAAAATAGAGCTGGTTGTCCCTTTTGGTGATTACTTCATATTTAACAGAGGGCCCACACAGTCTTTCTCAGATGGTTTGCAGGAAAGCGCTGAGCAGTCAGCCCTCTCTAGTCAGTTCTGGCATAGCCTGGCTAAAATAAAAAAGGCACTAATCTAAAATTAGATTTTTGTACATACTGTACAATCTTGTTCTTGCAGTCCATTGGGGAAACAGGAGTATAGGAATTCTTAAAGTTGGACTTTACTGCTGCTTTTAGGCGGCAACAGATGTAGAGGTCACACTATATGGCTTTTCTAAAGAGAATCATTTTTTAATCAAGGCCACATCAAAAAAGGGCTAAGCCAAATAGGAAATTACTACAACCAAGGGGAGGGCACCTAGGATCAACCATGTGCTTCAGATCAGGACAGATAATCACTGCTAAGGGAAAAACTGCTATCTGAAAGAGTGAGGGGCCATAATCAGAAAAGTGTAGAATAAGTCAACCATCCAGGAAAATACACTATCCAAACAGAAGAAAAACAAAACCAACAAATGGCATGGTCAACAAGTATGGTATGCTATTGGACCAAGTCCCAGACAAAAAATAGATTCCCAAGTTTGAACAGAATTACAATGTCTACTAAAAAAATTGGTTACCTGCAGCAAAAAGCTTGAAGAAGAACTAAAGTCAAAACTGTTTTTCATTTTAGATAGTAAGGTTATAACCCCTTGTAAGGTTTTCTGACATATTTGCCTCATTAGGGAGATTTCCCTTCACTTCCTGTCCCATAGTCAAAATAGGAAGAGAAAGGAAATGCCTCCAAAGTGAGGGAAATCCTTGGTTGTCCCCAGGGTCATCTGAACTGGTGTCCTCAAATGAAGATTTCCCCTTTATTCTTGTTGTGGGACAAACCAAAATTTGGGATTAACTTTCAGTTTCTCTTTGAATGAAAAAGGTCAAAATGATAAATAGAGAGAGTGAAACTTCCTAATGGGCATGCAGACATTTATAAAAAAAAAAAAAAAGTTTTGCTTTTAGTTATAATTTAAACCTAACATACCTAACCCTTGACTTCTGGGAAAGACATAACCTGTCCAGAAGAAAGACCAGCTAGTCAACGGCTGAAGGCTTAAATTGAATACATCAAATTCCTGACTTCAGGGAATGGGAGGTCCATGATAAGGAAGGGTATTACCTGATTAAACAGCCAATCTCAAAACAAAAAATCATGGATGTGAGAGCCCCCATAACATAAATTGAAAAATATGGGCAAAAAAACCCTTAGTCTAGAAAAAAAATTGAGAATAATAAACTCTGAATATATCTGAGGTAGGATGACAAACAACATCCATATAAAAGGGTAGCCAGGAAAGAGGATATACTATAATATCATGGAGTTCATTACCATCAGGATCAGTAGGATTGGATTATCTTCAACCAATACTTACAGGTGTTTTTGGGGTGTGATAGCCACAGCACAGACCTGCCTAGCCACAGAAAGAACGCCTATCACCCAGTGATTAGGTCTCAACAAGGCCTCCAGACTTTCACTCTGCATCAGGATGGATCAAGAATAAGCAGCAGTATGGTAGTGAATGCCTGATGACTATCCAAGGGAGTAAAGGACCTTTCAGCAATGAATGCTTCCTTTAGAGAAAGGAAGGAGGTGTACTTATATGCTGAACCCTCACTTTTCAATGTGGGGATTATCACTTGAGAGGATCTGGGAGACACTAGAAAAGATTGTGTGCGGTAACGAATGACTCACTCTACGCTGTCCAGCATAGAGAGTAGGTCACCAGGCCTTTTGCAGGGTCAGTTTACAAAATTTTTCAGAGATGAAATTTCTGCAGCATGCAAATAATGTCAGATCAGAATACCAACTAACAGAAGAACCTTGCAACAACTCGAAAACTGTCTGATTCAGGAAACCAAACTCAAGGGACAGGTAAGAGGATTTGTAAAAAGAAAATGGATAAACTTGTGCAAAAAAAAATATAATAGATTTACACTAATAGAGGGCTGCCACTGTTCATCACAATGTGAGAAAATATATGTAAAATTAGATACCACACGCAAACCCAAAATCGATAACCAAACCTTAATAAATATATATAAAATATACCAAATGTGCCTGAAAACCTAAAGTGCTAATGTGCATAAACAAAAAAAGGTAAATCCACCTTGCACAAAGGCAATCAGTGCAAAAAAACATATAGTGCAAGAACATTAAGTGCAAAAATCATGTGCATCCAATGTGTAAATAAGAGTCCAACGTAATCGGTCCAAGCAAGTTGCCAGTGAAAGTCCTCAATGGTAAGAGGCCAAAAAAGTGCTTGCATACTAAAAATTTAGTTCATAAAGTGACAAGTATATGGCCAGTGAAGACTCCTTAGTTTTCCACAAAATAAAGTGCTTCCATGCAAAAGTGCTGATTATGTTAAATATCTCATGCAGTGCTCAGTGTTCTGCTCCCCAGCAGTAAGCACACTTACCAGATATCATGGACCCCTTAGCCGTATAGCATGTGGGTCTAGCAGGCTTTTTGGTAAGTGAGATAATGTACTTGTCAGAACTGGGGCTCATAAAAGGGAATAGAAGGATCCAAGGATAGTGTAATACGTCTCTTTATTTATGTGTAAACAATAGAAAGGCACTTACAATGTTGTAGACATTAGTTCGCAATGCTGTAGATAAAAACGAGGGCAGATGTGCTTGATTAGTTGATTCAACAGCCGGTGCCAGGACCTGCACTCCATGTGCGTTCCAACATGCATTCCAAGGGACACCGGATGTGACGAACTGAAAGACCGGAAACCACATCAATGCATTTCGCCCCTCCCACAAGGCATTCTCAAAGTCTTTGAAAAGTTCCTTTACTTATAATTAAAGTCACCCTCTTGTGAGACACCAGCGTAGATGTTTGTGAGAAGCTCTCACAGATAAACCAAAGGGCTCCAGACATTTGTTGCAAAAGTTTGAGAACATAAGGGTTTGAACTTTTTTGATAGAGTGTCTTATTTAATGGATTTTATCCATAGTAATCAGATTTTACAGATCAAAGTCATCACCACCATCAGAGGATGGAAATCTGTCTGTCAGCAAAATTCTGCAAAGTGAGAACACCATCAACCTGTTTAGTAGTTTGCTTGTTAGGGTGGATCACTGAAGCATTCACAGAGGGCAGAGACTATAAAGCAGTAAATTCCATTGTAAATGGGAAAAAGCTCCATCGTGTTGTCAGGTGGAGCCCGGGACTCTCAAGGCTGTTTCCAGTCCTTTTAGAGGAATATTTTAAATACTGCGTGTATTTGAAAGGGCTTTGTAGCTGTAAGAACTCTAAATGACCATAGACCTAAAGAAGCAGGCTGATCCTGTAAATGCAAGGTAGTAGGTTATGCATCAACCAGCTTAGAAAAAACCTCTTGTAAATCCGAGTCATTTGGGGTTTATATAAAAACAGCCTATCCAGGGGTAGACTGTGAGGACTGTCATTTTGAAAGTGATAAAAAGGCCTTAGGCAGTTATTAAAGGAAGCGCGGAAGAGTCAGAGTGAGAACCTGCTGGGGATGATGCTGAAATGCGCTTGAAGCATCTTGGGCATATTGCACCACTAAATGTACACAAACTGATAAAAAGTATAAAGTGAACATAAGGGCCCTGTTGACAAAAGCGGAGGTCCTAACCTCACCAGGCGGAGCTAAAAAAGACTTAGATGAGGAAGAATCTATAATAATGGGGGTTTTAGGATCTAGGTTACAAGTGTCAGTTATTTCTGGGGATGAATTGCTTCTAGAATTAGCAGAAAACACGTAGGTTCAAAGTAAAGAAAACAACTAGGTTCAAAGTAAGGCTACTCTCAAATCCAAGTAGCTGGAGCTGATAAGGGTTGCAGGTGGTCAGAGGTAAGGAAGTCACTGAAGGTGGGAAGTGGAATAATACAGTACACTGAATGATCCACAAAATGCATTAGAAGCAATACCGGGATGGTGCTTCCTCCAGGACGATTAGCAGGATAGGTAGGGTCAAGCACACATGCACAGTACTTCTCCTAGGGATGATGTCAGCTCCCTGTTCTCTCAGGCTTAAAGTGATTGTAAACCCCCACAAAAACCCAGTGAAGTGAATAGCCTCAGATGATACACAGAATTTAAACAATTCCTCCTACATAAGTTTTTTTTTTATCTGTTTATCTGCAGTCTTCTCTTGTCTACAACCCTTCAAAAGTGCAGTTTTGTGATAAAATCATTATGCATCTGCAAGGAATACAGAGGAGAGGGTGGAAAACTCTAGTTACATCTCTTATACATTGTGTGAGAGCAGACAAGCTGTGTATTTATCTCCCTCCCCGGCACAAATGTTATCGCATGTGTCGGGAAAACTTCTCAGAAGTGACTCATGCCAATAACAGAGGAACCAAGCACCAGAGAGAAACAACTTAGAGCTTTAAGGAGAGATGAGTAAACACAGCAGAAACGGTATATGTGCTTAGTTTAAATTTCATGACTGAGGGTTACAACCACCTTAACTGTTTCTGAGGTATGATGATGGTGGAATTATAAAATTACACCTAATGAAATAGCTTGTAGTGCTTGAACCCACTGGGTCTACTAGTCAACTAGACTAGGTCACAGCAGAGGCAGTGAAAATAAGTCAGGAAAGTGCCACAATGCAGAGCCCAGCACCCAAGGGTCACATTCAAGAATAGCCCTGCAATCAAGGGATGACTTTAAGTTTTCCTAGACTACACATATTCTTTTCTTATTTTGTGTTCTTCCTTTATTTTGTTTGATGTTGACAAACCCATACCTAATGTTTCATATTGTATCTTCATATGAAAATGTAAGATTTCACAAACAAATTGCATATTGTGTTTATATTTTGTCTGGTAACATGTTTTATTCAATGTCTGTTGATATTGCTTTATCATCGATGTCTGTTCCTTTATATTGTCATTATATTCATTATATAATAAAACAGTAAAAAAAAAAAAAAAAAAGTTTTACCAGAGTTCAGTTCAGTTTAGTTTAAACTCCTATGTCCCTCAATGACCAATAAAGACTTTTTATTGCTAGGATACAAAATTGCAAAAAATACTTTAGCAGCAGCAGTACAGGCAATACCCAAAAGTCTGGCAGCAAAGAGGTTAATCAGTTTGTCATCAGGTCTGCATTGAAGACCCAGCTACTGTGATGCTGCACAATATGCTTGTGCTCAGCGTGTCTGTCTAATAGCAGCAGCGGTGATAAATATCCTAACCCCCCCCCCCCCCCCCTACCCCTGCTGCCAGTAACACACGGGCTCTGCAATTTCAGGAGCTAAGCACTGAACAGCTCTTTAAACTGGCCCCAGCTCTCCTTAATAAGCTGCTGTGGAGACGCCACCTCTTTATGCAGCTCTGGGCAATGCCTAATCTTGTCTAATGGAATCGCCCTCCCTGATACATATAAGCTGTAACCCTGACACTGGGGGGTAAATTGGAATGAGCGTCGGTCTCCAGCCCAGGCATGAGTCCATTGAGCGCAAGCTCACCTAAGTAACAGCAGAGCGAACAGGAGGCAACCTTGGAAAGCAAGTGACAGTTCAGCAGCTTAGACAGCGCAGTGACAGTTCAGCATCTTAGACATCGCAGTGACAGTTCAGCACCGTGGACAGCGCAGTGACAGTTCAGCACCTTGGATAGCGCACTGGCCGTTCAGCACCCTGGATAGCAGACGGTCAGCACCTTGGACATCGCACCGGATAATAGGCGGTCAGCACCTTGGACAGCACATGCCAACCCATCTACAGCTCGTCACCTGAGCCTAGGCTACTGACATCTCTTCCCAGTGCCACCCCCGAGGAGCTCATTTAGCGCACAGTGGAAATAAGAAGTCTTCTGATCCGTTTGTAAAGATGACAGACAGGAAAAGTTTGCAGAGCAGCAGAGCTGGGAAACGTAAGAAGAAGCTGTAGAGGTGGGGAAGGTGGATGGTGGCGTTTTCCTGGCTGATTTGGAAGGAAGGATGACCGGAGAAGGATGTGCACTAGCAGTCAGATCATCGGCAGTCTCCTGGTGCTCTCTGTGCTGGAGATAGGACTGGGCTTATCCAGCGTGGCAGTGGGAACTGTCACCTTCATCAGGGTCAGGAACAGGACGGAGCCACCGCCGCAGCTGGGAGACTCTTCTCCGGTATGGAGCGGGGCGTGTGTACGTTAGCCATTTCACTACCTTTATTTCTATACCCTTGTGATTAGGTTAGTCATGCATCCTATTTCACATGGACATTCCCTAAGTCTCCTGTTGCTCATTATCATTCCGGTCAAGGTGGGGTTTTAGAGAAGGGTAAACTTGCTGAATAGCTTGTACTGCATGTCTGGGTGTCCTACCTGTAGTGCTCCATAGTATTGATATAGGATTACAAATTAAACCTGAAGACCAAAAATTATTAATTTGCAGCTTACCAGACCTTAGATATGGTATCTGCATTTTTTTAAGGCTTTTCTCCTTTAGTTTCACCTGTTTATCTACCCAGTAAGGGTTCCTTCACACATGTAGCAGAGGGTTGATAAAAATAGGTGGTTTAGCCATGGCTTTACTGCCCCCCTGAATCGTATACAAAGGGTATTGTACATATGGACTAAAGGCTTGTTTATGCTGGCTGTAGTCTTTGCTACCCAAAACTGAAAAGCTCACACAACCGCCATGCAACTGTGTGCATGGTTGGATTTGAAATACGATTTTATTGACTTGGGAAATACCACATCTGAACACAGCAGGGGGTGTAATTTTTGTTATGGCTGTGAAGCAAAGCATGACAGCTGAGGCATGTGTACAACCTGCTTCAGCTGCTGTGTTAGGTTAAAGTGGTATTAAATCCAAAAGCAAAAATGTATAATGTTACCAATTCATAAGGATTTTTAAGCAGGGACCGGCTGAGATTCAAACCATGTATGGGCAGGCTGAATGTCCCCAAGTTGATCAATCAATTAACTTGGTTACAACCAGCCTGTCAGAGTTTACATGTGATTATTGCTAGCGGCTAATATAGCCACTAGCAGTAATCACTGTGGTGTTGATTTACTAAAATTGTGGAGTGCAAAATTTGGTGCAGTTGTTCATGGTAGCCAATCAGCTTCTATCTTCAGCTTGCTCAATTAAACTTTGACAAAAAAAACCTGGAAGCAGATTGGTTTCTATGCAGAGCTGCACCAGATTTTGCACTCTCCGGTATTAGTAAATGAACTCCTGTGTTCTCCCCATGGGATAGCTTTCCCCACCCCCACTGCAACAACACAAAGGCTCTGCGAGAGGGATTCCCCCATCAACACTGTATTGATGGGGAAATCAAGTGACTTTCTTTCCTGCATTACCGGCTTTAGATGTGATGGCTGTATTAATTTTCTTTTTTTTTTTTGGACTTTATTTTCACCTAGTGATCAGGCCAGTAAGTCTGTTGTTTTCCCAAAGAACAAGCTCTTTTCTAAAATGTAATTTTATGAGGCAAACCATTTGCCACTAACAGGGGTGTTTACAATGATCAGCTGTTATTTATTTAGGTAAAGCATTTATCCCAAAAGAGGAAAAACTGATTGCTGTAACTGCTTATAAAGTATTAGCTGGAGTTTGGCATCATTTTTTTTACTTTATTTAAATCTGCTAGTACACCTAGCATTCAGTTCCCCATAGATTAACAATGTTGATGTCCAAAGGTGTCTTTGTTACTCTTTCATCTAGAGTAGGGGCACAGGAGATGTGTTATTGGCCAAATCACAAGGTGAAAACAGAGAGGAAAATGCTTAAAAAGAAAACTGATGCAGGCACTACATCTAATGATTGGTAAGCTGATATAGAATACATTTTTGGGTTTAGGTTTAATATTTCTTTAAATGGGTGGTAAAATTGTGTCTCAACAGCCAATATTCACCGCCCCTTTGACACATGTGTAAACAAACTCCAAGTCTGTTGTTTTTCAGTGTCTATTGACAGAGGTGCTTACAGTTTCCAGTTTAACACATTATGTAAAACCTTTATCCTAAAATGAAACAACTACTGTTGCTGTGACTGTTTGAAAAGTGTTAGCTGGAGTTCAGCCTTAATTTGTCCATCTAAATCTTCTAATCTCCATCCAGAGTGGAGACACCAAAAGATAGGAAATGTGTTAGTGCCGGTTCACACTATTGCGATCACAGACATCGCATATGATTCGGATCACACTGCTCCTAAAATCCCATTCAATGTTTGTGCCGGTGCAAATTCAGCCATACAGTTTGTATGGCTGAATTCGCACCGCAATCACAGTGAACATGCACAGGACCCTTTTTTTTGGTCCGCAGCAAAATCGGATCGCATGGTGGTTCACACCAGTGCGATTCGATTCCTATACGAACTGTCAGATCGCACTGCGATATGCAATCTGATCTGGGGATGTCGTTAACTTCGAATTGACACCCCCAGCATATCGCATATGGCAGTGTTAACTGCCTGTGCTGCGGATGCGATGCGGGAACACGCAGTATATTCTCAGTGTTCCCGCGTCGCAATAGTTTGAACCGGCACTTACTGGCTGAATCGCTAGCAAAAATAAAGAGAAGAAGTTAAAAAAAAGAAAACAAATGCAACCACAACACTTGAGGATTGGTGAGCTGCAATATTTAAAATGTTTGTTTTGGATTGAATATCGCTTTTCCGTGTTTCCATAAGAAAAGCATATCTTAATTGTGTGTTATTTTCTATAACTTATACATCCAAAGTGTCACTTACCCATACAACGTTCATTCTAGAACTGTGCCTCCCAACCAGTGGCTGGTGAATCACATGGGGCTCATCAGACCCTTTGATATTGCCAGAGTCAATGCTTCTTAGGAAACATTGCATGACTTGCTCCCTGAACATTAAAGCATTGTATCCACTGCCCAGGATCAAGTTCATTTTAGCATGAATATTTTATAGAATTGAATTAGGTGCTTGATAGTATTATTGTTTAAATAAGGTTTTATGTGATATTTTGTTTATCAATAGCTGGAAGCCTTTTTAACCATTTGCCGAGCAGCCGCCACAGTTATACAGTGGCAGGTTCCCACGAATCGCTGTAGTGGGGAAGCCGATCCACCCCCTTCCCTGCCAGTGTCATTATTACAGTAAAAGTGCATATTTTTAGCACTGATTACTGTAGTAATGTCACTGGTCCCCCCAAAAGTGTCAAAAATGTCAGTTAGGGGTCTGATCTGTCCGCCACAATGTCACAGTCCCGCTAAAAACCGCTGATCGCTGCAATTACCAGTAAAAATTAATAAAAATGACATAAATCTTTCCCCTAGTTTGTAGACGCGATAACTTTTGTGCAAACCAATCAAAATATGCTTATTGGGATTTTTTTTATCAAAAATATGTAGCAGAAAACAAATTGGCCTAAAATGATGAAAATTTTTTATTTTTATTTTTTTTGGGGGGAATGCTATATAGCAGAAAGTGAAAACGATTGTTTTTTTCCAGAATTGACAATTTTTTTGTTTATAGTGCAAAAAATAAATATCGCACAGGTAATCAAACACCAAAAAAAACCCTCCATTTATGGGGAAAAAATGGACATAAATTGTCCATTAAAATAACGCAGTGCCGAATCTCAAAAAAATTGCCTGGTCATTAAGGGGGAAAATCTTCAGGGCCAGCAGTGGTTAATAGAGTAAATTGAAGAGCAGAAACGTAATCATATGTTAAATTTAGGCAGACAAACCAGTTAAGAAATTATCTCCTATTGGCTGCTGAAAATTAATACACTTTTATATTGCCATTGCTCTTTATACTCCCTTACTATACTATAAGGGGTTGGTTTACTAAAACTGGAGAGTGCAAAATCTGGTGCAGCTCTGCACAGAAACCATTCAGCTTCCAAGTTTTATTGGCAAAGCTTAACTGAAGAAGCTGAAGTTAGAAGCTGATTGGCTACCAAGCACAGCTGCACCAGATTTTGCACTCTCCAGTTTTAGTAAATCAACCACTGTATGTCAGATGGTGTGGTCAACCATCCCTTTGGTATATTTTAATATGCCCAAGACACCAGTAAAGGTTGCAAAACAGCAAACCAGAATATTGTATTTTGCTTTTTGTGAGGGGTTAAAGTTTATCTTAACCCTAGAATAGGGATGGGCTCTGTGTTCGAGTCAAACGTAAGTTCCACCAGATCATCAGCCTTTCGTGTGCTAGCTGAACACACAAACAAATGGGGCACTCTGCGGCAAGTTCATCTGCCGATGAGTGCCCCATAATGCACTGCACTCTTGCAGTGCATTGATTGCCGATCATTGGCCAAAGCATACACCTGACCTGTATGCTTTGGCCAATCACAGCACAATATACTGTGAGAGCCATGATTGTCCAAAGGCAGCCTGCCTTTGGCCAATCATGGCTCAGGGGCTAAGTCCATGCACCACACTATATAAGGCTGCTGCTTACACGGCAGCCTTGTATAGTGTGTTACAATGGAGGTTAGGCAGGTAGTTGGTGGATTGTAAGTTCAGCCAGTTTAGTACAGTCAGAGTAGTGTACAGCCATACCCCACTTTTAAAATGTATGTATATGTTGTAGTCCTGGGTCCCCTCCCGGTACTCACTCACCCAAGTTTGGTGTCCCCGTCACTTATAGTTCAGGAGCAGTGCCATGTCAAGGTGGCCAAGATTTCTCTTTGACGCCAATGTTAGACTGGGAGCAGTGCCATGTCAAGCTAACCAAGATTTCCCATAGATTCCAATGTTAAAGACCGGGAGCAGTGCTATGTCAAGCTGACCAAGATTTCCCATAGATGCCAATGTTAAAGACCGGGAGCAGTGCTATGTCAAGCTGACCAAGATTTCCCATAGCACTGAAAGCTGAAAATTGGTCTAGGCAGGAAGTGGGGGTGAACGTGTCCTGTATTTAAGTGATTAAGGGGAACCCTATGATAGAATTTTAGAAATTAAAAAAAAAAACAGCGTGGGTTCCCCCTCAAAATCTATACCAGACTCTTTGGGTCTGGTATAGATTTTAAGGGGGATTTCATGCAAAAAAAAAAAAAACGGCAAGGAGCCCCCCCCCCCAAAATCCATACCAGAGCCTTATCTGAGCATTCAGCCTGGCAGGTCAGGAAAGGGGGGACGAGCGAGCGCCCCCCCCCTTCCTGAACCATACCAGGCTGCTTGCCCTCAACATGGGGAGGGTGCTTTGGGGTGTCCCTTAAAGCACCTAGTCTCCATGTTGATGGGGACAATGGCCTCTTCCCAACAACCCTGGACTGTGGTTGTGGGGGTTTACAAGGGGGCCCCAGATCCTACCCCCCATGTGCCCCTACCCATTCACCAAAAAAGTGTCAAAAAGTAAGAACCACAGGAAACTGTTTTTGACAAGTCCTTTATTAAAAAATAAAAAATGCCTCCAATTCTGTGGTTGTGGCAGAGGCAGCGGTGCTGGGGTCAGTGGAGGCCCCACTTACGCTCCTTACGCCCTGACTACATCCATGAAGATGACGAATCAGGGAATTGAGGCAGGGCCTTCTGCTGGAGGCGTACCCGGCACTGCTGTCTCCCCCAATGCACCCCTGTGGATCAATCCCTTCTGCCGCACCTGTTTTAACTCCCCAATCCTGTGGCTTGGACTAAATATGATATTAAAAAGATCTCAGACTTCAGATCTCACCCTCCCTCCTTTTGGACACTTGCTCGCCACTAATAATGTCCCACCCTCCCACCTTTTTAGATACCTGCAGTTGTCCCATGCCTTCAGAGCCCAATTTCCCCCCGGGGTTTCACAGTCAGTACAACCGGATTTGGAATGTGTCTTGAGGTATGACTGCTCTGAGCGCGCCACCTCGGTCCTCCATGCCCATCTCCTCTGGCTCTCCTCTCCAGAGCTCTCTGGCCTCCATTCTCGCTGGGCCCGTGACGTTCCGGACTTGGACTCGGAGGACTAGCTGCATGTATGGGATTTTCCCTTCAAAATCTTAGTTTCCCTCAGAGATCATTTAGCTCAATATAAAATCGCTCACAGAGCTTATCTTACCCCTCACCGTTTGCACAAAATTCACGCCTCCCACTCCCTGGACTGCTGGGGATGCGGTCAGACTCTGAGCGACTTCATCCACATATTCTGGACTTGCCTGGAGCTCTCCACTTACTGGACACAGGTGTTCTCGGTTATCGCCACCATCCTACAGATTTTGATAGACCCCTCTCCTAGACTTGCCCTACTGGGCCTGTTGGATGACCTGCTGCCCAGGGTGGCTGACCGTACCCTCATGGGTCTCTTATTTTTTACGCTAGGAAAAAGATTGTGCTTCACTGGAGGCGGCGATCCAGCAGTGGAGGGCGCTGGTGGATTCGGTTATCCCACTGTACCACGACACTTACTGCCATAGAGGTTGCCCTAAAAAATATGATAGGGTCTGGAGGCGGCGAGTGATTTGGTGGGCTGCTGTCTGATCTATGGCCCTTCATTCACTCCCGCATTGCTGGTTGCCTTCCTTTGGCCATTTACCTCGGCTCTGAATTACAATGTTATTTCTCGCCCCTGCGTAGGTGAACTGCAGCTGACTGCCATGCTTACTCAACTTGTTGTACTGTGAACCTAATGCACTTGTTTGTTGTCGTGTTTTGAAAAAACAATAAAAAGATTTAAAAAATAAATAAAAAATAGTGTCCCTCTATGTAAATCCATCATCAATCATGACGCCTGCTGGAGCCAAAAAATAGAAAAGATAAAAAATGCTTCCGCCTCTTGGGAGGTGTTCCACTGAGTGCCTTCTCTCTGCTTTGACAGCTCTTATATAGGCAAAGGGCGGGGCCTCCTGGCTATGTCACCCGGTGGCACCGCCCCTTCTGACGTCACATAATGTCAAAAAGGGGTGGTGCCACCTGGTGATGTAGCCTGGCCCCTTGCCTATATAAGAGCTGTCAAAGGGGAGAGAAGGCATTCGGCGGGATGCCTCCCAATTTTTCGGGTCCGGCGAGCATTGTGATTGACGATGGATTTACTTTGAGGGACACTGTTTTTTTTATTTTTGTTAAAGGGTTCTTCCAGATTCTGATAAGCCCCCCCCCCAGAGACCCTGACAACAACAGCCCAGGGTTGTCAGGAAAAGGCCCTTGTTCACAACAACATGGGGACAAGGTGCTTTGGGGTGGGGGGGGGCCCAAAGTACCCACTCCCCCATGTTGAGGGCATGTGGCCTGGTATGATTCAGGAGGGGGGTGCTCGCTCGTCCCTCCTTTCCTGACCTGCCAGGCTGCATGCTCGGATAAGGGTCTGGTAGGGATTTTGGGGGGGGGCACGCCATTTTTTTTTTTTTCATATTTTTTATGAAACACGCTACGCTGCTTTTTTTACATTTTGGTGTGGAGTTTCCCTAAAATCTATAACAGACTCAAAGGGCCTGGTATGGATTGGGGGGGGGGCACGCCATTTTTTTTTTTCATATTTTTTTATCGGTTTTGCCGGCAGCCGGCAATACACTACAGCCATGAGCAAGTTTAAATGACATTGTTTCCTTTAGAAATGTCAGTATTGCTGCAGCAGACTCCATACATCGTACAGATGCACTACTTTACAGGCACATTATGGGGACCCTCCAGGCACAATATTTAAAGGATTTTTTTTATTTTTATTGTTTCACTTAAAGCATCATTAAAATCACTGCTCCTTTAAAAACTATTTTTTTTGCATTGATAGATGTTCCCCAGCACAGTTCCCGGGTCCCAACACACTTTTTACAGCAATAACTTGCATATAAGCCTTTAAAATGAGGACTTTTGATTTTTTATGTTCGTGTCCCATAGACTTTAATACAGTTCGTATATTGCTAGAACTTTTTCCCTGTTTGAGATGTTCTGGTGCAAATCGAACAGGGGGTGTTCAGCCCATCATTACCCTAGAATAGAAATTGATAGTTTTACAGGTTACAGCTCTCAAGATGTGTTGACTGTATTACTTTTCTTCTTTTTTTTTTCCACAGTTTATTTCCCTTTATTTTACGCACTTGACCTCTGGAAGGTTTTATGCCCTTCATCACTAGACCATTTTTAGCTATTCAGCACTGTGTTACTTTAACTGGCAATTGCTTGGTCATGCAACACTTTACACAAGTGACATTTTTTATCATTTTTTCACACAAATAGAGCTTTCTTTTGGTGGTATTTGATATCCACTGGGTTATTTATTTTTATTATAAAAAGAAAATGTGCTGGCAGTGATAGGGCTGATCATGCTAACAATGCATTTTTGCGCACACTATACTATACTATTGGGGACACGAGTATAGTTCTGACTCTGACTGTGACCAGGATACAGTCCTGTAAAAACACTATGCTAGTAATGGCGTGATCAGCGACCTATAGTGTGACTGTGATAATGTGGCGGGCAATCAGGGACTGGCACTAACTGACACTGGCAGGGAGGGATGCTAAATAACGTTAACTGATGCTATCTGACGTCGCTAGTGACACTAATACAATGATCAGTGACAATGCTGTACGCTGTCACTGTACTAATGGCACTTGTTGGGTGACAGGGGTGATCAGGAGGACAATAAAACGATTAACTGTGTGCCTAACAAGTGTATGTGTGCTGATTTTACCCACAGACTGTCTGGCTGGCATTTTTTCCTGATTTTATTTATGAACAGTAAGCGAAATCAGGGAGAAAAAACCAGCCAGACCTGTGTTGTGTTTACTAACACACACAAATCTGTGTTGTGATTGGACACAGCAATCAGTAGGTTCACAGCTAAAATCATTGGCTGCGATCCTGCTATTGAACTCATGTTGAGTCCAACCACAGCATAAGAGGCAGGGGGTGCCCTCATGCCTGTAAACCAGGAAGTTTGGCACAACATACGGGTATGTCGTTGTGCCCAGTGGAGCCACCAGCCTGCAGTAAAATTACTACTGGATGGTCGACAAGTGGGTAACCAACTAACCCTGCCATGAACTCACTTCACTTCCTGTTCTAGAATGACAACCATACAGAGCAATGCTGTCACCCAGGGAGTGTCTTTTGGACTACATAACATTGTGTTTGAACTACATAACACCTCTCTTTCTTCTCCATAACAAGGGAGGTGTTTTGTAGTTCATGGAGTTGGCAGGAAACAATGCTTACTGATAACAGCTCAGAGACTGAGAGTACAGGAAATCATCAGTTAGTAAAATTGATCAGCTACTTTTTTTGCACTTGTCAAACAGATTCCCGTAACAAAACACTTTCAGTTATATACCTAAAATAACAAAATGGAATAAGTAAGAGAAATTTACTGTGAGTATTTACTGGCGCTTTAACCATGAAAAGAGCTGTGTTTTTCAGCCAGTGGCTGGTGAATCACATGGGGCCCATAGGTCCTTCTGATGTTACCAGAGGCAATGCTTCTTAGGAGGCATTGCAAGACCTGTTCTCTGAACATCAGAATATTGTATCCACTGCAAGTTCATTTTGCATGAATATTTTATATAATTGAATTAAGTGTTTAATGGTGTTCATTTTTAAATAATGTTTTGAGTGATACTTTATTTATTAATAGCTGGAAGCCTCTTTAACAGCAAAGTTCAAATGGCAGTAATCCATAATGATCATATGTCTATTTTAGGCTGGATAACAAGTTAATAACTGATTTCCTATTGGTTGCTGTAAATTATTACACACATTTGCATTGCTCTTTATACTGTTTTACCATATGTTAGTTGGTGTGGCCCACCAAAGGTTTAAAAACACTAACTGCTCTGACACACTGCTCCGACATGGAAGTCGGAAGACTTCAAGCCTGACTTTGCCCTACGATTTCATGTCCAACTTCCATGCAACTTCAACGAACAGGATCTGACTTTGATTTGACAATACAAGGCCCTTTGAGTCTGTTACCTTGGGGGGGGGGGGGGGGGGGAATCCCACGCCAAAATTAAAGAAAAAAAAAAAAACACAGCTTGGCCTTCAGTCTGGTATGGATTTTAGAGGAAACCCCCTCTAAAACAATCTGATGCTGTGGTCTCGCCCCCTTCTCTCTCAGCCCCCCTGCCACGAGGGTTCTTGTTCCTGTTATAGGGTGACAACTCTCTGTCCCGGTCCCTATTGTGCCATTGTTTTTATTTTGCTGTGGGGTTCCCCTTCAAGATCCTCAGAGCACAAGTCCCATGCCACAAGTTGGATCAGTTAAGATGATGATCTGACTTTGATCTGACTTCAGTGATATTAAATGGGCTGAAGTTGGACCAAAGTCAGACCAAAGTAGTGCAGAGACCTTTTTCAAAGTCTGACCGACTTGTGTCGGACCAGATAAGATGGCTGTCATAGGGAACCATTAATTTATACATGTCATGCGACATGTTTTCCCAAAGTCGGAGCATATGTCGTACCAGTGTGGACCGGGCCTAAACCAGAATATTGTATTGTGCCCTATAAAATCCCCTAGTCTTTCTTTCTTTCTTTCTTTCTTTCTTTCTTTCTTTCTTTCTTTCTTTCTTTCTTTCTTTCTTTCTTTCTTTCTTTCTTTCTTTCTTTCTTTCTTTCTTTCTTTCTTTCTTTCTTTCTTTCTTTCTTTCTTTCTTTCTTTCTTTCTTTCTTTCTTATGCTATGCATGCATTTTTGTCTGTAGTTAATGGGTTCCAAATATGGCAATTATATAAAAACCTATATTTTAATTTTACATAACCTACAAAAAAGCAATGTTTGATATTTTTAGCCCACCTAGTTTCCATTTATGTTATGCTGTTGTAACTTCACATAAATGTCTTGACAGGTCTGGTAAGTATAAGGCACTTGAAATTCTGACGGTGCAGTATGTTACAGTTTAAATGAAGAAAGACATCTGCTTATTGGTTTGTTTGCTTATGTCATGCAATATGGTATCATTGTTATGTATTACCAGGTCAGGGCACATGCAGTACAACAACCTGATAAAATATTGCAATACCATAAACATATCTGGTAAGTTTTATGGGATCTCACTCTGATTAGATCCATAGGAGTGATGCTAAGCTAAAACATGAACTGCATACCTATGAGAGGGAAAGCTGAGGTGCCATTTTAGTAGGTGGCTCTTAATTACCCCAGCCAAGCTTCCTGATTATTTAGGTGACACAAGAAAACCTCCTCTATAACTGTGTACATGTGCCAATGTGATCAAATGCTCTATATGATAAGTGGATAAGAACTTTGTAACAATATCATGGAGCAGCCTATACATTTACTATTTATGGCAATATATATGGAAAACAACTTTTGCTGATGATCTATGTGAGTATGGGCACCTTATGCGTGAGAATCTGCACCAGAAATCTTTTGAATACTGATCTGAATTACCAGGAAATAAACATAATTTTTGAGTTCTTTTATTATCGCCCCATGTTGGTTTTCAACAAAATACATGCAATACATTTCAATTTTGGTAGTGAACCAAAAGGAAATTGCAGACCTCCAGCTGTTCCTCAACCTTGGAATGTCTTCAATAAATAGTCCATAAAACTCTTTGTATAGCGCATAGTTTCCAAAGGGACATGATAATATTAATTATAGAGATAATTAATAGCATATATTAAAACTATAATAGTTGCAAAATAATTATTTTTCACCTAGTGGCATAAACAATTTTACATTGTCACTTTTAAAATAGTAGATTTTCCCAGCACTGTTATATGGGGCTGAGGGTATATGCTATCGAATGTGCAATTATCTACAATAGTGGGTATTGCTAGCATAATTTAGGGAGTGGCAGGAGGTACTGGAGAGTTGGATGCTGGAATATGATAGTAAGCTATAGGCACCAGTGGACAGGATAAGGGGAGGGTTTAGAATTATTTTTTAGTAAAGATTTGATGATGAACTAAAGTATTAAATTACCTTTAGTTGCCCCTTCACACCTGAGTGTTTTGTCAGGCCACTTCCAAAGTGTGACAGTGCTCTAGATGAACAATTCCAAAACTCTTAATGGAAAAGTTTATGCCTGAGTGTTGTATTACTGGTCACCTTTTGCATGAAGCTCAAAAATGTACATGAGCATCTTTAAGACTTTAAGAATGGAATGTTATGGTCCCATAGACTTTATTGTTAGCTGTTTAAAAATATTTGTTTTTATCTTCCTTTTTTTTAGGCACTCCATTTTAAGAGTTTACCAGGCCAAAAATGATCAACTATTCTTTTGTACTCCTGGAGAGATTCATGCTTACTGCTTAAGTGTGATGGGGGTATTAGATTACTTAAAGCGGAGTTCCACCCAAAAGTTGAACTTCTGCTTTAAGGCCTCTTGATCCCCTGACATGCCACATTTGGCATTTTTTTTTTTTGGGGGGGGGGGGGGTACCTAGATTTGACAGGTACCCACTCCCACTTCCACTCGGGCTGCCTAGGCAGCTCAAGCTTAATTTCTCCTCTCCCCCTCCCTCCCTGCAATCTTCTGGGACATGTTACAGGTCCCAGAGGATTGCCTGTCCACTCTGGATGTGCAGGGCGACTCTTGCATGCGTGGTGCGCACCTGGCTGTGAAACCACAAGCTGTCACAGCTGGGTGCCCACACTAGTGATGCCGGCGCCACAGGGAGAAGAGGGAGAGGACCGAGGCTCCTGCTCCTGACAGCTGAGTGTGTGTTTATTAAAAGTCAGCAGCTACACTTTGTGTAGCTGCTGACTTTATATAAACACAAAAACATGTGAAACTCTGCTTTAAACTGAGAGAGAAGGTTTGAGTAAGAAGCAATAAATACCCTGAGACTGTAAAATAGAAAGGTCTTTAATTTCATAGAATACTTATATATTTTAAAAGCTATAATTAGGAAGAAAGGGATACATTAGGAGACAAATTAATTCTCTTTACTTTTCAACATGAAACCTTTGTATAATTATTGCAATCCCAGAAATCAACCTCAGAACAAAAAATTAGTGTATGATGTCTACACTATAGGTATACAGTACATATTATCCAGAGCCTCGTATCTTTTTGTTTAGACCTCAGGATCAGCAGTGAAAGAGGGTGATTTATTATTTTTTTTTATAATTAATTAATTTTATTTGTATAATTGTTTTCCAAATTTTCATTCCTCATGAAGGAGTTAGTTGTGGTCAATAGTACTGATCCAGTTTACCCCTGCATCGATGCAGTAACAGATCATTTATGATATTCATCTATTGCTTGGTGTTATGAGCAAGCACATTTTGCTTTGCCCTGCTCAAATGTGGCTCAAAATGACATCACTGGATTTCCTCTTTAAGCACATTACAGAAACATTTTGCAACTGAGCTCTGTTTTGAGCACTTTGTAGCACTGTCTGCCACAGACAATCAATGTTTCTGACATGCAAGTACAAGTAAAGCCTAACTGAATAACATTTCCTTTTTTCATCATCCTTTGGTGCCTCTCAGTGCAGCCTGTGTCACGTACCTGACGGCTGAGCCTGATGTGCAGAGGGAAGGCCTCTTGTACAACCCCGGCTCCGGGACCACCGATGTTGAGACAGTGGCCGCAAGAGCGTGGTGATGTAAGGGTGCCTGGAATGTCCTTCAGATGGTGGAGTATCACCAGGGTAAACCAGAAGGTAACAGCAGGTAGGCAGAACTGGCAGACTTAAGGCTGATGACAGCAGGCTGGTGGCAGCAAGCAGGTGCATGCAGAGCGGGAGATACTGGAAGCGAGGTCAGACAAGCCGGGTCAGTAACAGATGATCAATAGCTGGCTTTAGGCAGAGAATATCTGGGGTTCAGACAGAGATCGGCAACGTAAGTGCAGGCAGATGGGCACAGACAAAAGGAAAGTCCAGATACAGGCCAAGGTCATGGTTGGAGAGATGCAGGAGAAGTCAAGGGCAAGCCGGGTCAAACACAGAAGAAGCTGGATCAGGTTTCAGAACTCAGGTACAGCTGCAGATCAGACAGCGAAGCCCTAATGAAACTGCTGCACTTATATATGGTACTTTGGTGCCAACGTCTATTGGTGTGTACGTGTGCGCGTGTTTGCACATATTTGTGCGCATGCGCACATTAGCATATCTAGAACGCTGGGTATTTGCGCGATCACGCATGCGCATCCGCGTTCGCCTTTGGCAAATAACAGTACTGCGGCCAGTACGTTCCTGACAGCCTGATCTCCTTCAGTCTCTTTGGAACCACTTCTTGTCTACAACTCCACTAATAGCAGCAAGGCATGTCTCATGTCGGGTTTCATGATGGTTACAATAATGGATCATATTTTGTGCAATGTGTATTGAAATGACCCACTTAGAGTCTCCGTCAGCGGCCAAAGTGGAATGGTGTTAATGCATAACAAAAAGTATGTCATCAGCACACCAAGGATTTCCAGGTCCAAAGCTTTATTCAGCATCACATCATAGTTACAGAAGCAATGTTGTGGAGCCAGGTAGGACCCCTTCATCAGGCATGAATGACGAAGGGGTCCTGCATGGCTCCGAAACATCGCTTCTATAACTATGGTGTGAATACTGAATAAAGCTTTGAACCCACTTTGGAGATCCGTGGTGTGCTTGTGACATACTTTTTGCTTTGAATGTCTTCGCTTCCCAGTTGGTGTTCGCTGTAGCCAGATTTACACTCACAGCCATTTTTAAGGAACGTGTACATTCTGAATAGTGTGTTTAAATAGTGACACTGCAGAAGCTCAATTAGGAAAAAGGGACTGAACATTGTCATTCTGTAAAAGAAAGTGCCTAAATAAGGATGTCAATGAAATATTTAAAAATATAAAAAATTACTTTGGAAATTACTTTAACATGTTAAAACTTATATCAATTTTCAATTATTTGGTTTGGGTCTACATTAACAGCCCCCAGGACCAACTACAACTGCTGTGACTGGGCACCGTTTTAAAATGCTGCTGAGACAAACAAATGTTATTAAATGTATTTAATAGGGTGCCTGAGAATCAAGTGGTTAACCTCAGTGCTTCATTAAAATCTAATCTTAGAAGGTTATAATTATGAAGATTTAAATTGCATTTCAAAAATACCTATTTGGTGCAATTTTCCTATACATGTGCCCATTAAATTCAACTAAATAATTATTTTCTGTGGAATTATCCAGGAAAAAAATATTTTTTTTTAATAAAAAGAGATTGCTTATGCCAAAAATGAATGCAACATTGTTTATAAAACACATAACTTAGTCAAAACCAAAAATAATGCTCACAGTGGTGTAGTGGTTAGCACTTTGTCCTAGCAGTAAAAGGGTTGCTGGTTCAAATCCCAACCATGACACTACCTGCCTTGAGTTTGCATGTTCTCTCTGTGCCTGCGTGGGTTTCCTCTGGGTGCCCCGGTTTCCTCCCACACTCTAAAGACATGCTGGTAGGGTAATTGGATCCTGTCTAAATTGGCCCTGCTATGTGTATGTATGAATGTGAGTTAGAGACTAGGGATGATCGAACTTTTGAAAAATTCGGTTCGGCCAGAACATCCGAACTTCCCGAAAGTTCGGCCCGGATTTCAGAACCCCATTGAAATCAATGGGACCCGAACTTTGGTAATCAAAAAACACCATTTTTAAGCCCTAAAACCCAATAAATGCCCCTAAAAAGTCCCTAGGGTTCTGGGTCATGCCCCATTAACTATTAATCACACAAAAAAAAGTTTTTAAAAATTGTCATTTTTGATAAAAAAAAGCCAATTATTGAAAAAAAAAAAAAAAAAGAGAGATTTTTTGATTTTTACTTTGGATTTCAGATCTGGGGAGTCTAAAAAGTGTACATGTGACGTTTCAGCTCTGTAGCATGTCCAGAACCATAAAAAAAAGATTGTTTGTATTAGAACACTTTCAGCTCAGGAGGTTAGCTTCTCTTCTCGGTTTTCACACCTTGCCGGTTTCAAAGCAGGCATTTTTTTGGGTTCTTTGCAGTCAGGAAAAACATCTGAACTTGTGTATAGTGGTACTGTGCACAAGTTCTGATGTTTTGCCTGCCTCCAAAAACTCCCAAAAAATGCCAGCAAAAACACACCTGGGCATTTTTTTTTTTGACGCTAGCGTTTTTTTTGGCATTTTTTGGGGTTCTTTTGAGGCAGGCAAAACATCTGAACTTGTGTATAGTGGTATATATACACACATAATTATATGTATATAGACACCTAGCCATATATAGGTGTGATAGTAGCAGAAATATATTACTGTAAATGATTTCATTAGCGCAAGCATATATTTCTGCTACTATCACACCTATATATGTCTAGGTGTGTATATAAATATATGTATGTGTGTATATACACCACTATACACAAGTTCAGATGTTTTGCCTGCCTCCAAAACCCCCCAAAAAATGCCAGCAAAAACACACCTGGGCATTTTTTTTTGACGCTAGTGTTTTTTTGGCATTTTTTTGGGTTCTTTTGAGGCAGGCAAAACATCTGAACTTGTGTATAGTGGTATATATACACACATAATTATATGTATATAGACACCTAGCCATATATAGATGTGATAGTAGCAGAAATATATTACTGTAAATGATTTCATTAGCGCAAGCATATATTTCTGCTACTATCACACCTATATATGTCTAGGGGTATATATACAGACATATATGTGTATATATACCCCCTATACACATGTTCAGATGTCATGTCTGACATCAAACATGTCCTCAAAAAAGCACTGGCAGTGGCAGCCCCTGCAGCATGAAAAATGCTTGGCTGGTGAGAAGCCATATGCCTGTCCCGAAGCAACTCCCCGAAGCAACTCAGAGAAATGATCATTTCTCTATAGTGGTCACCCTGCTATGGAAGGGTTTTGTCACCCTTCCATAGCAGTCACTGTCAGTTAACCCTACACTACACTACGGTCCCTTTACACTTAACACTTTCCCTACAGAAACTAAATTTTTGAAGCTAACTTAAGTGTAAAGGAGCACTCTAACTACACTAGATATCCCTTTCCTCACACTAAAAATAGCTAAATGACACTTAACACATTAGAACAGAACAGCATTCCACTCTCTTCCATGTCCCGTACAAGAATGCTAGGAATTTGGCGGGGGCGATCTTATATACTGGGGGGCGTATTCACTAATGATTGGTCTAGGGACCCCCTAGTCACTCCAATCACATTCCTAGCATTCTCCTGCCCCCTAAATTGGCTTTTGCTAATTGTTCTGGTCCAATCACGGGCTTTTAAAGCCCATTTCCTGAAGCATTGCATTTTGGTCGGTTCTGGTTGCCGAATTCCGAACTTTTTGGGAAAAAAGTTCTAAATTCGGCCGAACCTCGAACACCCAATGTTCGGGCCGAACCGATGGTGGACCCGATCCGTTCGATCATCCCTATTAGGGACCTTAGACTGTAAGCTCCTTGAGGGTAGGGACTGATGTGAATGTACAATGTATATGTAAAGTGCTGCTTAAATTGACAGCGCAATATAAGTATCTGAAATAAATAAATAAAATAATGCACTAAGGAGCTTAGCCTATGGTCCCAGGACCTACACAAAGAGGACAGTTTAAGAGCACAGATTGATGTGGCAAGGATCCATAGTTTCTTTCAGAATAACATTTGAGGACTTTTAAAAATCTAGCTGCAGTAGAGTTCATAAATCTCAGACTGAAGTAACTAGACAAAGTTGTAGCTGCTTAATAAATCAAAGTACATGCAAGCTGTACAAGCCAGTGGTTCCAGCATTAAAATAGATGTGTAGTTGTGCCCAGTATGAACCCTCTGACCTCAATGCCTAACACTAACAGATTAATGTAACTGTTTATGATAGGTACATGAATCAGCCACAGGCACGGATAATTTTGGTCTGTGACTTCCTTTATAATTTCCCACCATAGTTTATTAAAGAACTGAGTGTCAGAAACAGTTGCTGTTTTTTTCAAATAAAATTATTTCTGGAATATCAGCTCTGCTGATCGCCTGCACCCTCTTTGTAACCTCTTTCTGTCTACATGCATGCTGCAGTCCAGAAACTCAGTGCAGATTTCCTGATGATGACAACAGTACACCATACCTTTGCAGTGTGCATCAGCCCCGCTGCTTGTAGTCTCTATTGTGAGAGCGTGTGACAATGCAGAAGAACACTTGGGAGAAAGGGAAAGAACTCTGAAAGCACATAAAAGGAAGTACCTGCACAAAGTCCTTTATGTAGGATCAGTTTGTATTATTGTAATGAAATCTGCAGACTTTAAAAATATTAAAGCGGAGTTCCACCCAAAAGTGGAACTTCCGCTTTAAATAGTCCTAACCCCCTGACATGCCCAGAGATGTATAGTAACGAAGTAGAACTACTTAAGTACTGTACTTAAGTACCGAAATGCGGTATCTGTACTTTCCTAGAGTAGAATTTTTTTCTCCTACTTCTACTTTTACTTCACTACATTTTTTCGATGATTTCGATACTTCTACTCAAGTATTTTTTTTTTGTGCTGCATAGTTACTCGTTACTTTTAAAAAAATTACCACTGCCAGAACAGTAGATGGCAGGTTGCATAAAGCTCAAAAAAATGTGTATAATGTCATTTGTAAATCAGCGCATACGAAAATAAATGTATAATAAAAGCTGCTATACCAAATCTTTCCAATAAAAAGAAAATATGAAACAAACAAATAAATGGTGCTACAGCGCTTAAAGTGCATCAAGAAACTACTAACAAACACAGGTTAATCATTTGAATAAATCATTTGAAATAATAAAAACAATATGATGTTCAAACTTTTGACTTATTTCTTTAATAACTACATAACACAGTACTTGTACTTCTACTTTCAGTACTTGAGTAGAAATTTTTTTTCAAAACTACTGGTACTTTTTACTTTTAGTACTTAAGTAGAACATTTTTTGAAAAAACTACTTGCAATACTTAAGTAAAAAAAATGTTGAATACTTTAGTACTTCTACTTAAGTAACTTTTTCTGCGAGCACTTCCACTTCTACTCAAGTAATTTTTTGATCGAGCACTTGTACTTTTACTCAAGTAGAAATTTCGAGTACTTTATACAAGTCTGGACATGCCACATTTGGCAAGTCATTTTTTTTGGGGGGGGGGGGGAGCGGGTACCTAGTTTTGACATGTACCTGCTCCCACTTCCACTCTGAGCGCCGCGGCGCCCTGAGCGGAAGTTCTCCCTCCCTCCCTGCAATCTTCTGGGACATGTCAGAGGTCCCAGAAGATTGCCGGCCAATCATGACGCATAGCGCAACTCGCGCATGCGCAGTGCGTACCAGGCTGTGAAGCCGCAAACTGTCACAGCCGGGTGCCCACATCAGTGATGCCGGCGCCGCGGAGCAGAGAGGGAGAAGACGGCGCATCGCTGGACCGTGGGACAGGTGAGTGTGCGGTTAGGCTGGAACTCCGCTTTAAAATGACTTTGTAATTGCATGTTAACATCTTAAATTGACACTAAATGATTGCCTTATTCTCCAAAAATAATCCATACACATCCACTCCCCAATGGCCCTGTAATCTATTTTTCATGAAATTGTTTCTTAATGTGTTTTTCTGCCTCCTGGTATCCTCCACGAGTTCCCGAACCTTTCCTTTTCCCATTCACTTCTGTTTGTTTGAAACAAGCACTGCACATTAGTATTGGTCTTGTGCATTTCTCTATGCACACTACAAATCCCATAGTCCATAATACCTGGTCCAATCTTGGGAGTGAGAACAAAAAAAAGGGCTGCTACATGCACAATATAGAACAAACTTAGCCACCCTCTAAAAGCAAGTCAGATCACAGCAGCACTTTTCTGAGTTAAGAATACATACTTGAATAGATTATTTTATTTTAAACCAGAGTTTAGAGACTTTGGTTGCATAAACGTTAATGCTTGCATACTGTAGGTGGTTTACAGTGGGAGGGATACTGAATACAAAATTCCTCAAAATGTAGCTATACTAGCTATTTCAGGGAATACAAAGAAAGGTCTTAGTTGCAATTATTTGCAAATAAATGTGGAAGTTGCACACAGCACCTGGGTACCCTTTTACTAGCTAGCATAGCTGAGTGGCAAAGAAATTAGGAAATACTCCCCCAAGTTGCACCTGTGTTGGTTTTTAAATAGACAGAGTAGCAGATAACATTTAATCACTGTTAAGCCCCTACACACGATCAGATCATCGAACGATCTGTCGTCCGTTTTTTTGTGGCATGCTAGTCTGATGTGGAAAGTGAAGAGGTTATTTTCATATGAATTTTCCCGTACGACAGAATTCTACTTCAGAAGTGATGTCATGTGTTGGATTGTTTTGTATGTGTTCTTTCGTCTCTGAGCATGCCTAGTCTTGCTCATAAGATTTTTCCCCGTCTAAATCTGTACTAATGAGACGAAAATCGGACGTGTGTTGACAGAGGACAAAAATGTTATAGCCTGCGCATCAGGATTTTGTCAGCCGAAAAAGTCCGAGTCGGCTGTCGAAAGCACCATACTAACAATCCGAAAATCGGCAGATCGCTCGTCAGACGAAATTTCCCTTCCGAATTTCTTATTGTGTGTACGGGCCTTTAAGGATTTGTTTCCCATGCAAGTTTGTATTCTTCAGGTGTGTGCACCATATGGAGAAATGGGCCTTTAGCATAAGCATACTTAGGGCTCTTTCACACGGTCCGCCTCCGCAGGCGGATCCGTGTTGCTCAGCGGGGATCGATCCGCGATCCCCACTGAGCCGGGCGGATGACAGCTCCGTCTCCGCTTGCAGAGCGGAGAGGGAGGTGTCTCAGCACCCGCTGCCCTCTATGGGGGATCGGAGGAGAGCGGACCGCTTGTCCGCTCTCATCAGATCCGCTCCGCTCCGATTACTGAACGGATGGAAAAATAGGGTTTCCATCCGTCCAGATTTCAGCACAGGATCAGATGCGGATGGCAGCGGGTGTCAGCGGAGGTGTCTCTGCTGACACCCGCTGCCCCATAGAGCTGCATGGAGGATCCGATCAGATCCGCCTAAAAAACTGACAGGCGGATCTGATCGGACCGCCCGTGTGAAAGAGCCCTAAGCTTTCACTTACTTTATGTAACATGTTTACCACTGTTTATGCTTTCATACAGTAGATTTCCACCTTGATCTGGAGTGCCCATATATATTTTGAAAGATATGTAACTGAAACCTCTTTTTCCTGACACCAACATGGCAGCATGCATATTATATAGCTCTGCCCCCATATCCACCTACAGGACCTGTTTAAATGTATAAAAGTCTGACTGAGAGCAACTTTTCCCATTCTCCGTAAAAAAATATCAAGATAAAAAAAGGGAGGGTTTGTATGCTGCTATGGATTGGCGTCAAAAAAGGAAAATTACGGTAAGTATTTGATGCAATTTTCCATTTTTTTGTTCTTAAAAAAAGATAAGACAGGTTTTCACCACTTGCTAGGTAGAGACGACTACTGGGAAATGTTGTACTGGATTTTTAATTTATGTTTTTAAAAAACAGATCATATATTTCTCATAGCACATTTATAAATACTCTGCAATATACATGAAAATGGCATGTTTTCTATGAAGTGCTTTTCAATGTTTTACACCTGCATTGCACTGTAGTGTGCATAATTTAGTCAATGCACAACAGGTTTTCTTTTGAACAGGAGCCACTACTGCTTGCATGTACATTTTTTCTGATGACTGCCTGAATGACTAATGCTTTATATTTATGTACGTTTGAAATAAGCGCAATGGAAAACATAATAATAATGAGGACAAAATGACCTCCTGAGCTGAACTATTTTTGTTATAAATACTTTCCTTTTTGTTGTACCTAAGCAACAAAGAAAATTTCCTCTGACTTTAAAGCAAGTTACAACATTAGGTTTTTGCAAACAAACTCTGCATACCAACCCAATTATATTTAAGTAATGATGTCACTAGGGATGATCGAACTTTTGAAAAGTTTGGTTTGGCCAGAACACCCGAATTTCACAAAAGTTCGGTTCGGATTCCAGAACCCCATTGAAATCAATGGGACCCGAACACAATTTTGAAGCCCTACAACCCAATAAATGCCCCTAAAAAGTGCCTAGGGTTCTGGGTCATGCCCCAGGGACTATAAATCAGGCAAAAAAAAGTTCTTAAAAATTGTCGTTTTTGATAGAGAGCCAATTATTGAAAAAAGTATTGAAAAAAAAAAAAGAGATTTCTTTGGATTTAGTGTCTGAGGGGGTCTAAAAAGTGTACCTGTGAAGTTTTAGCTCTGTAGCATGTCCAGAACCAGAAAAAAAGACAATTTTTCTTAGAATTTTTTGTAGCGCAGGGATGGGGTTCCGCTCCTTTCACACCTGGGCGTTTTTGTTTCAGGCGTTTATTGGGCTTTTTTGTGGACGTCTTTGGAGGCAGGCATGACATCTGAACTTTTGTATAGGGGTATATATACACACACACACATTTATATATATATATATATATATATATATATATATATATATATATATATATATACACATACACACATATAGGTGTGAAAGGAGCGGAACCCCATCCCTGCGCTACTGAAATAATTTCAGTAGCGCAGGGATGGGGTTCCGCTCCTTTCACACCTATATGTGTGTATGTGTATATATATATATATATATATATATATATGTGTGTATATATACCCCTATACAGAAGTTCAGATGTCATGCCTGCCTCCAAAGACGTCCACAAAAAAGCCCAATAAACGCCTGAAACAAAAACGCCCAGGTATGAAAGGAGCGGAACCCCATCCCTGCGCTACAAAAAATTCTAAGAAAAATTATCTTTTTTTTCTGGTGGTCACCCTGACATGGATGAGTTCGGTCACCCTGGCATAGCAGTCAGAGTCAGTTCACCCTAAACTACACTACGGTCACCCTGACACTTAACACTTTCCCTACAGAAACTAGATTATTGAATCTAACTATAGTGGTATATAGTACCCTAACTACACTGCATATCCCTTTCATCACACTAATAATTGCAAAATGACACTGGAGCAGCAGGAGTAACAGAAATGCTTCCACTATATTCCACAGCCTCTCTATTACAGTGCTAGAGATTTGGCGGGGCTATGTTATATACTGGGGGGCGTATTCACTACTGATTAGCCTCTGGACCCCGTAGTCACTCCAATCACATTCCTAGCAGACTCCTGCCCCCTCAATTGGCTTTTACTGACGTTTCTGGTCCAATCACGGGCTTTTAAAGCCCAATTCCTGTCCCATTGCATTTTGGGCGGTTCTGGTGGCCGAATTCCGAACTTTTACCGCAAAAAGTTTGGAATTCGGCCGAATTTCGAACAGCCAATGTTCGGGTCGAACCGATGGTCGACCCAAACCGTTCGATCATCCCTAGATGTCACTAGCTCCATAGTAGATTTCCTACAGGACTATATGGATAATATACCCTGAGAGGGGAAATAAGGGGGTTTAGCAGAATCCAGGCTGTCATGGCTTGAGAGAGGGTGGGAAAATTTGAGTGAGTGGAGAGTAGAACCTGGGCTCACCCAATGCAAGACTTTTCCAAAAACACCAAAGCTCCAACTCAGGACAAAAACTTTGATTTTTGTACTAACCGCAAAATCTTCTTGAGTGTATGTGCTGAGAGTATGTGCTAAGGGTACCCATTGCAGCTGGACTGTCTATATGCCTTTGAGAAGACATGTTGCACAATGTAGTAGAGGAAAACTTGGCCCAAAATGGAGCAAGTTTTTTACATACTCAAAAACCCAAGCAGCTTGTGTTAATAAAAGTGGCTAATGGCCAGCGGTGACCAAGTGGCTGTAGGGAGCAGTGGAACAAGAGCAGAGACTGAATAAAGCATATTGTTCTTCAGGAGCAAGAGCTATAGCAGGATTTCTAGACTGAAATGGTGGTAGAAAGCTAGGAGATGACTTTGATGCTCAGTTCCCTCAGTCTTAACCCTTAATGTGAGAAATGGCAGTTATGGGAAATTTTAAAAGGCACCCAACAGTACTAACTGTGAGGAAGTAAGCCTGGTTGGCCTTACTTACTATGAGTCTTCAGAGTTAGGGTCACACCAGAGGCACTCTGAGGTTAACTAACACAAGACCTAAAGGTCTAGAAAGCACCAAGAGTACAGATTCCAAAGCTGTTGCTGAGGATATGCCAATTCGTATAGTTGACATGTAGAGAGTAGCTCAAATGATGGCTTAGAAATCTTGAATGAAGTCCCCAAGGGGAACAAAAATTATTAGCAGCAGTGTATCAAGAGTCTTGGATGAAATTATCAAACAAATAATTAACATGAACATATACTGTATATACACAGTATAAACAATATATATATATATATATATATTTTTTTTTTTTACAGTATTTAAAGTGTTATCAGCAGACATGAGGGAATTAGCATACAATCTCCTAAGACCTAAGACACCAGTAAAAAAACTAAACTAAACATGATGGTTTGAGGTGGGGTATTATGAAGGCTGGCTTCAGCGATTTTTGCTTGCCAGTCTACCAACCTCCAGTAGGCAGCAGTGAACTTTATATTTGTTTTGGAGAGAGTAGGATAGGTTTAGAACCCCTGTCTTTTTTTTACTGCAGTCCTTGACCCCATTAAGAGATTTATCCTCATTTTCTGTAGCGAATGCAGGTCAGTAAGGACACGGCTGAAACAAAACACTTCCTTTTTCAATAAAATGGGGAAGTGCCATAATGTTTTTTAATACTGGTTATGTGTAGAAATGCATGGAAAATGTAACCCTCTTCCTCCCTCTTCTTTGTTACATTCTCTGGACTGTTTACTACACATAATGGTTCTTTGTGGGTGGCCTCCCATGGCCTTTTTATTTTTTTGTAATGGATTGGGGGGAATAGGGAACCTCTGCCTCTGATATTTACTTTATGTACTCCAGTACTTTCCCTTGTTAACAATTTCTGTTTGAAGTATGTGACCATTGTTTATATAATTCGGACTATATTTGGAACTGTGTCCATCCAATGCACGCTTCATTGCACTCTATTGTCTTTATGTTACCTGCACATTTTCATGTCTCTCTTTGACTGCAAATAGTATAATTGTACTATTTCTTTGCTATTCATTAATGAAAACTTTGCAAAGAATATGTAACCCCAACCTGGCTAAATTTGCAGAGCACAGTTTCTCTATCCCAATGCTTATGCAGTGAAATTTTTTTAAAAACATTGCTTCTATAAGTGGACCTAACATCCGATATATTTTCTCATCTTAAAGTAGAACTAAAGGCAAAAGAGGAAATCTGTCCAAAGTTAGGGAATCCATAGTTGTCGCCAGAACTAGTGTCCCCATTGGTCAATGTTTGGCTGAGAATTATCCCAGCATTTTCGTCAAGCCCTGCTGCCACCAGCCTGACAGTTTGAAGTACACTGCGACTGAATGTTACACCAAGTGATTCTCATGTTTAGGGCCCTATGCATTCAGGAACGCTTTGCGCATACATCCCTTAAGTGGTTACTAAAGGCATTTTAAAATTAAAATAATAAACATTATATACTCACCCGCGCTGTGCAGTGGTATTGCACAGTGGAGCCCCAAACCTCCTCTTCTGGTGTCCCTCGTCAGCGATCTTGACTTATCCTCTTCTCCGTGTGCCCCATAGCAAGCCACTTGCTTGCTCCTGAGTTGTGTGTGTCTATGGAGCCATGCTCCATAGACACATACAGCATGGCTTGGCCCTGCCCCTGCCCCTGCTTCCTCCTCACAGCATTTTATTGAGAGCATAAATCCCCGTACACATGTACCGATTGTCAGCCGTAAATATTCGGCCGCCGACCGATCAGCCGATTGTAGGCTTGTTAGTATGATGCTTCCGACAGCCGACAGTGCATTTTCGGCCGAACAGAACAGTCGTGCAGGCATTAAAATTTTTGTTGGCCAACACCAGAACGGCCGATTGTTCGCCAGTCAGTACAGATTTCGGCCGACAGACAGCAGATTAGCAAGACTGGGCATGCTCAGAAAAGAAAAAAGACAAGGAAAGTTAACCATCACATGACATCACTTCTGCAGTCGGCTGTTGTTGGCCGACAAAATTCGTGTGCAGTCTTTTGCAGTTTTCAACAGACACGACAGCCCTGGACAAAAGACGGCCGATCGTTCGGCCGACGATCAGTATGTGTGTACGGGGCTTAAGGAGCCAATGGCTCCTGCGGCTGCCCGAGTCCATGTATGAAGAGGAAGAGAGGGGAGAGAATAGATGTAGCTGCGCACAGAGCTGGATATAATGAGGAATCACGTATTTAGGGAGGATAGCAAGCTGTAAAACTTTTTTTTTTTTTTTTTTTTTTTACCTTAATGCAGGAAATGCATTAAGGTAAAAAAAAAAATGTTTAGGCTTTAGATCCATTTTAATGCATTCCTCCCTGTGAATACCACTCTGTACAGCATTCAGCATTTGACTCACAGTCACATGGGCCACACCTTCCATGTCCTTTAGCATGATATCAAGTATTTCTTATATAGAATACAGTATTCCTGCTGACAATGCTTTGGTCTGCTTTCCAGGAGGGCTGCACCCTTTTTGTTCAGCTGTTATTTTGGGATCTGTACTTTCTGTTTCATACAGTAAAAAAAGAATTAAATACATTTTCTCCTAGGTTGAGTTATGGGTGAAAGCTATAATAAATAAGTCGCCTTTGTTAGTTAGCAGTGCTGAGATCCGCAGATTTTTGTATTTTTACCCCTGTGATAAATTTTCTCCAACTGTTCATCTCCCTAGCTATTATAAAGTGATGGAGCAGCTTGCCATTTCTTGCTTTTTTCATTGAGGCTCAACACTAAAAGTAGGTGTATGTACACCCATTAACTAAAATGTCATGCAGCCCGGTCAAGACATACTCTGGACTACAGCTGCACAGACCTGGCTGCCACTGACAGAGTCTCACATGCTGCAGCCTCTTACACACAGCCAAGGACACCATTCATCTGGCAACGTTGAGGACCATAGAAGCAGTGGTTAAGGAAACTTTACAAACAAGGTTGCTCTTTATTGAAGTAAAACTAAGTTGACACAGTATACAACAACGTGCAGCAAATGGCCACCATGATAAACAGATGGGTAAAACAAATAAAAACAGTGTACTAACAGCGCACAGGTAAGCATGGTGGGGAAACAGTACAAATGTACAGTATCAAATATACAGACCAAAAGAAACCAGGAGAGAACCGGCAGACCAGTAAACAAAAGCATATCAAGGGGGAAGTGAAATTAAATCGCATCATCCACCCAGGGCTGCCAAATCTTTTCGTATTTGTGGGGACAATTTCTATTAATATAGGTGAGTTTATACATGAGGAGAGCCCCATTCACCAGGGCCACCCACGCTGACAGCATGGGGGGGAGGGGGAACCCCAACGTAGAATAATCTCCTTCCTAGCATAATACAGCAACAAAGAAATCAGCAGTTTTGAGTACTTAGAGCGCCTAACTTGATCAGGAATACCCAGGAGTGCCAGCTCCGGGGTGCGCATGACAGTGAGGTTGAGACGATTGTTCAGAAGGTCAAACACAGCGCCCCAAAACTCCTCCACCCGTGGGCAAGTCCAGAACATATGCAGATAAGAGCCCTCAGCTACCAGACCTTTAGGACAGTCAGCCGATCTCGCAGGGTGCATTCTGTGCAGTCTCAATGGAGTGAAATAGACTCTGTGCAGAAATTTAGTGTAAATAAGTTTGTCTCTGGAAGCGATAACCGAACCTGACCCCTGACCCAGGCAGTCCTCCCATTCCTCTCTATCTAGGGTAGGCAAATCCGAAGACCAGCGCTGCCACAGACGCTCCAGGTCAGGAGAGTCCGCAACAAGCAGAGTGGCCTAAAGGGCAGACAGAGGCTTGGGGAGCTCGGCCTGCGCGAGGACATCCTCCAGACGATCATTCTGAAGGACTGGGGTGGTCGGAAACTGGGCACGAACCACATGGCGCAGTTGGAGGTAGCGGAAACCTATCCAGCAGGGGAGGGCAAAGGAGCCGCGCAAGTCCGGGAGCGTGCGAAGCGTGCCAAGTGGCATTATGTCCCTCAGTCTCCGGACGCCGCAATTGGCCCACACCTGCGGGTCAGGAAGCATCCGCAAATGAGGGAGGGACGGGTTGCCCCACAGAGGCTGATAGGGGGACAAAGTGTTGGGTTGGATAAACCGCACTCTAGCCACCTTCCAAACCCGGAGAGTAGTCCTGGTGGGGAGGGGAAGAGATGGATAAGCACCCGCGCCACGGTAGGCCAGGTTGCCAAGACCCGCCAGGGAGCCCAGACAAGCAGCCTCCAGGCACATTGCCGCATTCGACCGAGATCCCACAAACCACCAATGGACGGTGACCAAGACAGCCACCCAAAAATAGAATTTAAAATGAGGTGGTTAAGGAAATGCAGCAGATGAAAGACACATCATGCTTAGTTCCATTCAACATCAGAAGATGTCCGGCAGTGCCATCATCACAGAATTAGCAGAAATCAGTGGGAAGCAGGGACAGAAATTTACTGTCAGGAAAGTCTAGCCAGAAGTGTTCTATATGGAAGAATTGTGGCCAAACAAGGTTAGGCAACTCAACTATGCAAAAAAAACTAAGGAACTGGGATGCAGAAAAATGGGTGCTCTGGCTCTTCATAGCCTGTGGGCAGACAATAATATATCTGAACTTCCAGTTCTTCCAGTTCAAGTTAAGAAGAGTTTGTATTTTCATCCAGAAGGGTTACCTTTTGGACTAGTCATATATTCTCGTGTTGTCCATTTGCTGTGAATTTCTGGGGATTGGAGGGTCTGAGGAAATGGTACCCTTTTTCCTAATCATTTTGGCTTGTATGCAGTGATGTTATATGGTTATACCTACATACCCTTCCCATGATGAAGGTTTGCAAGAAACAAACTGAAACACATCGGGTTCCTTTGCAAGAGTGTACGTTGTCAAGGAAATTCTACATTTGATATACATATTTTCCCTAACCCCACCACTGTGTAAACGAGTATTGGGTGGGGGTTTTTTTTTTGTGTCACCAGGATATTGTAACATGATGCCAGAACAGAGTTTTAATGTAAAGGTGTTTTAAAATTTTTGCATAAAGAAAAATTGTACAGTGTTTTATATAATTGGTGTTGTCAAGGTACAACTCTACAGACCCATCTTATGCAGAGTGTGTGTCATTGCTGAAAAAGTCACTGACATCCAGAATCAGGGGACCCAAACATCAGTGGCTCCTTTGGGGGTAAACACTAAGGTCTTATAAGTTCTAACATGTTTTTCTAATTTAAAAAGTAAAGTTTATTATTTTAAATTCTGCAGATTGTAATAAATTAATATCCGATGATCTTGCAATAAAGGTACCTGTTCGGACATTTCCTGTTATAAAGTTACAGAATCTGTCCCTGTCTTTCAGCTGTTCTCCTGGGTTTTCTACCTGTCCAATGAGTTTATTATGGAGATTACACCATAATAAACCCATTGTGGCTTTTGGGAGCTTTTCAGTACACGTTTATGCAGCTATGAATGCCTGTTGTCACCAGAAAACCTGCCCTGGGAAATTAAATGCATTTAGACAGGAATTGACACCAATGAGACTGCACGAGTTTAGTAGCACTGAGATGCAACAGGGAATGAAGTAAAGTGAAAACAAGTATTTTATTATTGATTTAGAAAACTAATTATTACCTAGTTAGGGCTATATATAGCTTTTATTGTTGAATGTATTACTTGGGTCGTTACTTTGTGTTTTGAAATGCACACGCTTATATTGTGCATTTTGAGTGTTGCTGAGGCATGTGTTTTTTGGCCAAAAATGTCCATTGATGCAGTAAAATTGATTTACACTGTTTTCCATAATGCACTGAACTGCAGCGCAGAGATATAAATAGGCCTGACTGCTTTTTATGAGAATTCCATGTTACAGTTAATTGTGTTTTACCCTTGGAACTGCTTAGATATGAGCACAGCCTCAAATACCACTTGCAGTTTTGCATCTTAGGACTCAATCACATCAGCCTGATTTGCTGCCATGCGTTAATGTGTATTGTTGCTGATGCACCAAAGAGCAGCACACTGAAAAACATGATGGGTGTACATATGCTTGAAAGGTGCGTGAGGTTGTCTTTTAAGCCTCGTACACACGCAACGAATTTCCGCCGACCGGTCATCCGTCTTTTGTCCAGAGTGGTTCTGTTGGTTGGAATGTGCTCTAGACTGCACACAAATTTTCCCGCACGACAGAATTCTACTTCAGAAGTGATGTTACGTGTTGGATTGCTTTGTATGTGTTCTTGCATCTCTGAGCATGCCTAGTCTTGCTCATAAGATTTTTCCCTATCGAAATCTGTACTAATGAGATGAAAATCGGACGTGTTTTGACGGTCGCCAAAAATTATATAGCCTGCACACCAGAATTTTTTTGGCTGAAAAGTCGGAGTCGGTCGTCGAAAGCACCATACTAACAAGCCGAAAATCGGCAGATCGGTCGTCAGACGAAATTTCCCGGCCGAATTTCTACTCGTGTGTACGGGGCTTAAGAATAGATATCACTGCATCACTCCAACACACGTTACTGCAAAGCATTGTTGTAAAAGGCATTGATCTGAAGGAGGGGGGGTTCCCATTGATCTGAAGGAGGGGGGGTTCCCAGAATAGGAGAGAGCTATGGCATGGCAAGAGAGAGGAGGCTGTGCTAGGGAACTAGCTAGCCATTGTTTTCTAGGTTCAGAGGCACATTGTAATGTGTGTATGTGGCTTGAGCTGCCAGGTGCTGCATGCAGGCAGCCCATTCAAGTCTATAGAGTTGCAGTGGCCGCACAGACCCAGCGGTTTGCCTGCTTAGACAGGTATATGGGTGTAGGTGAGTGTGCACTCACCCACACCTGTCAAAAAACTGGAACAAGCACCTGTGTGCATGTATACACAGAGACGTGAATGGGCTGCCTACATGCAGCACCTAGCGCTTCAAGCCACAAACACATGGCTCATTCACGGACTACCTGTCACAGAGCTCATGTAGATGGGGGCTTAAAAACATTTTAAAGATTTAAATATGGAAGAACAGCCTGCAAAATATGTAGTAAAATTAAAAAAAAAAATGTGAAATATTTAATTAACACTGAATCCTAAAACAAAAAAAAACGTGCTGTAGAAGTTTCCATAGGTTAGTGCAATTTTATTGTTATTCAGTTCCTGTATATTGTGCGCTGATTTAAGTGTACAGGCTGTAGTATAATGATATGTTTTGGCAACTGCTTTTACACACCTACATAAATAGCTGTGAAGTCAGATTTCACTGGCCATGCGTATTTTAAAGCTAACTGAAAAAAATGAACGGTGGGTTTTCTTAGTGCTTTGTAGTTTGAAAAGACCCAGAGCTATGCTATATAATTTACTGAGCAATGCACTCTGCAAGCCATCAGCCACTGGATTGCTCCCACCTCTAATTCAATTACAATATGTCTTGATGAAAAAGCAATATATAGAGTATATATATATTTTTTTTTAACGTTAGGTTCATTTCATTGCACATTGATATTATTGTCTCTCTCGTCTGCTTCTCTATAAAACACACTGCAGATATTTAAACTGCATCTTTCCATAGGGTGTTAATGGAAATATTCCCCCAACAGAACAGTTAGCATAGAAACAATGATATCTGCAGGTGGTAAAAATGAATGCCTGCAATAACTTAAAGTGTCCATCCAGGCAACATAAAAAAAAAAAATTAGTACAACTCTAGAATACATTAATTTTTCCCATGTTTTATCCCTTTTAACACCCTACAAATTCAGGAAATAACCAGAAATATAGTATGCTCCCATCTTCCTCTGTAACATGAAAACACAGCTGACATGTTGGGGTTAATTTACTAAAGCTGGAGAGTGCAAAATCAGGCTCCTCTCTGCATTAAAACCAATGAGCTTCCAGGTTTTATTACCAAAGCTTAATTGAACAAGCTGAGGTTAGAAGTTGATTGGCTACTATGCACAGCTGCACCAGATTCTGAGTGCTCCAGCTTTAGTAAATCAACCCCTTTGTGTCAGCCCTGTCGACTTTATTGCATCTCCACATCTCCCCCCCCCCCCCCCCCTCATCTTTACAACCCCTCCTTCTTTACACCCAAAAAGCACAGAAAGGGATAATTTCACAAAAATTCTGGCAAAGTCAATAGGTAGTTTTGCATTTATCGAACGGAATAACAAAACGCTTTCAATAGTACATTCAGCAGAGCAAAAGAAAGCAAATAAGAGACGTTCATTGTTAGGGTTTACATATACTTTAAAAACAGTTGGTAAATGATAGCAGCACAATATAAATATATACTTTCTGTATCTTCTAAACGTTTACTATGACATATCCCATGGAAATGGAAATACTATAATTGAAGCAGATGTAGAGTGTACAGGTTTTGTTTTTATTTGTGTTTCTAAGTTGGGTTCAATTTATCGCCCTCTCCCAGAAGCCCTTTAGCTGGGTCTTAATACTTAGAGGCAGAAAAGACTTCCTGATCATGTGATCATTGCGATTTGTCATCACAGTGGTCACATGTTTAGAAGCCGCCCCACTGGCTCTCGATCTTAAACAAAGATTGGGGACAGCTCGGCCACTGTGCTAGGAGCACGCAGTGAACATGTTCTCGGCACAGAAACTTTGGCCACCATGAACGCATATGTGCAGCATATCCCTCCCTGCCACCGAACAAATGTGTTACATGGTCGGCAAAGGGTTAAATGCACATATATTGTATATGCACATACATTTCTTTGTTGATGACCTTGGGTATGAAGTCTCTTGAAAGTCTCTCAGGCCACATTCACATTATGTGTTGCATTAATGTATCTTCTTTAATGCAACATGTTACCGTGAAGTGCTTGATGTGCTGTGATAAGGCAGCAAATTCATTCTGAATGGGCTGGCAATGCACTCAATTTCAGACATGCACCTTCTTTTAACAGAGTGCATGTCTGTGGTGACACCCTGCAGTGTGAGTGTTACTCTCTACTGTAATAATGTGTTGGGGTGCCATTTAAAATGAATGGCACTGCAACGCACTGTGGGGCTGCGCATTGCACTTACAGTCAGCATTCCATAGCTGCACTTTTGCCTAGGCTGACTTTTTTATTTAGCATTGTGTGGCTGCAAGCTGGCAATCCTATTACTTGATTTATTCCATTGAGGTGCAAGGTTTCACAACAGTTCCTTTCCTAGATTCTAAACCCATCTGATACCACCACTCTAGTCCACTAAATAGAAGCAAGAGAGTATGGGATATGTCTATCACACTTCTGATAGGTCATGTGAGGCAGAAGATCAGAGGGTGCCTAGGTACGGTCATATGTGAGAAAATGCTCTGTTGCTTTTAATTTAAGAATGATTTTTACTTATTGGTTTGTCACATTATTGTGCTAAGGAATACCAGATAATAAAACTTCATAGTTTGGGTATAGATTCACTTGATGTTTGTTTTACATTTTGACTATGAGAGTACAGATGTCAGAACCACGTTGGTGGTCCCATGGGACTTTTACATGCCACCCTTACCCATTTCTATTTTTATCAACTTTAGTGTAAATCAATTTATATTATATAAGATGATTGGGATTTTGGGGGCTGGTCTGCAGGTTTTCATTAGTCTGACTATAGGAAGTGAAGCCACTGTAGGGGTTTGTGGGAAAAGGCTGCCCTTTACATTGGCAATCCATGGAAAGAAGATGGCCCCCTTCATTGGATGTCAGTGGGAAGAAGACTGTCCTTTACATTGGAGGTCAGAGGGAAAAAGACTGTCCCCTACATTAGAATCAAAAGGAGAAAACATGGCACTTACATTAGTTGTAAGTGAAAAGGAGACTTACCCTTGCTATGATGTCAACGGTAGGCAGAATTCCTCTTACATGGGGGTCAGTGGGAGGAAGAATGTCTTAGTATTGTTAGTATTGCAGCCAGTCAGGGGAGGATGTCCCAGCATTGGTACCAGCGATCTCCACATCACTACTGTGTTTTGTAGTGACATACAGTACATAAGCAAATTTGGGGTGGAGGAACTTGACTGGTCTGCACAGAGTCCTGACCTCAACTCGATAGAACACCTTTGATAAATTAGAATGGAGACTGCGTGCCAAGTCTTCTCGTCCCCATCAGTGCCTGACCTCACAAATGCGCTTCTGGAAGAATGGTCATACATTCCCATAGACACACTCCTAAACCTTGTGGACAGCCTTCCCTGAAGATTTGAAACTGCAAAGGGTGGGTTATGGACTAAGACTGAGATGCCATTAAAGTTCATGTACGTGTAAAGGCAGGAGTCCCAATACTTTTGGTAATATAGTGTAGGTGTTGGTGAATGCTGGGAAGAACAAAGAAGTCTAACATTTTCAGAATTGTCTGTTCGTCTGCAGACTTTTCCTCAGTAACCGCGTGAAATGTAGTGGTGCATGCAGCAATAGAGGTATTATCTTTCTTTTTCACAGGTACATTATGTGTGTTTAGCATTTTCCAGTATGTGACAGGGTTGCTTCAAATATACTCTAACAACTACAGAAGGATTATGCAGTGGAACCTTGGGATAAGACTATAAATTATGAGGCCATAGGCATGCCCACAGGGTGTGCCAGGTGTGCCTGGGCACACCCTAATCACCCCCTGCGGCACAGATGCCCCCTGCTACTGACACCATCCACTGCTCTAATAACACTGTCCACTGCTCTACTAACACCAACCTCTGCCCTATCGACACGTCCACTGCTCTACTGACTGACACCATGCACTGTCCTACTGACACCATCCATGTTTTAATACACTTTCAAATGTTTGTTTACATTTATTGATAAGAGCGTTTGTGTGTATACACTGCTCAAAAAAAACAAAAAAGGAACACTTTTTTTTAATCAGAGTACAGTATAGCATCAAGTCAATTAAACTCCTGGGATAATGATCTGGTCAGTTAAGTAGCAGAGGGGGTTAATTCGTTTCAGCTGCTTTGGTGTTAATAAAATTAACAGGTTCACTAGATGGGCAACAATGAGATGACCTCCAAAACAGGCATGGTTTTACAGGTGGAGGCCACTGACATTTTTTTCTTACTCTTCTTTTCTGATTGTTTTTCACTAGTTTTGCATTTGGCTAGGGTCAGTGTCACTACTGTTAGCATGAGGCAATACCTGGACCCTATAGAGGTTGTACAGGCAGTCCAACTTCTCCAGGATGGCACATCATTACGTGCCATTGCCAGAAGGTTTGCTGTGTCTCCCAGCACAGTCTCAAGAGCATGGAGGAGATTCAAGGAGACAGACAGTTACTCTAGGAGAGCTGGACAGGACCATTGAAGGTCCTTAACCCATCAGCAGGATCAGTATCTGCTCTTTTGTGCAAGGAGGAACAGGATGAGCACTGCCAGAGCCCTACACGATGACGTCCAGCAGGCCACTGGTGTGAATGTCTCTGACCAAACAATCAGAAACAGACTTCATGAGGGTGGCCTAAGGACCCAACATTCTCTAGTGGGCCCTGTGCTCAATGCCTGGCACTGTGGAGCTTGACTGGCATTTGTCATTGAACACCAGAATTGGCAGGTCCGCCACTGGCGCACTGTGCTTTTCACAGATGAGAGCAGGTTCACCCTGAGCACATGTGACCAATGTGATAGGGTCTGGAAAAGCTTTGGAGAACATTTTGCTGCCGGTAACATTGTTCAGCATGACCAGTTTGGTGATGGGTCAGTGATGATCTGGAGAGGCATATCCATTGAGGGACGCACAGACCTCTACAGGCTAGACAATGGCACCCTGTCTGCCATTCGGTATCGGGATGAAATCTTTGGACCCATTGTCAGACCCTACACTGATGCAGAGGGTCCTGGGTTCCTCCTGGTGCACAACAATGCCTGGCCTCATGTAGCGACAGTATGCAGCCAGTTCCTAAAGGATGAAGGATTTGATACCATTGAATGGCCCCCCACACTCTCCTGACCTAAATCCAATAGAACACCTCTGGGAAGTTATGTTTCGGTCCATCGGATGCTGCCAGGTTGCACCTCAGTCTGTTCAGGAGCTCAGTGATGCCCTGGTCCAGATCTGGGAGGAAATACGCCAGGACACCATCCATTTTCTCATTAGGAGCATGCCTTGACGTTGTCAGGCATGCATACAAGCATGTGGGGGGGCCATACAAACTACAGAGTACTATTTTGAGTCACTGCAATGAAATTTCAGCAAAATAGACTAACCTGCTGCATTATTTTTTCACTTTGATTTTCGGGGTGTCTTTGAATTCATCCCTCTGTAAGTTGATAATTTTCGTTTTCCATCAAACGATGTGGCATCCTTTCCTTCCTAATACGTTACCCAGTCCATATCAGTATAGATATTCAGCATTATATTTTTCCCAAATGAGATCTGATGTGTTTTCAAAGTGTTCCTTCTATTTTTTTGAGTAATGTGTGTATATAAACAGTATCTCACAAAAGTAAGTACACCCATCACATTTTTGTAAATATTTTATTATATCTTTTCATGTGACAACACTGAAGAAATTACACTTTGCTACAATGTAAAGTAGTAAGTGTACAGCTTGTATAACACTGTAAATTTGCTGTCCCCTCAAAATAACTCAACACACAGCCATTAATGTCTAAACCGCTGGCAACAAAAGTGAGTACACCCCTAAGTAAAAATGTTAAATTTTTGTCCCAATTAGCAATTTTTCCCTCTCCGGTGACTTGTGACTCAAGGTCTCAGGTGTGAATGGGGAGCAGGTGTGTTAAATTTGGTGTTATCGCTCTCATTCTCTCATACTGGTCACTGGAAGTTCAACATGGCACCTCATGGCAAAGAACTCTCTGAGGATCTGAAAATAAAGAATTGTTGCTCTACATAAAGATGGCTTAGGCTATAAGAAGAATGCCAAGACCCTGAAACTGAGCTGAAGCACATTGGCCAAGACCATACAGTGGTTTAACAGGTCAGGTACCATTAAGAACAGGCCTCGCCATGGTTGACCAAAGAATTTGAGTGCACGTGCTCAGCGTCATATCCAGGGGTTGTCTTTGGGAAATAATGAGTGCTGCCAGCATTACTGCAGAGGTTGAAGGGGTGGGGGGTCAGCCTGTCAGTGCTCAGACCATATGCCGCACACTGCATCAAATTGGTCTGCATGGCTGTTGTCCCGAAGTCTCTTCTAAAAATGATGCACAAGAAAGCCCACAAACAGTTTGCTGAATACAAGCAGACTAAGGACATAGATTACTGGAACCTGATGAGGCCAAGATAAACGTATTTGGTTCAGATGGTGTCAAGCGTGTGTGGCAGCAACCAGGTGAGGAGTACAAAGACAAGTGTGTCTTGCCTACATTCAAGCATGGTGTTGGGAGTGTCATGGTCTGGGGCTGCTTGAGTGCTGCTGGCACTGGGAAGCTACAGTTCATTGAGGGAACCATGAATGCCAACATGTACTGTGACATACTGAAGCAGTGCATTACCCCCCCTTTGGAGACTGGGCTGCAGTGCAGTATTGTATCAGTTGTGGATTTTTTACAAATGTCCCCATACATTTGTAATAATCTCTCTCACCCACAGGTGGTTTTAAAAAGGCTGCTGCATACTTAATGAGCCATGTGGTTGTGGGGGATGTGCAGCCATGTGGTGATGCAAAAAGGAGTGAGGAATGGTCAAGAGGAATGACCACATCCTGTGGGTGGTTTTTTGTATACAGGACCATAAAAAGGGGTATTTAGCATGAGAAAATGCCCTTTTGCCTCTCTCTCTCTCTTCTTGGATGATCAGCTGTGGTACAGCCATGATGCAGCAATGCCTTGCTTGTTTGTTCCAGAGATCCATTGGAAGCTGACCAGAGCTAAGTATTTATTTGATATTCTTGGGACAAGGGTTGTATGTTTAAGAAGCGTATTTCTGCTGTTTACAGACCATAGGCTGTTCATGTGTTAGGCATTGTTATATCTGCCAGTCTTGTGATATGTTCCTAATATTGTAATAGTTTATATGTACAGCATGCTTTGTTTAGTAAAAGCACATTTATACACCGCAAAGGTCAAAGTTTCCTTGTTTGTACCGCAAAGTAACCTTGCTAGATAGACGCAAGCAAAACAAGTATTCCAACATAATGACCTGAAATACACCTCCAAGATGACCACTGCCTTGCTAAAGAAGCTGAGGGTAAAGGTGATGGCCAAACATGTCTCCTGACCTAAACCCTATTGAGAATCTGTGGGGCATCGTCAAATGGAAGGTGGGGGAGCACAAGGTCTCTAACATCCACCAGCTCCATGATGTCGTCATGCAGGAGTGGAAGAGGGCTCCAGTGGAAACCTGTGAAGCTCTGGTTTAGCCATTAATGGCTGTATGTTGAGTTATTTTGAGGGGACAGAAAATTATACAAGCTGTACACTCACTACTTTACATTGTAGCAAAGAGTCATTTCTTCAGTGTTGTCACATGAAAAGATATAAAAAATATTCACACAAATGTGAGGGGTGTACTCACTTTTATGAGATACTGTATATGTGTCTGTGTGGTATGTATGTACAGTATGTATGTATGTATGTGTGTGTATATATATATATATATATATATATATATAGTGACATGTTAGGTATGTATTTACTTGATGTGACATCATCTTTCACATTATACAAAAAAATTGGGCTAACTCTACTGTTTTTTTTTTTTTTTTTTTATTCATGAATAAAAAAAATTGCGTTTAAAAAAAACTGCCGCGAAAATACCATATGACATAAAAAATTGCAACACACCCCATTTTATTCTATAGGGTCTCTGCTAAAAATATATATACATATATGTGTGTGTTTGGGGGTTCTAAGTAATTTTCTAGCAAAAAAAGTAGATTTTTACATGTAGGAGCGAAGTGCCAGAATAGGCTTGGAAAGGAGGGGGTTAAAAATATATATATATATATATATATATATACTGTATATATATATATAATATATGACATGGTCTGGTCCCAGTTTTCTTGGTGTAGCTACATTTATCTGATCTCCCGGTTGCTGAATACTGACAGGAGGAAGGCAGAGGGAAAAAAGTTGTATCCTAAATTAAACGTCCACTTTGGATCTTATTAAATATATCTACCCAAAATATGAGAAAATAGCATTTCTCTCCAAATACCAGTTATGTGTTATAGTGTTACCAGGTATAGCCTCACCTTATTGCATAGGACCCACTTTTTCATAGGTCCAATATGCACTTTTTGAAAACAAGAATAAAGACTACTGAAACCATCACATCCATTCCCCAGAGGTGTTAATCCTCCCACACAATTTCAGGTATAAGTGGAATAATAATGGAATCCAGTTGCACAAGTACCATAGTAATGCTGAATAGGAGCTTCCTACTGCTCTTTGCTCCCCGATCTGCTCTCCATGTATACATCCCGGAGCTGCCACTGGAGCTTCCTGGAGTATTGTAATATCACCAAAAAGCTCCATTCTACGTGCCACTGTGACTTTGTCAATGGCAATGTGACATACCAACCATTAAATCATATGTAATGATTAGGTTTTTTTACACTCAGCTGTCAGCGGGTAACCCTCTGACAGCTAATGAGTCATCTGTTGTTAAGGATGTGGCAGCTGGCCGGGGAAATCGGTGGATACTAATATCCGGCGTTTATTTACTCATATTCAACTCCCCACAACAGCTTCCTCACAGCGAGTCGTGGTCTCTATCCCCTGGTTGGGTGGACACCCTTACCTATCTAGGTGTTCAGGTAACTAGAAACCGAAAGGATTACTATACCCTGAATCTCCTTCCACTCATTCCTAGGCTCCAGCACCTGGTCCAGGTGTGGAAGAAAATTCCTCTTTCCCTGCTGGGTCGGATTGCCCTCCTAAAAATGAAATTTCTCCCGGTGGTGCTCTATTTTTTGCCTCATTCCCCCTTATGGGTTCAGAAGGCATTCTTTGGCAAATTGGATGGCATTATTAGCTCCTTCCTCTGGTCCCCTGGGGTTCCCAGGATTGGCCTGCGGGCCCTCCAGGAGCCCTGGGGTAATGGGGGTCTTGCTCTCCCGGACTGGCGTAAGTACTACCTGGCTGGGCAGATGGTATTTGCACGACGTTGGCCACGGGCAGATGACAGGGATTCCACTACGGTCTTGGAGGCCGCTCATTTGGGTTCATATGAGAGCCTCCGTTTGGCGCTGTATAGGGGGGTGGGCTCGGACCTTCCGCTGACAGCATCCATGAGGGCTACCATTGGGGCGTGGGGTCAGACTGTGAGGTTGGCCTGCCCCAGCTATGTTGGCCTTTCCCCAGCCACTCCCCTTTGGATGAATCCCAAACTCCCTCATTTTTACCGTTTACAGGACCCTATGATGTGGGCAACTGTTGGGGTTAAGACATTGGGGGACATCACCACGGAGGAGGCCCTGCTGTCCTTTGACAATTTTTGTACTCGACATGACCTACCTACTACCCATTTTTTTAGGTACCTGCAGTTGCGCCATGCCTTTGGGTGCCAGTTTACTGACTCCACTATTGAATCTGTCCCATCTGACCTGGAGTTGATGCTGTCCAATCCTGACCTTACTAAGACTTTGTCCACTGTTTACAAGGATCTCTTTAAGCTGACACCGCCGAGTATTGTTAAATGCAAAGAACGCTGGACTGCTGAAATTCCTGAGCTCCAGGGGGAGGACTGGGATGATCTATGGGTGGAATCCTTTAAACATCTGATTGCTGCCAGGGACAAACTTATCCAATTTAAATTTCTCCATAGGATATACTATACTCCTGCCCGCTTAGCTAAAATCTATCCCACCTCCTCCGCTGAATGCTGGCGCTGCTCTGCCTCCCCGGCGGATGCGACGCATATTTTCTGGGATTGCGCGCTGATTCGGCAGTACTGGTCTGAGGTTGCTGCCTGTTTGGGGAGGCTGCTGATGACCCCGGTGCCGTTGATCCCAAGCGTCTGTCTCCTGGGTTTGGTGGAGGAGGGGGTTCCCTCGGTGGCCCTTAGAACACTTTTGACTATCCTATTGTTTTATGCCAAGAAAGCCATATTGTTGCATTGGAAGAAGGTGGCCCCGCCTACCTTATTGTACTGGAAGGGGTTGGTGAATGCTGTCCTGCCTCTGTATAAGGCGGCCTATCAGTCCAGAGGCTGCCCCAAGAAGTTTGAGAGGGTGTGGAGGGCATGGGTGGAGTCTTCTGACACGGTGCGCTAAATGTCTTCTGAAACTTGCACTGATGTTGTTCACCTAATTAAGTGATGCTTTTCTGTGTGAACTGGGGGCCGGGACGACTGGATGCTGATTCCGGAGGTTTAGTCGTTCCGGGTCCTATCTTTATGACTTGGTGATTAAGTATTTGTTCAATTGGGGTTGGGTTGCCTGGGTTGGTTGGGGGGGGATTACAGTTTTTGCTTTTTCACTGTGTATGTGTGGTTCCCCCATGTTGTGGGGAGCCGGATTTTTTTTTTTCTTGTCGTTTGTTTTGCTTGTACCAAACTTAATAAAAAGAAATTTACAAAAAAAAAAAAAAGGATGTGGCAGCTGGCTTCTCGGCCAGCTCTCCAGCGACCAGCTCAATGTGATAAATTACCGCATGAAAAAATGTGGTAATTATGGCTCAATCAAGCAAAAACTGCATTCAATATTTAACGCAAAATTCTTAGTGAATTGCACTTTCAAAACTGATTTAACGCAAGAGCTATTTTACCCCATGTTATTTGCCTCTTAGTGACATTAACTCCTAGTAAATTCACAGTATAGAGAGATTGGTGGAATCACTGTGGAGTCTTTTTGCATTTTCATTTCTGGATGGAGAAGTTCTTGGAAGATCATTATTAGTGTCTTTAAAGTTGAACTTCTATAAATCTGCGACATTCTTTTCATATTTGGATATTTACTTGTTTGACAGATTGTGTTCTCATGTATTAATACAGTGTATTTTGTGTGGGAGAGGATTGGATGAACCACACTTTTCTGAATATATATATATATATATACATTGTGTGTGTGGTGGTATTCGCGTATTCAGTGCAGGCTGGCTCCATATTATTTATGACATAACAGTTTTTTGCAGAGAAAGAGTATTATTTTTTATATATATATATATTTAGGCATCACATCTCAAAAAATAAGACACTTGTGGCTAAGTCAGTTCTGTTTTACATTTTTTAATTCTGCTTTTTTTTTTTTTTTTAAGGTTGCAGATATTTTAGGCTCATTATGCTCTTAGTTTTTAGAAAGTCCCTTATTCAAACAAATGCTGTGGACAAGGACAAGGTAAAATCAATCACTATCAGGGTCCCCTGCATAAGTCATAGCCTGACATTCTTGACCCTTTGCCCTTGTCAAATTTAGCATTTCATTAATGATTGTCATCCTTACTCCTGATTGGATGTTATTGACAACTTTCCTGTTTATTAAGCCGAGATGTCACCTCCAGCCTTTTGCTGAGTACAGTATCTTGCTTTTTTCTTTGTCTACTGTTTTTGGCTAATAGCTTCCAGTACGACGTTTCACTTACAGTTGTAATAGTTTCTGTTCTCCTTAGCTTTCTACTGTGTAGTTATTATATGTGTTCCTTGCTTTGTTTTTTCTTTATGTCAAGAAAGGCCATTATGTTCAGTAAGATCAATCATATGTTCAACAACGGAAAGTAGTCAGGGGTCCAAACAGTCCCTACTGCTCTGTTCTTACCAGTATAACTATAAGAAAAATCGTAAAGGGATATTCAGGCCAGATGCTCAAAACTATCTGACATGTAGCAGATAAAAGCCATTGGTAGCAGCCTGGGAAGTTAAAGGAAAACTCCCCTGTTAACTATATTTTCCATAATTCTGCTAATATATCCAGATTTCCTTTTTATTAAAACAGAACATTTGCTAAATTGCTACTAATCTTTTCTAACATTGTGTTCTCAGTAATTTGATTTCACTAAGAAATATTCTGGTTGACACCTATATTGCACTTTCCCCATCGCACTTTACTGCACCACCTGCGTGCGTATGTGTGTGTATATGTATACACACACATAAAATCACTGCTCAAAAAAATCAAAGAAACACTTTTGAATCAGGGTAAAGCATGAAGTTAATTAAACTCTTGGGATATTGATCTAGTCAGTTATATAGCAGAGGAGGTTGTTAATCAGTTTTAGCTGCTTTGGTTTTAATGAAATGAACGTGCACTAGATGGGCAACAATGAGACACCTTTGAGCCCATGGAATTGCGGCAAACTGCAGTGCTTAAAATTCTCCATAGGCAACGCTTTAAAAGCCTTTACAGGTTACCAGTTTAGAGTAGCACAAGAGATCTGGTGCTGGAATTATTGCTCTCGTTCTGACGTTCGTGACAATATCTCACCTGCGTGCGGGAGTAACGTATGCGTTCACATTTGCACGTATGGTCTGAGCACTGACAGGCTGACTCCCCACCCCTTCAACTGGCAGCACTCATACGTCTATTTCCCAAAGACAACCTCTGGATATGACGCTGAGCACGTGCACTTAACTTCTTTGGTCGACCATGGTGAGGCCTGTTCTCAATGGAACCTGTCCTGTTAAACCGCTGTATGGTCTTGGTCACGGTGCTGCAGTATAGTTTCGGGGTCTTGACAATCTTTTTATAGCCTAGGCCATCTTTATGTAGAGCAACAATTCTTTTTTCAGATCCTCAGAGAGTTCTTTGCCGTGAGGTGCCGTAATGAACTTCCAGTGACCAGTGTGAGCGTGATAACAACAAATTTAACACACCTGCTCCCCATTCGCACCTGAGACCTTGTAACACTAACGAGTCACATGACACCGGGAGGGAAAATGGCTAATTGGGCCCAATTTGGACATTTTCACTTAGGGGTGTATTCACTTTTGTTGCCAGAGGTTTAGACATTAATGGCTGTGTGTTAAGGTTCTTTTAAGAGGACAGTACATTTACACTCTTATATAAGCTGTACACTCACTACTTTACATTGTAGCAAAGTGTAATTTCTTCAGTGTTGTCACATGAAAAGATATAATATAATAAAATATTTACAAAAATGTGAGGTGTGTATTCACTTTTGTGAGATACTGTGTGTGTGTGTGTATGTATACATGGCCACTTTATGAGGTACACCTTGTTAGTACCAGGTTGGACCCCCTTTTTTCCTTCAGAACTGACTTATATCTTCATAGCATTATTTCAACAAGGTGTTGGAAACATTCCTCAGAGATTTTGGTCCATAGTGACATGATAGCATCACGCATTTGCTGCAGATTTGTCGGCTGCACATCCATGATGTGAATCTCCCATTCACTACATCCCAAAGGTGCTCTATTGGGTTGAGATCTGGTGATTGTGGAGGCCATTGGAGTGCAGTGAACTCATTGTCATGTTATAGAAACCAGTGGTGAGATGATTTGAGCTTGGGGACATGGTGCATTATCCTGCTGGAAGGAGCCATTAGAAGATGGGTACACTGTAGTCATAAAGGGATGGACATGGTCAGCAACAATACTCAGGTAGGCTGTGGCTTTCAAACAATGCTCAATCGATACTAAGGGACTCAAAGTGTGCCATAAAAATTTCCCCACACCATTACACCACTACCACCAGCCTGAACTATTGATACAAGGCAGAAAGGATCCATGCTTTCATGTTATTTTTGGCAAATTCTGATCCTACCATCTGAATGTCGCAGCTGAAATCGAGACTCATCAGACCAGGCAATATTTTTCCAATCTTCTATTGTCCAATTTTGGTGAGCCTGTGCGAATTGTAACCTCCATTCCCTATTCTTAGCTGACAGGAGTGACACTAGACGTGGTCTGCTGCAGTTCATCTGCTCCAAGGTTCAATGTGTTGTGCGTTCAAAGATGGTATTCTGCATACCTTGGTTGTAATAAGTTGTTATTTGAGTTACTGTTGTTTTTCTATCATCTCAAACCCGTCTGCCCATTCTCTTCTGACCTCTGACATCAACAAGGCATATTCATTCACACAACTTCTGCTCACTGGATATTTTCTCTTTTTCAGACCATTCTCTGTAAACTCTAGAGATGGTTGTGCGTGAAAATCTCAGTAAATCAGCAGTTTTTGAAATACTCAGACAAGCACATCTGGCACCAACAACCATGCCACCTTCAAAGTCACTTAAATCCCCTTTTTTCCCCATTCTGATGCTCGGTTTGAACTTCAGCAAGTCATCTTCACCATGTCTATATACCAAAATGCATTGAGTTGCTGTCAGGTGATTGCCTGATTAGCAACTTGTGTTATCAAGCAATTGCACGGGTGTACCTAATAAAGTGCCCGATGAGATGCGTGTGTGTGTGTATATATAATACACTATGTTTCCAAAAGTATAAGGACACCACCTTTACACGCACATGAACTTTAATGGCATCTCAGTCTTAGTCCATAGGGTTCAATATTGAGTTGGCTTTGCAGCTGTAACAGCTTCAATTCTTCTAAGAAGGCTGTCCACAAGGTTTAGGAGTAGGGATAGACCAATTATCGGCAAGGCCGATATTTCGGGGGCCAATATGCACTTTCCCCGATATATATCGGTATCGGCCCCAGAACTGGCCGATATTGCCGATATTTTTGTGATGTCATTCTGCCTTCTTAGGCCGCCTCCCCCACCTTTTACAGCCTCGTCTGGAGTCGGGACTAGTCTGGCGGGAGTGTATCACAGCCATACACCCACCCACAGCAGCCCGGTGCCAGCCAGCCACCCACATCCACAGGCCCTGTACCAGTGAGCCAGTCCACCACCCACAGGCCCTGTATCAGCCAGCCACCCACAGGCCCTGTACCTGCCAGCCACAGGCATTGTACCAGCCAGCCACCCACAGTCCCTGTACCAGCCAGCCACCCACAGCCCCTGTGCCAGCCCACCCACCACAGGGTGCCAGCCAGCCACCCACCCACCACAGGGTGGCAGCCAGCCAGCCACCACAGGGTGCCAGACAGCCACCCACCCACCACAGGGTGCCAGACAGCCACCCACCACAGGGTGCCAGTCAGCCAGCCACCCACCACAGGGTGCAAGCCAGCCAGCCACCCACCACAGGGTGCAAGACATCCAGCCACCCACCACAGGGTGCCAGCAAGACAGCCATTAAGCATTAAACAAAAATTAACATGTTCAGTACCAGATTTGTGTCAAAAATTTTTTTCAAAACTTTAAATGTACAAAATATCGGCTCATATCGGCTGATACCGATATGCGATGGCCAAAATATTGGTTTCGGTATTGGCCCTGAAAAAAACATATCGGTCTATCCCTATTTAGTAGTGTATATGGGAATGTTTGATCATTCTTCCAGAAGTGCATTTGTGAGGTCAGGCACTGATGTTGGGTGAGAAGGGCTGGCTTGCAATCTGCCCTCTAATTCAACCCAAAGGTGTTCTATCAGGTTGAGGTCAGGACTCTGCAGGCCATTCAAGTTCTTCCACCCCAAACCCACTCATCCAGGTCTTTATGGACCTTGCTTTTTGCACTGGTCCAAATCATTTGGTGGAAGGGGGATTATGGTGTGGGGTTGTTTTTCAGGGGTTGGGCTTGGCCCCTTAGTTCCAGTGACGGGAGCTCTTAAGGTGTCAGCATACCAAAACATTTTGGACAATGTCATGTTCCCAACTTTGTGGGAACAGTTTGGGGGATGGCCCCTTCCTGTTCCAACATGACTGCACACCAGTGCACAAAGCATGGTCCATAAAGACATGGATGAGCAAGTTTGGGGTGGAGTAAATTGACTGGCCTGCTCAGAGTCCTGACCTCAACCTGATAGAATACCTTTGGGATGAATTAGAACGTAGACTGCCAGCCAGGCCTTTTCGTCCAACGTCAGTGCCTGACCTCACAAATGCGCTTCTGGAAGAATGGTCAAACATTCCCATAGACACACTCCTAAACCTTGTGGACAGCTATCCCAGAATGGTTGAAGCTGTTATAGCTGCAAAGGGTGAGCCAACTCAATATTGAACCCTACGGACTAAGACTGGGATGACATTAAAATTCATGTGCATGTATGTTTCATGTGCATGTAAAGGCAGGCGTCCCAATACTTTTGAAAATATTATCTATCTATCTATCTACTAAATATATTTGGATGGCAGGCGCTCACCTCCCAAAGTAGCCTCCTCCAGTGAAATGATGTTCTCGCTGTCTCTTGGCACCTACCACATGGAAGCATTGTGCGCTGAGTTGCATGCATGGTTTAGTGTACAACTAGAAAACATTGTTGGCAGGTTAAAATCTGAGCTTTTATTGAGCAGGAGTCATACAGAGTCTCTTATGCAATAAAAGCCTACCTGCCAACAGTTTTTTTTAAAAAAAAACTTTAGTTCCAATTTAATTGTTAATTGAGTTTCATTATAAGAAGTATGGAAACTGTCAATGCTGCAGTAGCCTTTGATTTAGCATAATAGACAAGAAATGCTAGTTGCCTGGCTGCCACGTTAAATCAATGATTTTAGTAGAAGCATTGCCCCAGAGCTAGTAAGAAGATCAGGAGTTTGGACTTTTATGATCCGCTTGATCCAGGATAATGTCTCACACAGTATGCTATTCAGATCAGCATAACAGTCAAGCAACTAGCATTTTCAGAAGAAGATTAGCAGTGACAGTCTGTTCATTTCTCTTAGAGCAGGTTTCCTTTAATCATTTTCATTGCCATATGTTTTTCTCTCTTTTTTTTTTTTTGTGCTGTGATTTAACAGAACTGTCTTGTGGGTATTCATTCAGGTAGGGGTGAAGCTACAAAAAGAAAATATTTTTTATAAAGCAAACGGATTGTGCTTAAACCACCCCAACAGGCATATGTATGTAAGTATAAAAATACATTATTCAACAGGTCCATATATTGGATAAAGTGCAGCCCTTAATTCTTGACTCATGAGTTATTTTCCACCTGAGTAGCCTATTATGACTATATTGATGTTATCCATGGTATGTAGAATTCTATCCTTGAATCCATGACAAGTATGCACAAAGAGTAATGTCTTATTGGGAGTTACTTTACCGTTCAGTACTTTATGCTCAATGACATCCCACTCTTTCCCCCTCCCTTCCTCCCCACCTCTCACATACTACCCTTTGTAGTGTATTAACACAGACCAGGCTGTACAGGTTGCTTCTTTATTCACTGAACACCACGCATGAAACTAAACTTCAGCCACACCCAGCTCCCAGACATATACATAATTGTAACATTTTGCAGACAGCAACTTAACCCATTGCTTACCATACTACATTCCCTCCTCTCTTTGAATAAAACATAACATGCACGACGTATTAATAAGATTAACAAAATGCATGGATGAACAACTAAAAATTTAAACTATAAACTCCTGACTATACACATAGTCCTTAAGGTAGGCTGGTGGATTCGTTGCTCGTTTTTCTCTTGGCCATTCCGATGTGGATGGTTGTGGATTGAAGTCTGGATCACTGGCAGTATCATCACTACTCTTTGCCTGTTCGCCGTCTTCCGATACTTGACCTTCTGACTCAATAAATTTCTTCACAAATGAGGAATTACGCACTTTTGTGTGTCCATCTAAATCCTCTAAAACCACTTGAGTACCTCTTTTTACCTTTACAACATAAGGCTCAGGTTCAAAGGACGGAGCCAGTTTGTTAAACCGATCATTTTGAAGCAACACCTTATCACCCTGTTGAAGGCCACTAGGTTGACAATGGCGGCGGTGGTTTGCATACTGTTCAGCCCGGATCTTCCTTTCCTCATCAATATGCCGAAAAGGTTTCTGACTCGTAGGAGGACCCCCAATGTCTGGCAATTTTGTCCTGAATTTGCGACCACAAAGAAGTTCCGCAGGACTAACTCCAGTGACAGTATGCGGAGTTGTGCGATAAGCCAAAAGAAACCGCCACAGTTCCTTTTTCCAGTCTCTTCTCTCTAAATGAGCAATACGCAAAGCTTTTAGCAAGGTTCGATTCTGGCGTTCCACTTCCCCGTTAGCCTGTGGCCAGTATGGAGTTGTACGATGATGTTCAATAGCATTTGATTTCAGATAATCCTGAAATTCCTGAGAAGTAAATTGGGCACCATTATCACTCACAATCCGTTTAGGCAACCCATGAGACGCAAAAATGCTCTCCAACCCCTCAAGTTGATGATGTAGCTTTAGTGAGAACTACCACCTCTTGCCACCTTGAATAATAGTCCACAACAACTAAAAGATGGTGTCCAGATGGAATGTCACACAGATCAATGGCTAAATCTTCCCATGGTCTCTCAGGTAGAACAGTGTGAGTTACCGGTTCAGGTCTGTACCGCACCGTAAATCGATACGGTAACAATCTGAGAACCCATCTTTCAATTATGGTGGATGGTTTTGAGCGTGGCGAATATATCACTTCCAGAGGCTTGTGGTCTGTGATGATTTCAAAATCAAGGCCGTAGAGATAGGTGTGAAACCTTTCACAACCCCAAACAACAGCCAAAGCTTCTTTCTCAGTATGAGAATAACGTCTCTCTACATCAGTAAGGGATCTGCTTGCATACTGAATAGGCCTGTAATCGCCTGTGCATTGTCTCTGAACCAAGATGGCGCCTAACCCCACAGGACTAGCATCGACAATAACTTGGGTGTGTGCGGTAGGATTGAAATAAGCCAAAGTTGTGGCGCAAGTCAGCCGTCTCTTAAGTTCATCAAATGCACCTTGTTCCAAAAGGCCCCACTTCCAAGGGACTGCTTTGCGAGTCAACAATCTCAAAGGTTCACTGACAGTCGCCATATCTGGAATAAACTTGGCACAGTAATTCACTAGCCCAAGAAAACTGTGTATTTCTGCAGGGTTTTCAGGATTTCTGGCATCAGACACAGCTTTAATTTTACAGTCCTCCGGACCAATGTCCCTGTCAGACAGCACATGGCCCATAAAAGTCATTTTATTCATTTGAAATGTGCACTTCTTCTCATTTAATGTTAACCCTTTCTCCTTCAAGCGATTTAGCACTGCACAGAGACGTTCATCGTGCTCCTGTGTGTTTGTTCCCCACACAATTATATCATCAGAAATGTTATGCGTGCCTTCACAACCATGTAGCACTTGCTGAATCACATGTTGATAGGCCTCCGGTGCTGATGATACGCCAAACATCAACCTCTTGTATCTGAAAAGACCTTTATGGCTTGCAAATGTAGTGATGACTCTAGATGCTGGGGTCAATTCAATCTGATGATAACCCCATTTCAAATCCAGTTTACTGAAGACACTTGCCCCATTCATTGCATGTAGAACATCTTCAATAGTGGGAATTGGATGTCTCTCTCTCTCTGCACAGCTTGGTTAGCACATCTCATGTCCACACAAATCCGAATATCTGTGCCCTTTGGTACAACAACTAACGGCGATACCCACGGAGTGGGTCCTTCCACAGGTTCAATAATGTCAAGGTCTAGCAGCTCTGCCAGTTTGTGCTCAACAGGTGATCTCAGGCTATAAGGAAGTCTGCGTACTGGCTGTGCAATAGGCTTTACATGTGGATCAATGTGAAGCTCCAACTGAAAATCCTTTAATTTTCCAAACCCAGAGAAGCAATCTTTAAATTCCTCTTTCAATGCAGAAATAGCAGGAGACACCATATTCACTCTTGCGCTGCCTACATCACGGCCAATCTTTAACACCCCTAGTGCCATTGCGGTTTGACGACCAAGCAGAGGCGACCCTGTGCCATCTACAACATAGAATTCGGTCTGCACTGGAGGACCAGTCTCATGTGTTTGAACAGAGGTATAAAATTTGCCTTTAAGTTGTAGTGGTGTACTGGAGCCATAAGTATAAATCTGTTTAGTGGTGTTACACAATTTAAGGTGATTTTCTCTGCCATTAAGACTGTGCCAAGAAGCTAAGTCCATAACATTGCATGTAGCTCCAGAGTCAATCAGCACTGACACATCTGTATTTCCAATCTTAATGGTTAATGTCCCAGCTTGCAAAGAACACAGGGAGAATATAAATTCACAGTCAGGAGCACTCTCTTTATCCTCAGCTATAACATTTACTCGTGCAGATGGTCCTTTGGTTTTGTTTTGTTTTGGGTTTGTTATCTCTGGTTGTACTTCTACACACAGCTGCAAAATGACCTGTCTTTCCACAAGCATAGCACGTTTTATTCTGTACCACAGTGCAGTCCTGACTTGTGTGTCCCTCTCTGCCACATTTACTGCAGGTTATATGTAAAGTCCTCTTTGGAAAACTCTCTTTCCTACTCCAGATATTCCTAATATTATAGGTAGGTTTGGAGACTGTATTGACAGATGCAGTGTCCTTGGTTTCAATATGCAGAGCCTGGAGCTCAGACAGTTCAATGGTTCTTGCAATCTCCTGCAGACTAGTAAGTGTGAGACTAGGTTCTCTCAATAATCTCCTCCTGAGGTGCACAGATGTGCATTTCTCTATGACCTGATCTCTGATTATCTCCTCAATTACAGTCCCAAAATCACAAGACTTTGCCAGATATTTCAGCCTAGTCACATAACTGTCTGTGGTTTCTCCCGGTTCTTGCACAGCCTGTCTAAACTTATATCTTTCATAGGGAATATTTTTCTTTGGCTCAAAGTACTCACTCAGTCTATTCATGGCTGTCTCATAGTCTGAATCATCCCCTGTTGCTCCCAGGGTTTCAAAAATGTCCTGAACTTGAGGTCCAGCTAGATGCAGCAGCATGGCTCTCTTCTGAGCAGGTGCAGTCACTCCTGTGGCTATAACACAGAGCTGAAATCCCTTCTTCCACTTGTCCCAGCGCTGTGAGAGACTAGTGTGGTCTCCAGACACATCAAACGGTCCGATAGCCGGTAAATCCAGGAAACTAGCCATCCTCATAGCCAAAATGTAGTGTATTAACACAGACCAGGTTGTACAGGTTGCTTCTTTATTCACTGAACACCACGCATGAAACTAAACTTCAGCCACACCCAGCTCCCAGACATATACATAATTGTAACATTTTGCAGACAGCAACTTAACCCATTGCTTACCATACTACACCCTTGTATTCCCTCCTCTAATTCTCTACCTCTTTTAGGGATGGATGTCATCCACCCTCTACATTCTCCTCTTTTTTTTTTTTTTTTTTTTCTCTCGCCCTCCCCCCCCCCCCTCATTCATTCACACTATCCACTAGCATCTTTTACTGCTCACTTTATTTTACTCAAGTCAACTTATTGGAAACAGTTTTAACATTATGACTTCGATGGTCATGAGGTACCGGTCGAGGTCTTCTCTATTCCTTACATTCAAGACCAAGGTCTCATATAGTTTCCTCGCTTGCATTTTACTATCTTCAATGCTAAATGTAATGTATTTGAATTTGCTATTTTTGTTGCCTTGTTCTTGAACGGTTAACACTACAAAACTGTATTTCATTGTACCATTTGACAATGTGCCTGTTCACCATTTATTCGTCCCTCTCTCCTAGAGGGACTGAAATGCTTTTGTTTTGTACTATGTTTGTTCTATCTCAATAAAACCAAATTGTTTAAAAAAAAAAAAAAAAGTGCAGCCCTTAAAGCAAATAAAATAGTCAACAATATTTATAGTCAGCTGGCATGCATAAGACAGTACAAAATTAATGGACGGTATGTAAACGCACAATAGACCAGTGGAATGGAAGTAATGTTGCATATATTAAAAATTCATAAATCAGAATCCATCAGTGGTTTGAATGCTTTATAAAAGACTAAACTTATTGCAAAGGGAAAACTATAAATATGTTATATGTTACGCAGCAAGGATAGGATTTAATTGCTGATCAAAGTTTATTTAAAAGCATTTTTTTTGTTTTAAATAAAATAATGGAGGGGTTCACCCTCTCTGCTTGTGCCAGTGGCCACTGTCCCCTGGACTAAGAGGTAAGGGAAAAAACAAAATTTACTGTTGTCACAACCACACTATAATCTTCCAATGAGGGATACTTAACCAAAGTGAAGGTTATTCCTTCACTTTGGGGAGATTTCTCGTTGCTGTTGTGACTACAGAGCAGGAGCAAGGAGAAATCTCCTTAATAAGACACAGTTGGTAACAAAAACAAAAAACTTGACAAGGGTTTAACCATTAGCTTAAAAAAAAAAAAAAGTTTTGACTGTAGGGCTCTTTCACACGGGCGTTCCTTTTTTTTTGCCCGATCAGGTCCTTTTTTTTTTTTTGTAACGGACACGGATGACACTTGTGTCATCCGGTCCGTATGTCCGTTTTTCATCCCATCCGTTTGCGGATGAAAAACTGACATAATGCATGTCTATGTAAAAACGGATGTCTGCGGATGACACCACTGACATCCGTTTTTGCTTCAGTTCCGTTTTTTGAAAGGAAGAAAAAATAGGGTTCTCCTCCGTTCAAAAAAACTGAACTGAACTGAACTGACAAAAAACGGATGTCAGAGGATGATCATCCTCTGACATCCGTATTTACATAGAGATACATTATGTCCGTTTTTCATCCGCAAACGGATGGGATGAAAAACGGACATACGGAACGCCCGTGTGAAAGAGCCCTTAGATGTTCTTTAAAGGGCCATATACACTATCAGATTATCTGAAGACTTTTTCCTTCAGATTTACCTTTTCTATGTAGTGCAAGGGCCTGCCGGATTGCATACAAATTGAAAGTGTTTAGGTTTGACCTCATATTATATGGTTTTGGTAAGTCTACAGACAAAAGTCTTCAGATAATCTGATAGTGTGTATGGCCCATTAAGGAACCCATGTTTCAAACCAATCCATGTGATATTTAACCACCTGTAGACAAAAAAAAAAAAAAAAAAAGTCAAAGTACACACTATGCTTCTGTTCCACTTTCACTCCCCTAATTGTAATTGCTGGCCATTCCCAGCTGCCAAAATGACAGCTAAGAGTTGCTGTTTAAATACAGCAGCTGTTATAGCTACTGCTGTCAGAAAAACAAACTTTCTGACAAATTGTTTAAAAATACTGTTCAGACTCTGGATAGGTAGAAGTAATGGTATTATGTCAGCTAAAACAACTTGACAAGCAGACATCTGTCAGCGCATACGAAAATAAATGCTACTGTATGTATAAATAAAAGCTGAATTTGAAATAATAAAAAACAATATGATGTTCAAACTTTTGACTTCTTTCTTTAATAACTACATAACATAGTACTTGTACTTTTACTTTCAGTACTTGAGTAGCAATTTTCTTTTCAAAACTACTGATACTTTTATTTCAGTACTTGAGTAGCAAAATTTTTAAAAAAACTACTTGCAATACTTAAGTACAAAAAATGATTAATATTTTAGTACTTCTACTCAAGTCACTTTTTAATCGAGCACTTCCACTTCTACTCAAGTCACTTTTTGATCGAGCACTTGTACTTTTACTCAAGTATGGGTTCCGAGTACTTTATACAACTCTGATCAGAACCATGCATAAGCGTTGGTGAGGGTGCACATCAGAGGTTATGGGAGATATAGTAGAGGATATGGGAGATATAGTCTGACCGGTGGGCATGAAAGGGAAAAGAGTTATTGCTTCCCCACTAGAAGTTATGGGGGAAGTGCTGTGACTGGAAGATGCATATGTAAGGTAAATAGCAATTTAGAAATGGATAGTATCAAAAATACTTTAACCATGTAAACAGAGAAGTTAATTTTAGGGTTTAATTCTGTTTTAATCATCGATCCAAGAGGTAAACTATTACCTAACTATTTCTCAAGGTTGATAAGGTGTGCCACACAGACACACCGATAGCACATGTCTGCACTCTGCTTGGCACAAAACAGTGTTAGGTCTTTAAAAGCAGGACTGGATGAATCCCAAAGAAGAAGTCAGAGTTGTTTCACAGTACTAGAGCGGCCAACATATTTGGCATCTCTGTATTGTTAAAAAGGCATCAAATGTGTGTCTGGTTATGTGAAGCCTATATAAAAAATGAATGAATATTTATGATCCAGTAGGCATATTCTTGGAGACCACTGATGAAACTGTTTATACTCAGCCCTTAGTGGATCTGGAGCTGCTTGACTAACAGTTGAGAAGCTGCCAGTCAATAGAGTTAGTGAGAAAAAGCCAGGATCTTCCCCATGCAGAAATTAGAACAGGGGGAGACTAGAAATAAAAGTACCATGGAGGTTTGTGGGAGAGGATGTATACAGCATGGGGGAGACTGGGCAGGGATTTTCTACATGCATCTGATTAGAGGAAAGCTTCTGGAGAGGAAAGAGAACAAGATCATCACACACATTCAGCACTCTTGCTATCTGCCTCCTGTATTTACATCTGTGGATGAAGGATAAAATAACTCCTAAAGTAATATACAGATTACCACTTCCCTGTACTTCAAATGTACACTATTACATAAAAAGACAGATACACAATGGAAATGTATGTGTAGCAAGGTTTCCAGGCCTGTGGCCTGATGTGGGTCTGCCATTAGTACCGGAATCCTCTCCAGCCCATGTGAGCTGTGACCCTGGGTGTGACAACTGAAGCAGCGACAACTCCGGCATCTTTGTTTGTAATTTTATTGAAATAAAGGGGATGGGAGAAGGGAAAAAGTGGGATACTCCTTGAGGATCAAACTAGTTACAATTGGCGCCAGCCAGCCAACGCTCACTGACTCTGAGAACACTCTGTATAACAGAATAAGTGTTGAATCCCCAACTTATAGTCCAGTAGATGCAAGACTAAGAACTATAGAACTCTTGACACTGTTGCACTGTAAAAAGTCACTGAATACTTTCCCCCACCTGGCACAGCTTGAGGTAGTATATTGTAGAACTCTGTATAACTGTCACTGTAACTGTCACGCTCTGTACAATTCAGGGCCCAGGCTGCAGGTGCCCCCTTTACTCCTTGAACTCTTCAGGGTCCACTGACTTTGTACCCCTTTTTACAACTTCAGGGTCCTCAACCTAGGTACCCCCTTGTACAGCTAGCTGACTCTGGATCCCAAAACCTCTCCCGGAGTGGTCCCCTCTGACTCTAGGCAGACCCCCAGGGGCAATCCTCAGTACTCATGACCTGTGTAGGCTTTCCTGGGACTGGTCCCCTCTCTCTCTCCGCAGGCTCTCGGCACAGCGGATCCCCTCAGCCCAGCTCAGCACTCTCTGGACATTCAGACGACACCCTGAGACATCCACCTTCCTCAGACAGGAGGAGAGACAGCCGCACTCTCCTTCCTGAGACTCTGCTCCCACCAAAGACCTTGTGTCATGCACCACCCCCAGACTTATACCCACTTCCAGAATCCTTTGCCGCATAATCTGCCTTCTGGGGTAGTTACAAGCCTAGATGTGTCCCCCTGATTGGGTTTCCTCCACTGCCCTATGAGAAGCCTCTCACAGGAGTCAGTGGGGAGACTCCCCCTTCAGCAGGCACACCTGGAAACCATGACACCCTGACTAATAAATCACAGCGCTGCTGTTAGGCACACAAGGCCCACTATACGTTTACCTAGCACCTACCTGTAGGGAGCTACATATGCATTGTTTATTCATGTAACATGGCCCTAATGCACAAATCATATGAATGCCCTGAAGAAACATTAACATCCGGTGAACAGTAATGTAGTCTTATTCAAAAAAGATGCCCAGCTGTAAACTATAACCTATATTTCAATTATAGTTATGTCACTTTTAAATTTATATATCTTTAGAGAAGGGATGACTCCACAATGAAGCCATATTGACAGGGTTGCTGTTAGAAATCCTGTACAGCCTTCCTGACAGGGCCCCCCAAGCCCAACTTCACCCCCCCCCCCCTGGGATGCAGCGAAACAGCGACACTGACTTTACCCCCCCCCCCCCCCCCCCCCGATGCCTCGAAAATAAAAAAAAACTCCCACTTACTGGGCCCCTCTGTTGAACTGATGGAGCCCCGGAAAATATAAGTTAAGCCCTGGTAAACGAGTAGGGGCGGGTGTGTGGTCTAGTAAAATCCAATTATTCCTTTATTACTATTACCATCAAACATGAACTGACTAGAGAGGGTAAAAATGGGAATAAAGGGGCTGGCTCTTTATAGAATAGTGGGAAAACTCTCAAGGTTAGGTCCAAGGCATTGGGTGGGCAGGGTATCAGAGACTTGGCCCTAGTCCTTATAGACATTATCCCGTATTAACCAGCTGTCTCTGCACAACTCTAAAGTTCTCACATTTCATCTTCCCCTTAGGCCCTGATCACATATGTGTGTTGTATGTGCATTCTAGGTGAGGTGCATTAAAAATGCATGCAGCATCTTTATTATGCTTTCATCAAAATTGCATGTTCTATAGGCTTCAGTGGTAATACACCTAAAACGCATGTGGTTTGGGGTCCCATATACACCGGCTTTTCTACTTTTATTTTCCAGTTGTGTTCTAATTATTCACCCTGCAGAAAAGGTAGATCATCACTTTCCTTTACATCTGTCATACCATCATGCTATCTGCTTTCTGCTCATTTCTTAGATACTGTTTGAGTAGCAAGTCTGACTATTCCAGAAATGTATGTTATGTATTAAAAATGACTTACTATATATGTAGATTATAGTACATTTTTGTTCACATTTTAGACAACGGTATTTATTTGCTTTGATATGTTTTTATTTCAAATTATTTTTACTTTAAAATAAATGAAGCTATAGCTAATTTTAATACAATTTATCAAATGCCAAGACTTGTGGACATAACAGGAAATAAAAGGAAATCCATCCAACGGAAATGTCCACTTGCTGTCGTTGGGAGAGTTGTTATCTATTGCTTTTTTGTGACAATCAAAACTGAGTATTTTCCTCACTTTCAGTTACAGTAACAATTGTCACCAGGACAAACAGAGATGGTCAATCACCTCAAATAAGCCAAATAAGCAATACAAACTCCACAGGGGTTTTAATCTATTGATACTCCATATCTACAACTTTTCAGCTTTGCATGCAGTGCTGTCAAATCGAGGCTCTGACCCCCCCGCACTAACGTTATGCACACATGGTACTTCTTCATCCCTAGGCCTGGTCAGGAATCACTAATTTTACTTTACTCTTAGTCTCCATTCACATTGATCCGACTTGTCAGGCGACTTGCGGTCCTCCTGCTCCCACTGTGTAGTACAGGAGCCGTTCTAATAGGAGCGACTGTAGTCGCTCCGACTTAGAAAAAGGGTCCTGTACTACTTCGGGGCGACCTTGAGGCGACTTGCATTGACTTCCATTATGTGAAGTCCATGCAAGTCGCACCGAAGTCGCGGTGCACGGGACTTCACAGGTCGCCCCCGAAGTAGTGCACAAGTCGTGCCGCTTCAGTGTTAATGCGGGCTTAAGGCCTCAACATCCCAGTGGTTACAGGTTTAATCTATAGGGGATTCCATCCAACACCTGAGGACCCTAGGAATGGGTGACCAGATGACCAAAATCCCCAAACCACCACTTACTCCTGCCCCGAAATAGCTGCTAGATTACTCTTTTCTCTAGGTATTGGTTTATGTCTCACAGAGACCTTACAACCAGTCAAGCGTATTTAACAGCAACATCACTCATCATACCAAGCTGTTGAGAAATGGTTAATTAGCAAAGGTTCACTTCAAATGCCGATTATCTTTGCTGAACATGTCAATTAGACATTTTTTGGCTTAATGTTTCTTTTACTGAGCACTTAAACAGTTTACACAGTAAATGTCAACTTAGGGTTTATGCTTTATTGTCCAAAAGCACAAAAAGACCAAACTTATAGTACAGTTCCAAAAACATGGCTGACAAAATTTCACAACTGTTCCCATTGTTTGTGTGTCTTAAAAGGAGTGCTGTGATGCTCACAGGGCTGTATCAAAAGGACTGCTCCAAAATTCAGTCTCCCCAATTTCTTCTGTTGGCCTGAGGCCTACCTGCGTACCACAAAAGAAAGGCCTGCTAGTCTCTCTGTTGCTCCATCTCTACTCTAGGCTCCTTTTTCCAGATCTTCCCTGCCTGTAAATTTAACATAACTAGTCCTTCCCAGTTATAGACAAGAGACTAATCACCCAGTAAGGGAGGACTAGCTAACAAGAAATAACCCCCCCCCCCCCCATTACATACTCCATTTACAAAAAATACATTTCTCAGTATAATCCTTTGGGGAGTCCATTAGTAGCTCAACTGAAAAGCCAAGGTAAATCTGTCACAACTGTTTTGGGAGTTTGGGGAAATCTCCCATACAGAAGAAGTACAGACCTGGTTGGGGTTCAAACACGTTCTCACTTCATGCAATAGAGCAATAAATATTGGGTGGCATTTTCTTTAAATCTCTGCTTAACATATGCAAATTAAAATGTGTTGAATGTTTTATGTACAAACGAAACTACTGTATCGTTAATTGTATGCAGTACACTGTGTATCCTGTGAATAGTAGACAGCATAAAAGCTACAGCATTTCCACAGTGAGTACTTTCATAACTTACATGGACATTTTCAATTATGTGAGTCAATTTGCGGTAAACTTCCTCATGTAATAGTAAAGATTCATATCCCTTTCTTCTTACTTCTGTTCCATATGCGCAGAATCCATTCTGTTCAGCAAACAACGGATGATTTAGTAGTTTATGGTTCACATTTGTCTTTTTCATTGCAGTTCCTGATATGTGGAATATGCGGCATCTTCTGTGCAAAAAAGAAATCTGGACTCATAGTAAGTGCCTCTGTTTGAAAGCGTAGCTATAAAATGAGTAAATTAAACTGTAGTTAACTTTTAAATGATGCCTGCAATATCTGTGCTGAATTAGACAATATTAATCCACTTGTCAAAGGTAGAATTGCTTGGCATAAAATAATAATTTAACCAGAACTGTAAACACAGTCATACTTTCAATACTAAAGCACACTATGAAATATAATGTTTTTAACTAATAGAAGAAATTCATGCAGTTAATAATTTCTAGTAAAAGTTTGCATGTTCTAGAACAGGGAAGGTTGGGGTTGTTAAAAGCAATGCTGGAGAAGTGTTTTATATACAGGAGTGTCAATAAGATGTATAAACCCAATTTTGTTGTAAACACAAAAGGAACATTTTCATTGTGCAAAAGAGGAGCACGGGAGACAGGAGCAAGCCTATGTTTGTTGCCACCTGAGGCGGCTGTGTTTGCTAGCACCCAGGTTGCTGGGATGCTGGCATAGCAAACAATAATACTATGGCTTGGCCAGTGGGTGCCTACACCATAGCAAAGCCGATATATCGAGGGCCAATATGCAGTTTCCCCGTTATATCGGAAGAGGCCCCTGAGGTTACCGATATTGCCAATATTTCGGGAAAGTGCATGTACCAGAGTGATGCCTGCAGCTAGAGGCATCACCCCGGTACCGGCATCCATAGCCGACGAAAGGCTGTCTTGTAATGACAACCGATGCGGCTGAGAAGCCGCTCTGTTGTCATTACAAGGAGTGGGAAGGGACATCCCCCCCTCTCGCTGCCTTCTGCGGCTCGCCTGGGTCTCCTGTCCCACCAGGAGACCCTGGCAACCAGCCTGCACGGCCGCCGAAGAGGAGACCCCATCAAAGCCGCATTTGGCTCTGATCGGGTCTCCATGTAAAAACCTGGAAGTGATATCATGACATCGTTTCCGGGTACTCTGCGCCAAATTCAAAAAAATTACAGCATTCAAAACAGCCAAATGTTTTTAAGTGCAGAGGAGGGGTTTGGGGTCTTTTAGACCCCCAGATCCCTCCACAAGAGTACCTGTAACAAAATAAATAAATAAATACAAATTTTAATGTATGAAAATATCAGCCGAAACCGATATGCGATGACCAAAATATTGGTATCGGCAATAAAAAAACGATATTGGTCGATCCCTAATAACAACCAATGTCGCATTGCAGCCAGCTGCTGACATCCTGCCAGTCTTTTGGACACTCCACCCTCAGAGCGGCCCCATTATGTCTCATTGGCATCATGCCCCTGGTTGAAGGGTCTGACAGTAGGCAGTATCTGCAGGACAGGACTATTAGAGGGTATGACAGTAGGCAATATCTGCAGGGCAGGAGTGTTAAAGGGTTTAACAGAGGTTGGTCTCTGTAAGACAAGATTGTCAGAGGGTATGACAGTGGGCTGTATCTGCGGAACAGAAGTCTTAAAGGGTATAGCAAATAGAAGTATCTGTGGGACAGGAGAATTAAAGGCTATGACAGAGGTAAGTATCTGCAGGACTGAAGTTTTTGAAGGGTATGAACGGGGTCAGTATCTGAAGGACAGGACTGGAGTGCTATAGAGAGTATGATAGCGATCAGTATCTACTGGGAATGGACTGAAGTGCTAGAGTGTATGCCAGTGGGCAGTGGCATAGAAAGCTTTAATTGCTTCATATTGTCAAAGAGTGTCATTCACCAATATAAAAATTAAGTATTCAACAAGTGCAAAGAAAATAGCAGCAATGTTATGTTTTATAATTTCAGCAGCTCCTCAATTGTGTGCAATATTTTTTTATTTCAATCTGAGCTGTTTTTAAATACTATTATCACTGACCTTTATACTTTCTCTGACAGTATAATCGGTTGCTGTTATTTTTTTGTGCACTGCACAGATGTGTTATTATTATATTTCATGTTTTCCACCTTCTAGATGATTCTATTTTCTGCCTGCTGCATCTGCGGACTCATTGGAGGCATTCTGAACATTCAGTTCCTAAGAGCTCTGTCCAACAAGAGGTCCTCCTTGCACCTTGCCTCCTTGTCCCTCGCATGTATAGGCATCAGCGGATGCACCATCTCCACTTGGCTTACTTGTCGCTTGGCCAGTTATGAGCAAAGGAGGATGTTTCTAGAAAGAGAACACTCACTTCATCACTCCCATGAAATGACAGAAAAGGTAATGAAATATTTGTTTCCTAGACAGCTGAACTAAACATTGCTCTGACAAATGCTATTTGTTGTATTGGGTATGGGGTAAGTGAAAAGTGCTCATTATTACTTTTTACTCTACAGCAGAAAATGACAGCTGGGATCAGAATGGTTGCTACAAACAAATCAATAGCTTTTGTTTTCTCTTGTTTTTATACTCAGCCTGAATATGTCATGATATTATCAGTGACCGTAAGATCAAATGCATAAAATATAAGCTAATTATGCTTATTCATAGCACCGATGTACTGGATGTACATTGATAGATTAGATGTGGTTATATATATTGTGCAAATATATAGTATCTACAGCATATGAATAATGTAGCATTACTCATTTGATTACATTTGTCTGTTTCCTAAATTTAAAATAGTTTATTTGCATTCGTGGCTGTTTTTACCATAATGACACCCACAGGCTAGTGCCTGGGGCAGTGGGGTTAAAGTGGTCAGCATGTGAGAAGGATTTACCTTTGTCCATTTTATTTCCCCTACCCCCCGTTGCAGTGTTTGCATCACTAGCCCTGCCCTACTTGCAGACATGATATATTTGGAGGGTGGAGATAAAAGAGGAGTTAGTTGGGGGAGCGATGAAGAGTCCAGTGAGGTGCAGGGTAACCGCATGATGCAGCCCTCTCATGGGCTTCCACTGTTATTGGTTTCCCTGTTTCTGTTACTGCGCTCTGATGTGAACAGCATTCTCAGTATCATGCCAGATGACTGAGTTTATAGACTGCGTTAGGAGGGTTGAAGCCTTTATATTGCGCCTTTTGTACCATGCCATCATTTAGAAGTTGTAGTGTTTTCCTATCTGATTAGGAAAACCATACAAACTGTGTAGGGGAATCTTTACTGTTAGAGTGATAAGGAAGTGGAATCCCTTCCACGATTGGTGGTGTCAGAGGGGAGTGTCGATCATTTTAAAAAGCTCTTAGATGGGCATCTTAGCGAATACAATTTACAGGGATATGGGAAATGGAAGAAAAATAATAACGAACACACTCATACACCCACACAGGTTGAACTGGATGAACGAATATTTTTATTCAACCTTACCAACTATGAAATTATGAATAACTTCTGGCTAGATGTGTTGTTATACGTAAAGGATGCCTATGTTTTCAATTGTCCGCATTTAAAATACACTATATTACCAAAAGTATTGGGACGTCTGCCTTTACACGCACAAGAACTTTATTGGCATCCCAGTCATAGTCCATAGGGTTCAATATTGAGTTGGCCCACCCTTTGCAGGTATAACAGCTTCAACTCCTCTGGGAAGGCTGTCCACAAAATTTAGAAGTGTGTCTATGGGAATGTTTGACCATTCTTCCAGAAGAGCATTTGTGAGGTCAGGCACTGATGTGGACGAGAAGGGCTGGCTCGCAGTCTCCGCTCTAATTCATCCCAACGTTGTTCTATCGGGTTGAGGTCAGGACTTTGTGCAGACCAGTCAAGTTCCTCCACCCCAAATGCGCTCATGCATGTCTTTATGGACCTTGCTTTGTGCACTGGCCCAAATCATTTGGTAGAGAGGGATTATAGTGCGGGGTTGATTTTCAGGGGTTGGGCTATGCCCCTTAGTTCCAGTGAAGGGAACTCTTAAGGTGTCAGCATACCAAGACATTTTGGACAATTTCATGCTCCAAACTTTGTTGGAATAGTTTGGGGATGGTCCCTTCCTGTTCCAACATGACTGCGCACCAGTGCACAAAGCAAGGTCCATAAAGACATGGCTGAGTGAGCTTGGGGTGAAGAAACTTGACTGGCCCGTACAGAGTCCTGAACAAGAAGGCAGGTGTCCTAATGCTTTTGGAAATATAGTGTAGGTCTGGACAAGTTCAGGCTGCTATACAAGTGGTTATATTCCCATAATATTCTGGACTGGTAATAGCCACAGGGTCCTGAATAATTTGGAACAGAGTGAAAACCTTGTCAAGTCAAGAGCTAGTGGTGGCTAACTGAGAAGAGATCTACCCTTCTGTCAGCAAGAAAAGAACAGACTGATAGCAAGGCGGGTCAGCCGACCTGGGCCTCTATGACAAATTGGCTTCAGGGGTGCAGCCATACCTTGTGACCCTAGCCTGGAACCACAGGAAAAAAAGACCTTGCAAGTAGGGAAAGCCCCAACAGTAAAAAGGCTTGATACTTCTGTGGTCTTGGGATGGCATTATGGGGTTTTGAACTCATCATCTGTACACATAGGAGCAGACAGTGGAGGTTAGTGTTCAGATTCTGGGCCAGGAATCGGCTTAAAACCTGGCCCCTGACTGACCTGTACCTGTAACTTGCTAATGATAGTAGCGTAATGGGCAGGATTGGCCTCCTGGCATAACATGGCGCTTGTTAGGGAGATCCTAAAATATTCTAGAATACACTAAAATTTACTAGAAGCCTCAAGGGAGTACTAGTACCCAGCTGAAGGGACATCACTGTGCATATTAGGAGTGGGGGGGGGGGACACCCAGATGCCCAGTGGTGCATGGTCTTGTGTCTGTGAGCAACTATCAACAATGGCTGAACTTCATGGAAGAAGGCTGGGGTACAACCAGAAAGGCTTTGGTGGTTGTATTTATTAGGCCCTAGTGGCATTGGATACTGGTCTGAGATTTGTGCCACAGAAACGTTATGCCCTTTACAACCAGGTAATGTCTAACTCTCTTTTGCCTAAATGTGACCAGGTAACTCCAGCAGTGTCTTCATGATGGATAAGGTGTAGTTTGTGTTCTGCTTTCTTGTCCAACCTGTTGCTGGATAAAGCTGAGCCCCAAAACTTGGGAATTGTGGAAAGACATCCCCTAAGCTGGCAATCCCATAGCTGATGGGGTCCCAAGGCATGGAAGTGTTAAGGCCCAATTTCCTCATATCTGCTGGAGTGGAGTCAAGGGATCCTAAAGAAGAATGCTGTGGCTATTGCAGTTTCTGTACAGACTTACTTTGCAGAGGGACCAAATGAGCCGCCTGCACTAGTGGAATGCATAGAGTGCAAGGGTCATGAGTAATGCAAAGTGCAGAAGTCAGTGGTGGGTTTTGAAATTCATAACGCAGAGTGCAGGGGTCAGGGGTGTGCAATGCAAGGGGAGTGCAAGGGTCCAGGGTACATAATGCAAAGAGTTCAATGGTCAAGAGTATGTGCTTTGCAGATTGCTGTTACTGTTTAGGAGTACATACCACACAGAGGGCAGGGTGCTATGTGCAGAATGCAGGGGATAGGACTGTGTGATGCACAGTAAGGCACTATGTACACGGGACGTTGTTAAAAGTCCCTTGAATGCTGGAATTTTTTTTTTTTTAGGACATTTAAAACGTCCGTTGTGTCGTGTTTGCACCCACGTTTAGCAGGCGTTTAGTGGGCGTTTGCAGGCGTTTGCGTTTAAAACCGTTCCTAGAGGTCAAAAAAATCATTCTTCTTTAAAATGGAAAAACGCGAGCGCCAAACACGGGTCATCGCGTTCGGCCGCGTTTGGCCGCTTTTGGCCACGTTTTTGCGTTTGAAAAGCCGGGAAACACACGTTCGAACACAAATGATTGCGTTCCAAAAAACGTCCCTGAACTCAACTGCCTGCAAATGACTTTAAACTACCCTGTGTACATGGACAGATAAGATAAAATGTAGATGGGTTTAGGGGCTTCTGAAAAAAAAACGCCCAACTGCTCCAAAACGGCCATTTACAACGTCCCGTGTACATGGTGCCTAAAAGTCAGGAGTACAAAACAAAAAGAGTGCAGGAGTTAAGGGTGGGTAACACACAGTGTAGGGGTCAGGAGAGTGCAAATATCCCCCTCCCCCAACAACACTACTCTTCCCAAATGTACCCTTTCAGCAAAAATCACCAATTTTTCCCTCCATAAAATTCAGCACTAATCTGCAGGCTCACCTCAATTCTCCCAATAGAAATGATCCCCCCTCCCCCGAATTCCTCCTCCCAGCCCAAATTCCCCCAAACCCCTCTCCCAGCACAAATCCTTGCACCCCCGAAATCCTCCCCCCCAGTACAAATCTTCCTTTCCTCCAACCCTCCCAACCCCCCCCCCCCCATCCCAGCACCAATTCCCCCCAATCTCTATTTTAGTACAAACTCTCTGCCCCCCTGAATCCCCCCCCCCCCATCCCAGAACAAATAGTCTTCTCCTTTAGCACAAACTCCTCCCCCAATTCTCTTTCCATTCCAGTGCATATCTCTTTGTCCCTCCTCCCCAGATCCCCCATTCTAACACAAATCCCTCCTCCATTCTAGCACATTTTCTGCCCCCAACCACCCTCCCCCCCCCACCTTCCACCACAATTATCTCCCCTACCAAACCACCCCAAAACAATTCCCCTGACTTCCTGTCACAGTGGGTGATTGTGGCGACAGGGGTCTAAGGCATATGCTTGGCATCGTTAGTGTGCCACTGCAACATGCATTAGTGAAGCCAAGTGCCAGAACTCGCTCTGGCAATGGGGCTCTAGGATTTCAGCCCAGATCCATGGGGCACCCGGATTTTGTTGGTATCCAGGATGGTTGTAGGTTACGAATTATTGCATTTTTAAATGTAAGTAGTGTTGTGCCGCAGTGCTCATGTGCTAACAAGGAGCTGGCTGATAGAAAGAGAGAGTAGGGTGACAGAGAGATGGGCTCATCAGTCTGTGCTTCTCTTTCCACTGTCTAGTCACTAGCTACGGGAGGAAAGGAGACCTGTGTTACTAAACTGCAGCAAAGAAACATGAGATCCACTGCCCCGCCAAACAGGGCTGTGCTGTGTAGTGGAGCTGTGTAAATTTCAGAACTGAATGGACAGAAATACAGTATAGATGCTTTGGCTTATAAATAGTTAGTACATATGTATTTCATCACTGTATTTAGCTGCTTGTTTGGATTTCAGCTTTAATCATTTGCATAAGAATGTTACATGTTCACAGCTGTCTACTGCCAATGGAGATCCTTCACTTTGTGTTTAAGGATGCCAAAATTCCTTTGTGATATTAAAGGGCTGCTTGGAATTTTCTGCTTAATGAGAAACAAATCACTTGTGCATTTCACATTTATTTATACATGTCGATTTATCAATGCCCAAACTAAGTTTACTCTCCACCAATTACAATTGGCTGAATTCCTGAACTGTGTGATTCTCTTTGCATTATACACATTTAAATGCAAATATTCAGGTAAATCTGACTTTGTGAAATACTGATTCTTCTGATTTGATCGCTATTGTTGGATCATTGAATAAACTAAAATAAGAAAGAAACTTCAATAAATATCAGCAAACCTGTACAGCTAATACTTTTCATTGTTTGCAAATTATAGGTTGATAGGACAACATAAGGTTAATGAAAATAAGTGACATCCTGCTAATAAGGTACAGTGGAAAGTCTATTTGGGTTACATGATTTTTCTTAATTCTTCTGGGTGAGGGCGTTTGAAGAACGTATGCAGGAAGTTCCCTAAGAGAATGGGGACTCTGGGGAGAATGGGTACAGTCCCTGTTCATATTGATGCTGCTATGTGAAGCCATGTCATATTAAAGGGGATGTTTAGTGTTTTTGTACAGTATATACTTGTGTATATATACTTGTATATGCTACTTTAAAAACATATTTTCATTTTTTTATGCATGTTAAATATGCATTAATTGTGAGTTTATATTTTATATTTCCCTTTCTAAACCATTTATTGAGCTTTGGTCTCCATTCACATGTTTACCAGACTGATTTGTTGAAAAAAGAAAGTATGTTGTCCACAGAACCAAATAGCTCAATAGTTCATCCTTTTTACTTGCTTTTTCTTGCCTAGTCTGACAAACTTTCAATCAGAATGACAGTCTAAAAGCAGCCACTGCTTTATTTTAGCTTTGGAAACGCATAGCACTCTGTGAAATTAAAGTACAACAAATTTTAAACATTTAATCCTAAAACAGAGTTTTTTTATATAATAATCTAGAATGTTGAAAAACGTATGAATATTAATAAAATGATATAATTGACCCAACATATTTTTTAGTTTTCTTTTAACCCTTATGCTGCTAGAGCTGTTTTTGAGGGGTTTTTTTGCACACAAATAATCTAAAAATTAATAAAAAAATTAAAAATGTTAGGCCTGAAGGTTAGTTAAAACCAATACTATATATTTTCTGAAAGCACATGGAGAATAAAATAGTGGTAGTTCCAAATGTTTAGGTCACACAATATTTGCACAAAAATACAATACAAAAGATAAGGTTGTGCCAAGTACATAAATACGCAACACATTAAGCTTTAATGCATTGTATGCATTAAGATAAAAAAAAACCTTCTATGTGCAGTAGCCCCCCCCCCCCCCAGCCGCCCTAATACTTACCTGAACCCCACATCGATCCAGCGATGTTGCACACCAGAGCCATGGCTGTTCATGGACTTTCCCTCATTGGCTGAAACATTGGCAGGCCCCATTGGCTCCCACTGCTGTCAATCAAAGCCATTGGGCCAATGAGGAGAGAGAGGAGGCGGGCTGATCATGGCTCAGCCGCTCCTTTTGGGTGCCCCCATAGCAAGCTGCTTTCTGTGGGGGCACTCGGCAGGAGGGAGGGGCCAGGAGTCCCGGCAAGAGACCCAAGAAATGGAGGATCCAGGCTGCTCTGTGCAAAACCACTACACAGAGCAGGTGAGTATAACATATTTGTTATTTTTAAACAAAAAAAAAAAAAAATAGACTTTATTATCACTTTAAATTTGTACATGCCAACAAAAAAAAATACGAACCTTGGTACCCTATTTTTTCCCGTTGGCTACACTTTAAAAGCACCTACAGGTCATCAGTTTGGAGTTAATTGTGAATAATGGCTCTAGAATTTTTGCTCTCACTCCAGTGTGTGGGGCGATATGTAGTGTAGCACCCTCCAGTATCCCACTCATTCCCTTTCTCCCATCCAAGTTCCTACAATAAAACTAAAAACCGGACTGTTCATTGTCTCAGATCTCACACTTGGGCAACAAGCTTAAATGTGCTGTTGGTGGTAACGGTAACCATGGCAGACCCACATCAGGCCCAATGCCTGGAAATATTGCTACAGTAGCAACATTGTACGAAAGCACCCCCAATGAGTGCAGTTACGTTCATGTGTGCATGCACATGGGGGTGGGATGGGCTTAAATATTTTTTTATGAGGGGTTTACATTTTTTTAAAACTTTGTTTATATCACATACTTGACAGAATGTGTCGGTACAGGTGACTGTATGCCAGGTGGCTGTACAGGAGCCGGGTTACTTTTATTGGAAAGCCAACAGTCGGCTTGTGCGTGTACACACTCCTTGTAGGTGCAGCCATTGGGAGTGTGTGTAAAACCCTCTGCTGCCACTGCCGTTAGCCTTACCATGGTGGCAGTAAAAGGGTTAAAATGTTCAAGCTAAAAACTTTTTTACTGTTGGATAAAGTGGGAAATGACTAAAGCAATTTTCAGATTTTTTTATTTCTATCCAGGGCTCTGTTAGAGAGACTTACCCTCACTTTTGTCACCTTGACAACTGTTTTACCAGACACTCAAGGCTGAAAGTGAAGGAAAATCTGCAACAGGAACACAAACAAGAATAGGAATCTGACAAAGATTCTAGCATGCTCTAAAAAAACATTTCTGTCTGTGTTGCAGGTGGAGAGTGTCTGATAAAATGTTTTCAGTGGGAAAAAAAATTATCATCTATGGCAGGAGTGTCAAACTGAATTTTATCACGGTTGCCCTCAAAGGGCCGGTTGTATCTTCAAGGCTGGATTTCCAGAGCACCCCACCCCCTCTTACATCAGATGTCAAGAGCCCCCCACCCTCCCTTACATCACAGTGCACCCCCTTAACTTGTGCTGAGGCTGGGAAGAAACTGGGGGCAGAGCTGGAAAGCAGAAAGTGCAGGGGCTGGAGGAGGACCAGAGAAGGGCTGGCATTAGTTGCCAGTCTGCTCAATGCTAATGGGGAGGAGGAGACAAGGGCATACTGTGGGTTCACAGAGAGACACAGGATCTGCTGGAGGAGTTTAATCCTCCTCTCTGCTGCCGACTACTGAGATAAGGTGGGGATAGTGATGAGGGAGGTGCTGCAGGAGAGGTGCAAGGGCCACATGAAATGGCCTAGCGGGCCGCATGTGGCCCGTAGGCCTTGTGTTTGACACATGTGATCTAGGGGCTGTGTAATTCTTCTAAAAGAGCCCCAGATAGCAGTCAAATTCTTACAGCAATTTTAACCTGCCCTTGCTCTACCCAAAACTAAGAAAATGTTTTTGACTAGACATACACTTTAGGCGCCTTTCTCTCGGGGCGGATCCACTAGCTCAGCGGGGATCACTCTGTTGATCCCAGCTGAGCAGGTGGATGACAGGTCCGTCTCTGTTCACTGTGCAGATATGGACCTGTCAGAGTCCCACTCTCCTCTATAGGGGGGTTTGGTTGAAAATGGACAGCATATCCATTTTCATTCTATTCCATCTGATCCAACCCACTGGATGGATGGTGAATGTATCGCCATCCGTCTGTTTTAAGCAGATCTTGTTGGATCGGATGACAGACGGGTGTCAGCGGACACATCTCTGCTGACATCCGCCTCCCCATAAAGGAGAATAGGTGGACCGATCAGGTCCAACTGAAAAATGGACAGATGGGCCTGATCGGTCCAATCGTGTGAAAGGGGCCTAAAGTATAGAGCTTATTTTGTGTAGACTAACCCATTTAAGCCCTTATGTATGGTCTAAATTGCTATTAAATAAGAAAAATATAAGTGTTTACTATCATTTTTATCATATTCTTATCTAGATTACCTTCTATATAAGAAAAAAAATGTATCTGATTTTGTGATAAGCATGTTGTTCAAGTAGATGCAAACGCTAACTTCTGTAAATAACATTTGGTTTGATAAAGCTCTGTGTATTATAAACGATTGTAATGAAATACTCTTTTTTTTTTTTTTTTTTTTTTAATTTATTGTTGCTTCTCAATGCTGTTGACCTCAAGCAGCCCTTTTGCAGCACTTCCTGTCTGTATTTCATCAATGGCTGCATGACATTTCTTAGGGCCAGTTTTTCAACGGTAACAGTGGACAATAATTGTAAAGGAATATTCTGCCCTTAGGTCCCTTTCACACAGTCCGGACCGTCGGCGAACTCCGTTTATCTCAGCGGGGGATCGATCCGCCGATTCCCCACTGAGCAGGCGGATGGCAGCTGTATCTACGCGCTGTGTGCGGAGACAGAGCTGTCAGTTCCCACTGTTCTCTCTGGGGGAATCAGATGGGAACGGACCGTCTGTTCGTTCTCATCCGATCCAATCCGCTGGACGGGTGGAAAATAGGGTTTCCATCCATCCAGATTTGACGGATTGGATCGGATGTCAGCGGACATGTCTCAGCTGACATCTAATGCCCCATAGATATACATAGGACATCCGTTCAGATCCGCCAAAAAAACGGACAGGCAGATCTGAACGTGTGAAAGGGGACTTTAATTAACTTTAATGGCATCCCAGTCTTAGTCCGTGGGGTTCAATATTGAGTATTTTTTAATAGTTTTTTTTTTTGTTTTTCAGAGCTTAATTTCAGTGAAGGGAAATCTTAAGGCGTCACCATACCAAGACATTTTGGACAATTTCATGCTGCCAACTTTTTGGGAACAGTTTGGGGATGGCCCCTTCCTGTTCCAACATGACTGCGCACCAGTGCACAAAGCAAGGTCCATAAAGACATGGATAAGCAATTTTGGGGTGGAGAAACTTGACTGGCCTCAACCAGATAGAACACCTTTGGGATTAATTAGAGCGCAGACTGTGAGCCAGCATCAGTGCCTAACCTCACAAAAAGCGCTTCTATAAGAATGGTCAAACATTCCCATAGACACACTCCTAAATCTTGTGGACAGCCTTCCCAGAAGAGTTGAAGCTGTTATACCTGCAAAGTGTGGGCCAACACAATATTGAATCCTTCAGACTAAGACTGGGATGCCATTAAAGTTCATGTAAAGGCAGGTGTCCCAATACTTTTGGTAGCATAGTGTATAAAAAAGAGGGTAAGGTATGTTGTGCTGTCATTTAAAGTGCATATAAGTGCCTTATATTCAAAATCAAACCGTGAAAAATATGTATATACAGTGCATTGCGAAAGTATTCGGCCCCCTTGAACTTTTCGACCTTTTGCCACATTTCAGGCTTCAAACATACACATATAAAACTGTAATTTTTTGTGAAGAATCAACAAGTGGGACACAATCATAAAATCTGTCCACTGCAATGTCGCAGTCCCGCAAAAAAAGCGCAGATCGCCGCCATTACTCGTTAAAAAAAAAACAATAAAAATGACAAAAATCTTTCCCTTAGTTATTAAACGCAATAACTTTTGCGCAAACCAATCAAAATACACTTTTTGCGATTTTTTTTTTTTTTTTTTTTTTTTTTTTTTACCAAACATATGTAGCAGAAAACAAATTGGCCTAAAATGTTGAAAAATTTAGATTTTTACATTTTTTGGGGGGGAATTTCATATAAAAAAATTTGAAAAATATTGTTATTTTTGCAAAATTGTCGCTCTTTTTTTGTTTATAGAGCATGATCAAAATATTGCACAGGTGATAAAATACCACCAAAAGAAAGCTCTGTTTGTGGGAAAAAAAGGACGTCAAATTTGTTTGGGTACAGCGTCGCACGACCGCGCAATTGTCCGTTAAAGTCACGCAGTGCCGAATCGCAAAATAGGCCCTGGTCAGGAAGGGGGTAAAATCTTCCGGGGCTTAAGTGGTTAAAACAACCTCTTGTAGACTGCATTGGAAGACCATGTGACAGGGTGACAACACAGGAGCGTGACTGGGAGACAAAGATAAAATGATGTTATCGTGTAACATACACAAACTAGGTTCTTCATTGCAGAATCAGAAGGTAGTATTTTAATGAATGCTGCAGATGTAAAATTCTGATAATTACTTTCAGAATTACATTAACGAGTTAAAGCTTTTATGATATTTTAGTGATTGAGTTTACTTATACTTCAATCAATAATTTCTAAATACAATTTTATAGAGCCAGTGACATTGAATGACATTGCTGCTTGCTTTTTATGTAATCTTGCTGACAATGGCCATGGATTAGTGGAGATGGAGAATAATATATATTTTCAATAACAGCAAAAACTTTCCTGATCTGAATATAAACATCCCAAGATCAGCATTACCATTGCCAGCAGCAAAAATCTGTGCATGTCATTGTGCAGCATATCAATTAACTCTAATGGAACAGAAATAGAAATGACATGACTCATACTTTGCATGGCTGTGTAGTGGAGACATTGTCCATCACAAACACAAGGAATTTATTTTCTGCCAATTAGAAGTGAAATTATAAGCTACTTGTAATAAAGTAAAAGATGCCCATGAAACAGAACAAAGGATATTTCCTGGGGAGAATATTTCATGTAAACAAATCTCTTGCAAACCTAACACAATTGGTTGAAAGTGTTTATTTGTCATAGGAGGTAGAGATTAGTGGTTGAAATGTGAAAGGTAGAAGCATTTCTTCTGCAACAGGTAATTGCTCTACAATTTAGGGCTCGATCACACTGCCTGCATATTAAACGCTTAGTGTGCAGGCTGCGGTCAGTTGTTGAATGCAGTGAGCCACGATGAGGGGATGGAGTGATGCGTGATTCAGCACATCATAGCATACTCTTTGCTTTTTTCTTTTTAACTTTATTTGAAGTGCACAAAGTGACACTTTATTTATGTCTCAGCAAAAGAGCATGGGGTGTTGTGCTGCTGTGCAGTGACGTACAGTGCCTGCCAGCCCCTTACAAGGCATATACAGTAAAACCTTGGATTGCGAGCATAATTAGTTCTGGAAACATGCTTGTAATCCAAAGCACTCTTATATCAAAGCGAATTTCCCCATAAGAAATAATGGAAACTCAGATGATTCCTTCCACAAGTCCTTCAGTTTATAGTCTGTATACAAAGATTATAGTAATGTGATAGGTTGTGTAACCATAAAATGTCCATCCACAATATGCAGCCTTCCCAAGGGGATTAGAAGCAAAATCTAGCAGAGCTACAGAATATAAGAGAGATGAGAGGCGTCTCTAAGTGTAGCAATATGGTTACATTTAATGAAGGTTCAACATTTAGCAACTCACATTGTTGATGATTAAAATAGGCACACCTAAGTATGCAGGCATCCGGGGTAAAGCTGTCCACATAGACCATCTTCTGAACCACCGGCTCTCACCACTGTCAGTCTGCAATCCTGACCGGGAAGAATAGCCTGCAGTAGAGTGATCTGAAAGTGAGGCTTTGAATCACTCGTGGAGTGCAGCGGGGAAGGGATGATGAAGATGGCTGTGCAGAGGATGGTCTATGTGGACAGCTTTACCCCGGGTGCCTGCATACTTAGATGTGCCTGTTTTAATCATCAACCATGTGAGTTGCTAAATATTGAACCTTCATTAAATGTAACCATATTGCTACACTTTAGAGGCTCCTCTCTTCTTTTTTATACATGACGCTACTTGTATATCAAGACATCGCTTGTATATCAAGTCAAAATTTATTTTAAAAATGTGCTTGTCTTGCAAAGCGCTTTCAAACCAAGTTACTCTCAAACCAAGGTTTTACTGTATTTGTGAATGCTGTGCAACTAAACTTCTGTTGTTTAATACCAATTTTTATAAGTAAATGTAGTTTTTTTTTTTTTTTTTTTTACTCGCCAGCTAGCAAGTGTGTTGGGAAATATGTTTTGCTTGCCGTGTTCATTGTAGGGATCGACCGATTATTGGCAAAGCTGATTATCGGAGGGCCGATATTCACTTTTGCCGATATATCTGTATCGGCCCTGAAACTGGCCAATATTACCAATATTCCAAATATTGCTCATGTAAGGGTAAAATGATGTCACATAGCATAATACCATTTACAAATGTTATTGAATAAGCCACTCACATATGTACAAATGATGTAAGCAATTCCACATTAGCAGATCTGCTGGCAGATCAGTATCTCTCACCCACTTGCCGTACCCGGGTGATACCGCTCCATTTGGTTTCCACTCAATACCGCTCTGTCCCTCACCCGCTCCATCTCCCATCCACCCAATACCACTCCATCTCTCACCCACTTGCCGTAAGTGACACCCGGGTGATACTGCTCAGTCCGGCATACGATCTCAGAGGTCACGTGGTCATGGCGTGACCACGTGACCTCCGAGATCGTATGCCGGACGGAGCGGTATCACCCGGGTGTCACTTACGGCAAGTGGGTGAAAGACAGAGCGGTATCACCCGTGTATCACTTACGGCAAGTGGCTGAGAGATACTGATCTTCCAGCAGATCTGCTAATGTGGAATTGCTTATATCTTTTGTACATAAGTGAGTGGCATATTCAATAAAATTTCTAAATGGAATTATGCTATGTGACGTCATTTTACCCTTACATGAGCATCACCACCTAATGGTTGGAGGAGACTAGTCTCGACCCTGACATAGGAAGTACAAAATATTGGCCCTTATCGGCCGATACCGATACATTGTGACCAATATATCGGTATCGGCCCTGAAAAAAACCATATCGGTCTATCACTAATATATTTGTGAACGTTGTGCAACTAAACTTCTGTTGTTAATACAAATTTTTATAAGTAAATGCAGTTTTTTTTTTTTTTGCTCACTAGCTTGTGCTGGGAAATATGTTTTTCTTGCTGTGTTCAAAGTCCTTCCATATGCACCTTACTCTGAAAGCTAGTTATACATTGGGACAGTTGCCATTTTTATCTTCCTTTAAAAATATATTCAGTTGATAAAAAAAGTAGGATAAGGTTTTGTGATATTCAATATCATATGTAATATCATATGTAATGGCAACACACACACATTTCTAATAATCACAACAGTAAGGCCCTTTTCACACGGGTCCCCCCGTTTGGCAGACTCCACTTGCTCAGTGGGGGATCGCTCCACTGATCCTCGCTAAGCACACGGATGACAGGTCCGTGTCTGCTCACTGTGCAGAGTGGAGACGGACACTCCCGCTCCCCTATATGGGGAAATTGTGTGACCGCCTGTTCATTTTCATCTGATCCTATCCCATCCGATTCGCCAGACGGAAGAAAAAAAGGACCACCGTCCATCTGTATTTTGCGGGCAAGATTGGATCAGATAGCGGCAGATGTGAGCAGACATGTGTCTGCTCACATCCGCCGCTCCATAGGGGAGAGTGCAAGATCCGATCAGGTTCACCAGGAAAAACTGACAGATGTACCTGATCGGACAGCCCGTGTGAAAGGGGCCTAAATTACTGGAGAACAGATTAGGGTATCTGATCATGACAATCTGCAACCAGTCATAAGAAATTCAGATTCTCTCTATTTTTTACTACAACAAGATGTTATTAGCTGAATCTTTTCGTTAAATTTAAAGTGAAATCTTCAGAAATTCATATCAAATGAAAACTTCTTGTTTTTTTAATATTAAAATGATGGCAATTGCTGTTCAATCAAACGTGAAATATGTTCTGTCTTTGTTTTACCAGGAAACCATTGAAAACATCAGCAATGGAGGAACACAGCTTGTTTTTAATGGACGAGTGTAGAACAATTTTGTATGATGAATAATGACCAATTCAATTTATACAAGAAGAAGTGAAGAGTTGTAGAACAATGTTTCTAAATTATCCAACAATGTATCCATGTATCTCAGCACATTGCCATCCACTAACTGCAACCTTCAAGAAACATTGCTGTATAATACAAAAAAAGACTTGTAACAACAAGGTTAAACATGTCTTCTTATGGAAACAGGAGACACTATCAATAAGCATGCTACTTTGGAAAGCACAAGGTTTCTAGAGATATATTTTGAATTTCTTTCACATCAACAAGTTCACACACAGTACAGCAAGCTGAGCAAATTAGCGTTTCCTTCACATTCTAAGCCAACCTCAAGAGAAAGTTTTATGTATGTATTATACTGTACCAGCATATTTCCAATTCTATAATTTGATATGCCTTAAACAGTATGCAAACCCAACATTTCATATTCCTGATATGTGCCTGCTGTGCCATGTACTTGTATGCAAAAGGATCATGTTCTCTTTGTATCGCTTCATTTGTGTGAAATCCCTGGTGTTCCTGCCAGAACCTCTGCTTTCTTATTTAAAACTGACCACACTAAGCAGGAGAACACACTGCGGTCAGTTCTCTAGCTGTGCTTGCTCTCCTCCAATGATCAGACTTGTCCTGACTCCCCCCTGACTCACAGCCTTTCACTGGGAAGATCAGTGTACTGTTGCTTCTCCTCTCCCAGCTCTTATAGAGCTGAGGACAGAGAGAATGTGATCACTAATGAAAAAGGGGGAAAAAAAAAAAAGGTATTTGTAATGTTCTTTTTGTTTACATCTATACACAAATGTTTTGCCTTTCATTTCTTTTTTAAACTGAATGGGTTATTTTACAAGGTGATCATTTACAATCACTTTAAGGACCAATGGTACCTTTCCAGCAATATGTACTGTGTAACCCCACCTAGAGGTACACAACCATTGCCCAAAAAAGGTCCCCTCCAGGTCCTCCACTTACTGCACATCTGTATCATGGTCTGGCCTGTAGCAATCCAAAGAAGTAATATCGCTGCAGTGTCTTTATGCAAACCTATAGGAATTTTAAATGAGCAATGTTGCATCAGAAGGGGCCTATGCACACGCTTTCCCTGAAAAATGTTGTATTTAGCAAAAAATAACCAAATTTCTTATGGTTGCGCTTTGGCTTTTTCTTTTCTGTGTTCTCTTCATTTCCCTAGTGGCCAGTAAGGCTGTCCATCATACTTTGCATCCACTAGGAAAGCAAGGAGAGTGGTGAGGGAAGCTGCAGTGTGAACATGAGAGATCTGGTCAGTATTTTTCAGAATGTTGTGTCCCGGATTTTTGGCTCGCCATGGTACCACCTAGAGTTGTCCGCATAATCATACCAATGTCAGTTTGAGGTGATTATGTAACCAACTCCAACCACAAATCTAGTTACTATGTGATCCACAGGCTTTAATGAAAAAATGATGTACAAGCTTTATAAAGTAAATACAAAACTTCCTTTGCCTTCCCTGGCTGAGCCAAATCTTCCTTCATTTATGTCTCACATGCTCCCCCTCCTGGACACTGCAGCCTACAGTGGGAGGAGGGCTTCACCAGTATAGTTAGTTCTGCCAAACCAGAAAGCAGTGGGCAGAACCAGGTACAGAATGACAATCTGCAGCTGATCACACCCCTGCAACACTTTATCATTCCACTATAGAGCAACCAGGCACAGCCTACATGAGAATGGCAACTCCGCTTTGAATTCAGGAGCAGTGCTGTATCATTGCCACACCATGACAGACAGCTGCATTAGGTGGACTTTAATAGTAGGTTAATCAGTGGTTGGGGAAATTTGCAGGCAGCAGTGTTAATTTAGTTCACTAAAATATTTTCATCAACGAAATTAACACTATTTTAGTCGACTATAATAAAGCTAAAACTAAAACTATTCAGATGACTAAAAAATGACTAAAACTAAGATGGCATTTTAGTAAAAAGACTAAAATACGGCCAAAACTAAAATTACATTTTAGTCAAAAGTCTATGACTAAAACTAAATTGAAAATTGATGCCAAAATTAACACTGCACTACCACATAAGAATAAGTAGTGGGCATCTATTAAGCTGCTGACAGAAAATAAAAAAAATTAAGAAAAAAGTCTTTCCTTTTTTTTTTCTTAATTTTTAATGTTGGTAATATATTCAAGTAATATGTGTAATGGCATTGCAGCAAATAAAGTTTACAGGATGTTTTTATTTTTTGTTTTTTTAAATTTTAAAGCTGCAGTTCTGTTTGTCAAAAAGCAAAATTTTTGGTTGTTTATGAAACCTATTTATAAAGACGTTATGTATCAAAACGACTAAATCTGTGTCTGCAGTGCATGTTCAAACCTTAATATCATAAATTGCTACATGTTATTTGATTTTTAACTCCAGGAGTATATAATGAGTTTGTCACTCTTAGAGAAATGCTTAAACAGTGCAGTACAATTTAATTAAACCCATTCGATTTTAGTCAAATAAAATGTACTACAGATTTTAGTGTACTAAAATGTACTAAAACAATTCAGACATAATTAAATGCAACAGCAAACATTTTTTAGTGGGGGATAGTAGTTTGACTTTAAATGTCAGATATCCTACTTTAAAAATATTTTTTAGAATACTTTAGGAATATCTGAGTATGCAGAGGTTTAAGCATTATCTGGAAATGTCAGTGGGACAGAGGTACAGTGCATCCGGAAAGTATTCACAGCAACGTGAAAGAAGTTTGTTTGAAACCTTTGCAAAACGTATAAGGCTCCATGTACACGGGACGCTGGAAATGGCCGTTTAGGAGCAGTTGGGCTTTTTTTTCAGAAGCCCCTGAACCCATCTACATTTTATCTTATCTGTCCATGTACACCAGGTCGTTTACAGTCATTTGCAGGCAGTTGCGTTCAGGGACTGTTTTTAGAACGCAATTATTTGCGTTCGAACGTGTGTTTCCCGGCGTTACAAACGCGTCCGAACGCGTCTGAACGCGATGACTCGTGTTTAGCGTTCGCGTTTTTCCATTTTAAAGGGGAATAATTTTTTTGACCTCTAGGAACGCTTCTAAACGCAAACGCCCCCAAAAGCTGCTAAACGCCCGCTAAACGCGGGTACAAACGTGACCGAACGGACGTTTCAAACGTCCTAAAAATTACAGCATTCAAAGGGACTTTTAACAACGTCCCATGTACATGGAGCCTTAAAGATAAAAAAAAAGAAAAAAAAGAAAATCACATGTACACTGCTCAAAAAAATTAAAGCAACACTTTGAAAATAAATCAGATCTCATTGGGGAAAAATATCATGCTGGATATCTATACTGATATTGACTGGGTAATGTGCTAGAAACGAAAGGATGTCACATGGTTTAATGGAAATTAAAATTATCAACCTACAGAGGGATGAATTCAAAGACACCCCAAAAATCAAAGTGAAAAAAGTATGCAGCAGGCTAGTCCATTTTGCTGAAATTTCATTGCAGCAACTCAAAATGGTACTCAGTCATTTGTATGGCCCCCATGTGCTTGTATGCATGCCTGACAACGGATAGTCAAAAGGAGCATGCTCCTTTTGAGACAACGGATGGTGTTTTGGGGTATTTCCTCCCAGATCTGGACCAGGGCATCACTGAGCTCCTGAACAGACTGAGGTGCAACCTGGCAGCGTCAGATGGACCAAAACGCAATGTCCCAGGGGTGTTCTATTGGATTTAGGTCAGGCAAGCATGGGGGCCATTCAGTGGTATTGATTTCTTCATCCTCCAGGAACTGGTTGCATATTCTCGCCACATGAGGCCGGGCATTGTCGTGCACCAGGAGGAACCCAGGACCCACTGCACTAACGAAGGGTCTGACAACGGGACCAAGGATTTAATTCTAATACCTAATGGTAGTCAGGGTGCCATTGTCTAGCCTTTAGAGGCCTGTGCATCCCTCCATCCAACATTCTCCACAGCTTCTCCAAACCCTTTCACATCTGTCACATGTGCTCAGGGTGAACCTGCTCTCACCTGTGAAAAGCACAGGGTGCCAGTGGCAAACCTGCCAATTCTGGTGTTCATTGGTAAATGACAATCGAGCCACGGTGCCGGGTAGTGAGCACAGGGTCCACTAGAGAATGTTGGGCCCTCAGGCCACCCTCATGAAGTCTGTTTTTGATTGTTTGGTCAGAGACATTCACACCAGTGGCCTGCTGGAGGTCACTTTGTAGGGCTCTGGCATTGCTCATTCTTTTCCTTCTTCCACAAAGAAGCAGATGCTGGTCCTGCTGATTGGTTAAGGACCTTCTAGGGCCCTTCCAGCACTCTTAGAGTAACTTCTTGTCTCCTGAAATCTCCTCCATGCTCTTGAGACTGTGCTAGGAGACACAGCAAACCTTCTGGCAATGGCACGTATTGATGTGCCTTCCTGGAGGAGTTGGACTGCCTGTGCAACCTCTATAGGGTCCAGGTATTGCTACCAGTAGTGACACTGATCCTAGTCAAATGCACAACTAGTGAAAAACAGTCAGAAAAGATGAGTAGGGAAAAAAATTTCAGTGGCCTCCACTTGTAAAACTATTCTGTTTTGGAGGTTATCTCAATATTGCCCATCTAGTGCCCCTGTTGTTATTTTTAGCTAACACCAAATAGCTAAAACTGAATAACAATCCCCTCCGCTACTTAACTGACCAGATCAATATCCCAGGAGTTTATTTGACTTGATGCTATACTCTTATATACACTGTTATTAAAAAGTGTTCTTTTAATTTTTTTTTTAAAGTATTCACAGCCTTTGGTCAATACTTTGTTGAAGCGCCTTTGGCACCAATTACAGCCTCAAGTCTTTTTAGGTAGGATGCTACAAGCTTGGCACACCTATTTTTGGGCAGTTTCTTCCATTCGTCTTTGCAGGACCTCTCAAGCTCCATCAGTTTGGATGGGGAGCGTCGGTTCAGATCTCTCAAGAGATGTTCATTAGAGTTTGAGCCTAGGCCCCAGCTGGGTCACTCAAGAACATTTACAGAGTTGTCCCATGGCCACTCCTTTGTTACCTTGGCTGTGTGCTTAGGGTCATTGTCCTGTTGGAAGATGAACTTTCGATCTAGTCTGAGGTCCAGAGCAGTCTGGAGCAGTTTTTCCTTGAAAATGTCTCTGTACATTGCTGCATTCATCTTTCCCTCGAACTGGACTAGTTTCCCAGTTCCTGCCGCTGAAAAAAATCCCCACAGCATGATGCTGCCAATACCATAATTCACTGTAGGTGCCTGGTTTCTTCCAGACATGACGCTTGCCTTTCAGGCCAAAGAGTTCAATCTTTGTTTTATCAGACCATGGAATTTTGTTTCTCATGGTCTGAGAGTCCTTCAGGTGCCTTTTGGGCTGTCATGTGTCTTTTACTGAGGAGTGACTTTCGTCTGGCCACTCTATCATACAGGCCTGATTGGTGGAGTGCTGCAGAGATGGTTGTTCTTCTGAGCCCTTGAGAAAGTCATGTGATTGTGACACAATGCGTCAGAGGGAGTCGGGTGATGTTACGTCTGGTGTACGGCCGAGACCGGAAGTTCGGATTTTTTAGCTGCTATCTTCCTGGGACCCCTCGTTTTGGTTCCTTAGGCTACATCTGTTGTCTCCTACTTAACTGTAAGTGACTGTTGTTTACAATAAAGGGATCCTCATTTTATTTTATATGAGCTAAGTTTGGCTATTATGGAGTGATCCTCTTCAACAAAGGTTTGACCCCCATAAAAAATGCAATACCATTCCTCTTAAGGTGAGCGGCTATTGCACTCAATGTTGAATATCAGTTGTGGGGAAAAGGACACACTTTATCACAGTTTGGATCACATTATTTTTGAATCAGCAGACTTTTTTTTCACTCATCACCATTGCACAGTGTTATCTTGAACACATTTTTTATGTTTTTTGAGCATCTCACAGGATATATATATATTTTGGAACTTTTATATATATAATCTTTATTGGTTAATGTGTTAACACTTGTTGTTGTTTTGGTTGTTTACACATGCACTTTTTTTCATCATAGTATCATTTGTAGATGCATGATCTTATGCGTTGAAGCTTAAGATTTATATTAGGTCATTTTAATATTGTTTCACTATTGTATTATATTACTATTATTGATATAGCGCCGCTCCATATCCTTTCATTCTGTTCTTCTGGAAGGTTCTCTTCTCTTCACAGAGAAATGTTGGAGCTCTGTCAGAGTGACCATCGGGTTCTTGGTCACCTCCCTGACCAAGGCTCTTCTCCCCTGATAACTCAGTTTGGCCGGGCAGCCCATTCTAGGAAGAGTGCTGGTGGTTCCAAACTTCTTACATTTATGGATGATGGAGGCCACTGTGCTCATTGGGACCTTCAGTGCTGCAGAGATTTTTCTGTACCCATCCCCAGATCTGTGCCTCGATACAATCCTGTCTACAGGCAATTCCTTGGACTTCATGTCTTGGTTTGTGCTCTGACATGCGCTGTTAACTGTGGGACCTTATATAGACAGGTTTGTGCCTTTCCAAATTATGTCCAATCAACTGAATTTACCACAGGTGGACTCCAATCAAGTTGTAGAAACATCTCAAGGATGATCAGTGGAAACAGGATGCACCTGAGCCCAATTTGGAGTGTCATGGCAAAAGCTGTGAATTCTTATGTACATGTGATTTTTTTTTTATTTTTATTAAATTTGCAAAAATTTCAAACAAACTTTTTTCACATTGTCATTGTGTATTGTTTGTAGAAGTTTGAGGAAAGTATTGAATTTAATCGATTTTGGAATAAGGCTGTAACATAACAAAATGTGGAAAAATGTAAACGCTGTGAATACTTTTCGGATGACCTGTATCAGTAACCCATTTTTTCCTGAAAAGCAAAAGATAAATACATTACATTACAATAAACTTGTTCAGTAAAAACATTTATTTCATTACACAAACATGCAACAGTTAATAATTGTTTGCTAAGATGATGTTGGTTGCCTGCACCATACCAACCAGTGATGCTGTGCAACCCACAAGTGTCATTGGTTGCTAGGACCCAGGCAGCTGCATGTCATTAGTTGCCGCACGATGAGTTTAACTTATTGCTCCATCAAAAAATAATACAACAGCTTTAGATATCCCCGTCCTTTTTAATTACTGACCTTCACTATGCAGTAGAAATGGAGATATGGGTGTTCAGGTCCTAAATAGCTTCCATAAATGCAACACATCAGATACTAGATACCACTTAAAGTATCAGCGTCTTGAAAAAAACAGTGTAGACATTAGAAGACAGCTGCCCAATCATGTCTATGGGGAGCATTGCTTGACATTTCTTTGGGTGGAAACCTAAATCAGACAGGTACCTGTATCTCTTTCCTAATTGACAATAACATGAATCCTTAGGCTCCATGTACACGGGACATTGTAAATGGCCGTTTAGGAGCAGTTGGGCGTTTTTTTCAGAAGCCCCTGAACCCACCTGCATGTTATCTTATCTGTCCATGTACAAAGGGTTGTTTACAGTCATTTGCAGGCAGTTGAGTTCAGGGACATTTTTTGGAACGCAATTATTTGCGTTCGAACGTGTGTTTCCAGGCGTTTCAAATGCAAAAACGGGACCGAACGCGACCAAACGTGATGAAGTACATTAAGCCACGTTATACGTTTTTTTTTTTCTTCCATTCAAAATCAATGGTTCCCTATGGGAGCCTATTGATTTGAATGGAAGTCGCACCGCAAGTCGGATCATGAGTCAGGAGTATTTTTGTTTAGCTACATAGTTACATGCTTTGAGACTGAGTTGTCGGAGGGATTAGAATGCTATAAATCCCCAAACTAGTTGCTTACCCCCCCCCCCCCCCTTCCCCCTATCCACATTAAGGTACCACTTCAATTCCTTTGTCCCAGGCTGTTTATAAAACCTCAACGTCATTCTAATTTAGCAACACTGAGCGTCCACCCATTCTGCTAGTGGACAGGATTTGTCAACAGAAGGAGAGCCTGTTCTGTACAGCATAGGTCAGAAAATCCACGACCTCCACAAGGATACAGGAATTTATTTGAAAACTAACACAGCAGTATGGGTACCTTAGATATGGAAAGGCCACTAGCTGTGTCTGCTGAGAACAAAGATTTAGCATGCTTATCTTTCACTGATCTGAAAATGTAAGTGGACGGTTGGTATTCAGATTGTGCAGTCTCACGTTTGATGGCCAGTTTGGGCCCCAAACTATGCAAAATAATATTATTATTATTAAATTTCAAAATACAAAAACAAATAAAAGTCTACAAAATGTTTATTTCCAAAGGGTGAAAGTGTGGTGTCTATTGTATTTAGCAGCTCAGTATGGTCAATTCAGTGTAAGTTTTGGTCTACAGAGAAGCAAGCAGTTTTATCATTCGAACCAATATGACATTTTGCCTTGCACCTGAGTATTATTTAACCCCTAATACATTGAAAAAAAAAAAAAAAACAGATCAAGCAAACTGTCATTTATTCTCTGTAAGTTTTTTCAAACAATTCCACATTTACATGGCACCATTGAAGAAAAGGTTGGCATATTTAGGCAAGTAGAAGTAGCTCACAAATACATTTATGTGCACGCACACAACACATTTTTCTACAATTTGATAGATTGTAACATGAAACAAATATAATGACTATAAAGGCAAAATAATAATAATAAAATAAAATCTATGACAACCAGTGTAAAAATGACAAATAATGTATATATCTGCAATTTATGAATGAGGTATTGTATATTTTATAAGTTATAATATTGCAACTATAGATCAAATGTGGTTCTTGATCTACTGGTTGAATCATTTTGTTAACAAAGCAATACTTAGAATTGAATTAATTTTTTGAAAAGAGATCCAATAAACTAGACTGAATACTGTACATATAGTGTGTTCTCCTTGCTTTCCTGTTTTTTTAAACTCTTGGAAGGGCTAAAAAATCAGATGTAAGCTCCCACCTTACCTTACTCATCATTGTCTGTCATTCAAACATGGTATTGCTATATTTCTTTCCATATGTCTGGTAAGTCAATCAGCGATTACAGAGTCATAGAGGTTGATTTACTAAAACTGGAAAGTACAAAATCTGATGCAGATGTGCATGTTAGCTAATCAGCTTCTAACTTCAGCTTCTTCAATTAAGCTTTGGCAGAAAGAAAATGGAACCTGATTGGTTCCTGTGCAGAGCTGCACCAGATTTTGCACTCTTCCGTTTTATTAGACTAAAGCCAGATACACACTATACAACTTTTGTTGTTAGATTTCCTTTAGATTTACCTTCAACTATGTAGTGCCAGATTGTATACAGATTAAAAGTGTTTAGATTTGACCTCATATTATATGGTTTTGGTAAATCTAAAGGAAAAAATCTAAAGAAAATTGTATAGTGTGTATCCAGCTTAACACCACAATACAAAGCAGCGAACTATAGACTATGCACATAAAGGTCTACCAAAGAATTGGATACTGACCTTAGGCTATTGTCTACTTGAAAATGGAGCTCCAGTGGTGTAAAGAACTGGTTGTTGTTTGCTAGAAGTCTATTCCCTTCTTCTCTCTGTCATGACCACTGAAGTCCTATTTACCTTCCTCTCTGAATTAGCTATAACGGTAGAAACCTAACTTTCTTATGTGGCTCTAGTTAACTTTCAGTTGAAACCCCAAAGGTAAGTAACTTGGATACCGGGGTGCTCTTATACACATGAGCATTTATCGAACACTGATTGTTTTTTTATGTATAGGGTTAAGCTTGTTTGCAGTGTATAAAACTATTTCTACTGCTTCTTTATATGACATCTTCTTAATGTTAATGGTTCCTAAGGACTTGGCAACCACCTTCTCACTACAACTACCGCCATCACTGGCACAGTGGCTTACATGGCCGGGAATCTCTAGCCATGTAAACAAAGGGTTGGGGATAGCAGTAACATCACTGCCTAAATATGGTTGCTGGCCTTATTTGGGCAATGCCATTAACAAAGATGCTGCTTCTATCTCAGCCTCTTCCCTTAAATAACTGATGACAGCTGGGGAACTGGTATATGGGAATGAGTATCATCAGGATTGGTCGTGTGCATACCATTGGGTTTTTAATTTCAAAGATTTGCCAGGCATGCATTGTGATTGAAGATGGGTTTTCAGACAGAGACTTTTTTTAGGATTTTTATTTTATTTTTTCAATAAAGTGTCAACGTTTCAACTGTTTAGATGTCATTGTTTCTAGGTTACATTTTTATTGTAAATGAGAAGGGGTACCCATTACTCATTCACAAAGGGGGGGGGGGAGTATCTGGGGTACTCTTTTTTTAACCACTTAAAGACCAGAAGGATTTGCCCCCTTCCTGACCAGGCCCTATATTGAGATTCGGCACTGTGTTACTTTAACAGACAATTGCGCGGTCTTGTGACGCTGTATCCAAATAAAATTGATGTTCTTTTTTTCCCACAAATAGAGCTTTCTTTTGGTGGTATTTGATCACCTGTGAAATTTTTATTTTTTGCGCTATAAGCAAAAAAAGAGCGACAATTTTGAAAAAATATATATATATTTTTCACATTCTGCTACAGTATATGACATTCTCAAAAACAGAAATTTAAAAATCTAAATTTTTTACATTTTAGGCCAATTTGTTTTCTGCTACATATTTTTGGTAAAAAAAATTGCAATAAGAGTATTTTGATTGGTTTGCGCAAAAGTTATCGCGTCTACTATCTACGGGAAAGATTTTTGTAATTTTTATTGTTTTTTTTTTTACTAGTAATGGTGGCAATCTGCAATTTTTTGCAGGACTGTGACATTGCGGTGGACAGATCGGACCCCTGACTGATATTTTTTGACACTTTTCGGGGGACCAGTGACATTACTACAGTAATCAGTGCTAAAAATATGCACTGTTACTGTAATAATGACACTGGCAGGGAAGGGGTTAACATTATGGGTGATCAAGGGGTTAAATGTGAGCCTAGGGGAGTGATTCTAACTGTGGGGGGTGTGGCTTCTGAAATAACCATAGAGACATGTGATCCTATATAGAAGGATCACATGGGCTCTATGATCATTCCAGGAAGAACGGTCAACTGTGTTGACCATTCTTCTCTCTCAGCGGGGAACGATCACGGGTGTCAGGCGGCAATCGGAGCCATCTGCCCGCTGCATCAGCTTCCCCAGCTCCGCCGGCGTGCACTCGCCCCTTAGACTCCCGAGAGCGAGCAACGTACAGCTACGGCGATTCGCCTGGGAGTGGCTGCCTGCCGCCGTATAACTGCGGCAGGCGGTCGGCAACAGGTTAAAGGGGATTTCCAGGTTCTGATAGGTCTGCTGCCCACAGACCCCCACAACCACGAGGCCAGGGAAGAGGCCCTTGTCCTCATCAAAGGGACTCAGGGGGTCTGCTATGCATTTTGGGAGAACATTTTATTCCATTTTTGCTGTACAATGTGCTACAGCAAAAATGGCATTTACAAAGAAAAATTGTACAGTTTAAATTGTTGGCAAATCACATTTAATTGCCATGTTCTTTAAAAAAAAAAAAAAAAACAGAGCCAAGACCTTTCAAAGTTCCCTTACATATTTTATATAAAGCCAGAGGGTAAATGTCTTGTGCAGCAATTTAAAGCCATTTTTCCTAAATATCAGTGCTCCCAAAAAAAAAAAAGCACTTCTCATGGCTAAATAGAATTGTTAAAAAAAAAACATTTGGCACTGTTATATGTTTCTCAGGGCAGAACCCACCTACCCCCATGTTATTTTTTTGACTGGTCTGCTAGGCAACCACACACATCCGTCACTAACACTAATCTGCTTGCAGTTATCAGCCACACAATGGTATTTCATAGAAACTAAGAAAAAGCCTATATGAAGAATACAGACACTGGTAACACAGAGCACCAGTCTCTCTACAAGTAGGAATTCTTAGCTTAGTACACAGAAGGCACTTAATAATTTTACAATTTGATATCCCTAGGTGAGCAGTGCATAGAAATATGTACAAAGAAAACATTTGAAAAAATACAAGAAAGAAAAAGGGCATGCAGAGATTTGCCTATATGCTATATTAAAAGGGGAAAAAAACAGAAAACACTTTACTTTTTGGGCAGTATTGTTTTAATCCCGATGACAGGAGTCTTTGAATATATTCTCCTAGACAAATACAAAGTTAATTTTTTCAGACTGTTACATTTATAGAGGTATGGCTGTGAGACACACTTTAACCATCTTTTCAGATTCTAAATGGTGAATATTTGTCCAAGTTTACTGACAACCAGAAACCTATCTCCCGCTGACCACTGAAATATTTGTGATTTTAACTCACCTTTATAGTTTATTATCAAAATATGTATTTTCAGGAAACATATATTTTTAGTTACTTCCTAAGTTTACTTTAAAGCGACCTGGTCAACTATTTCAAACTTTTAAAAGTGCAAGTTCAGGCTAAAAACTGGTACATCTGCTAGGCAAAATATCTACTGCTCTCTTCCGTTTTGTTCCTGGTTTTATTTTGGTACTAAAATCTAACTGTCCCAACTTCAGAACTGAGCTCTGTCTCCAAAGCTAAGTCCCAGCAGAGCCCCTGTGTCAAATGACTGGAACCTAAAGGCAAAAAAGGATAATCTGACTGGACTGAGGAATGAGAGGTGGGTATAAGTTAGCTCCTTGAAAGAAGGTTAAGCAAAAGTCAGAGAATTAAAACTCAAATCACAAAGTGAAACCCTCATTATAATGCCTTCTGTGTTCCTATACCACTCATCAGCAATGCAGGGTCCTCTGCCACTCATCAGCAATGCAGGGTCCTCTGCCACTCATCAGCAATGCAGGATCCTCTGCCACTCATCAGCAATGCAGGATCCTCTGCCACTCATCAGCAATGCAGGATCCTCTGCCACTCATCAGCAACGCAGGATCCTCTGCTGCATGGACATTTTTTTTTCTTCTCCCCCCTTAGTGATGAATAGCCCAGGGAGAGAAATGTGAGGACACTGAGAGCTGTGATTTGCTGTTTCTGCAGCTGAAGATAATCCCGCCCCTAGTAATGTGGCAAGGAGGACATACTAATGACTTGGCATGTCAGTAGAGCTGAAATTGGCCACCAACAGGGACAGAACTCTGAGACCCATGTGGTGGACAGGAGGACCAGGAAAGCATGTGCAATAAGCCAGAACCCACAGGAAGAGCAGGGTATCCAGCTAGTACAGTGTCTGCAAAGGTGCTGTCTGCTGGCCAGTAAGAGTTTTTTTGGCAGAAAAAAATGGAACCTGATTGGTTCCTGTGCATAGCTGCACCAGATTTTGCACTCTTCCGTTTTAGTAGACTAACCCCACAGTACAAAGCAGCGAACTATAGACTATGCACATAAAGGTCTACCAAAGAAGTGGATACTGGTGAGCAGTGCATAGAAATATGTACAAAGAAAACATTTAAAAAAATACAAGAAAGAAAAAGGGCATGCAGAGATTTGCCTATATGCTATATTAAAAGGGAAAAAAAACTGAAAACACTTTACTTTTTGGGCAGTATTGTTTTATCCCAATGGCAGGAGTCTTTGAATATATTTTCCTAGACAAATACAAAGTTAATTTTTTCAGACTGTTACATTTGTAGAGGTATGGCTGTGAGACAAACTTTAACCATCTTTTCAGATTCTAAATGGTGAATATTTGTCCAAGTTTACTGACAACCAGAAACCAGAAACCAGACACCTGTCTCCCACTGACCACTGAAATATTTGTGATTTTAGCTCACCTTTATAGTTTTTTATCAAAATATCTATTTTCAGGGGACATATATTTTTTAGTTACTTTCTTAAGTTTACTTCTTAAGTTTACTTCTTCTTCTCCCCCCTTAGTGATGAATAGCCCAGGGAGAGAAAAGTGAGGACACTGAGAGCTGTGTTTAGCTGTTTCTGCAGCTGAAGATAATCCCACTCTAGTAATGTGGCAAGGAGGAAATATTAATGACTTGGCAGGTCAGGAGAGCTGTAATTGGCCACCAACAGGGACAGAACTCTGAGACCCATGTGGTGGACAGGAGGACCAGGAAAGCATGTGCAATAAGCCAGAACCCATGGGAAGAGCAGGGTATCCAGCTAGTACAGTGTCTGCAAAGGTGCTGTCTGCTGCCCAGTATGAGTTCTGAAGAGACTACCTGGAGCCTGTGAATCTGTGTACAGAGCTGTAAGTTATCATTGCTGCTACAATACGGTCTGTAAGCTACTTGAGATGCTGCAGGTGAGAGCTGGAGTCCAATATCTGCTGCTGTGATGAGAGACTGACTGTTACTGCTGTTCTAGCCAGAGTTAAAAGCCTGTGTTCTTTGACCTGTGCTAAGATGGCTGCATTGATGATGACAGACTGTTGCTGGATGCCTGGGAGAAGACTTAGAACTGCTGCTAGAGGTTTTGTGCTGCAAGTCACAACTATGTGCTGCTGTCCAGGAAGAGGAGTTGGAACCTGCAGCTGTGGAGACCATGTGCTGTGTTGCTAACTTCAAGGACTCAAAGCTACTGCAAGAAAAAACAGGGAACCTTTGCTGGTTAGAAACACATGGCTGCTGTACCAAGGCTTGAATTAGTATGCTGGAGAATTCCCTAATTCAATGGGTTACCGTCACTGTGATTTTGTTTCAGTATGCTGCTAACCATTCCCGATTCCATGAGAGTCAATGGCTATTTCCGGATCCTTTGAGTGAAGACAACCTAGAGATGCTGTGGGACAACAACTTGAGAGGGAGGCCCTGGGAAAACCTTTTAATATTCACTGGGGGACTGCATCTCTGGTGACAGCCCTCTGACCATTTGTTCTGCTAGTTTTCTGGGCCTTTGTAAATAAAAATGCCATCAGAAGGGAGGTGAGAGTTATCCATCATAGTATGGGTCCCAATGCCAGCAGGACTGAGTTAACTGGCCAGAGGAGTAGGAGTAGACAGGGTCTCTTGCTTGTAGTTAGTGGTTTTGCACATAAGCAAGCCATCCAATTGCAGTGTGTATCGTGCTGTAAACTGTTTGACATTGCATTGGTTAAACCTAACCCTTTTTTCTTTCAGGGCTTTAACTGCCTTAAATAAAGCCTACTGAATCTGTGTTCAAGTGTGTCGGTGTCAGAAAGGTCCAGATAAAGGTGGGTCATCTGGGAACCAAACTATCCAGTGGCTCTTCCGGGGTAGTCATAAACAGCTGTGGAAATAAAATCCCAGCTACACATAGAGAAAATTGTTTTCAGTCAGTCCTCTTGATTTATATGTGTTAAGAAAGAGGTTTGAAAAGGAAATTGTTGTTTAAGTATTCTTCTCCACATAACTGGGAAATGTGCTTGGGTAACTGATAACTATATATCTCCCAGTCCATACAGACATACTGTATATGAAAAGTTGGATTTTGCATCATACATTCAGTTCTCACGCGTAGGCCTGGAAGGGTTGAATACATGGAATGCAGTGATATATACCTGGTAATCAACAATCTGACCTTCTGGAGTATTTATCCAGTGCAAGTACAGCAGTGAATTGTCCACATGAAACAAGGTAAAGACTATTTTCAAATACACCAATAAGTAATCAAAGAAAAGGAACTCACTGCTCAAGATGGTATGAAAGCCTGATGACACACACCGGTGCACGCCCCGGCTCGCCTCCGTGGATAATCAATGAAGAAAAAGAATTGGCTGCACTCCAGATGAGGTCAAAATCCAGATTTATTGACTGGACATCCCAACGTGACAATAGTGACAAGGTAGACGCGTTTCACACACTACAATGTGTGCTTAATCATTACCTTGTCACTATTGTCACGTTGGGATGTCCAGTCAATAAATCTGGATTTTGACCTCATCTGGAGTGCAGCCAATTCTTTTTCTTCATACACCAATAAGTAGCTGCCGATAGTGTTCACTTTTACTGGTTCAGTGGAAAACATTATTAACATAGGGCCCAATGCCATTTTTGGACCATTCAATCACATCCAGGACAAGTACAAACACTGTAAAGGTAGATACTGTACAGATACTTGGATATTACAAAGAAGGAGAAGGGTTAGACCTTCATAATGGCTATCTGTCACTCCTGACCTGCTTCATTAAATAAGCTGTACTTAGGTCTACATGACCGTGCCTCAGCACTTGCCACAACATCTAATATAAATGGACAATGAAATGTTAGAGGGCTTTTGGGCAGTTGCGCAACCTTCACATATGCTACAGCTGCCTCTTACATAGTTACATAATAGGTAAGGTTGAATAAAGACAGTAGTCCATCCAGTACAACCTGTGTAGGTCTACGTGTGTCAGTGTTGATAATCATTTCCCATATCCCTGTATGTTGTGTTTACTAAGATGCATGTCCAAGAGTCTCTTAAAAGTATCAATACTCCCCACTGACACCACCAATTGTGGAAGACAGTTCCACATCCTTATCACCCTGACAGTGAAAAATCCCCTACGCAGCTTACAGTTAAACTGCTTCTCCTCCAATCTCATTGTGTGGCCTCATGTGCTCTTACACTCCCTGAGACTAAATAGTTTTTTTCCTATGCTGGGATCACCATTGACGTATTTATATATCGCTATCATGTCTCCTCTCAAGCACCTCCTCTCCATGGAGAATATATTTAGTGCTTGTAGTCCTTCCTCATAATTAAGGTCCTCCAGTCCCCTTTTTTATTTTGTTGCCCTTCTCTGGACTCCAGTTCCCACAACAGTAAAATCAGTCTGTATGCAGTAAAGCATGCTTGTTTTACTCACTGTGTATAATGCGCATTGTGTAAAAAGGCTGTTTACACTGTCCCCAATCTATCTCCTGATAAGACAAAGCCTTTGGAGTCACTCTGCACATGCTCAATTAGGTGTGTATTTCTAGAGAGGTTTTTGGGAGGCGGAATATGCATGTGATTGACACATGGCAAATCAGCACTGTTTATGGTGAGGATCAGGGGTCCTGCAGCCTCATAGGACAATCAGAGTAGAATGAAAACTCCTTCTACGAGCTTTAACCAGACACTGAGACTGCTATATACTGCTGATGTGAAAAGGTATTTAGTAGTTTATATTTACTAAAATAATTGCATTTCCATGTTCTGTGTACTGTGGGAGACCAGATATAGTGAATGCAGGATCCTGGGTTTAGTAACACTTTAAAGCTATAATGAGCCAAGATATAATCATATGTTTTCATCTCACTGCTAGAAAAATAAATCAGTCCATAAAATTATTCTTAACATTAAATAGAAGGTCTACACATTTTGTATAAATTAATATAAATTCCAAAGCATGGTAGATTTCCAGTAAGCACAGTGTGACAGTTCTCTAGATAAACACATCAGCGGTCTTAGCTGTGGGTCATGCAGGTAATTTATGTATCTCTGTTTCATCTCTCCATGGGCCATTATACTCTGATTTTTCAATGAAGAGTTACTTGGCATTAAAATACATTTTCTACAGTAATGTTTGACAAGTCACGCTGCTAGATTAACCACCACAGAAATATCCAATGCAATAATTAACATTAAGGAAATACATTTTGTCTATTTATTTTATGTAAGAAATAAAATAAAAAATAAGAAAACAATATACTGACAAGAAAAATTGCTATGTGTTATTTCATACACATGAGGTCATGCTGAAAGAGCAATTTAGGGATTTAGCTAGTGGGAGCCCCCAGGTGAATTAGATGAATGCTAGGATAAAAAGAGCTGTAGGTTTTTTGTAAATGGGTGCTGGGCCCCATGTATCAATATTGTTTTAAAACTGTTCTTCAGTCTTTAGAAAAAAATTAAAAGTCAGCAGCCACAAATACTGTAGTTGCTGATTTTTAATATAAGGACACTCACTGTACCTGTCCAGAGATCCAACATTGTCCTCACCCAATTCTTCACCAGTCTTCAGGTCCTTGGCACAGGCATGTCTAGGTTGGGAAGCTGGCAGTGACTCCTTGCAGCTACACAGCTGGCTTTCCACTGCGCATGCATGACTCGCACTGCTCTTTGTGAATGGTCCTGCAGCCTCTTCAGACCTGTGGCATGTCCCATGAGGTTGTGAGAAGGGGGGGGGGGGGTAGGGGGCCAACTTTCAGTGGAATTGCCCAGGTGATTCTAGCAGAAGGGCGCCCCCAATAATAATAATACTTCAATAGGAGTGGGGAAATTTTTAAAAGCAGAACTTCGTCTTTTGGGTAAAGTATGCTTTAACTGTAAAGTGTATGCATATATATATATATATATATATATATATATATATATATACAGTATCTTACAAAAGTGAGTACACCCCTCACATTTTTGTAAATATTTTATTATATCTTTTCATGTGACAACACTGAAGAAATGACACTTTGCTACAATGTAAAGTAGTGAGTGTACAGCTTGTATAACAGTGTAAATTTGCTGTCCCCTAGAAATAACCCAACACACAGCCATTAATATCTAAACTGCTGGCAACAAAAGTGAGTACACCCCTAAGTGAAAATGTCCAAATTGGGCCCAATTAGTCAATTTCCCACCCCGGTGTCAAGTGACTTTTGGGTTATGGGTGTGAATGCTGGGGAGCAAGTGTGTTAAATGTATTATTGCTCTCATGTTCTCATACTGGTTACTGGAAGTTCAACATGGCACTTCATGGCAAAAAACTCTCTGAGGATCTGAAAAAAAGAATTGTTGCTCTACATAAAGATTGCCTAGGCTATAAGACAATTGCCAAGACCCTGAAACTGAGCTGCAGCATGGTGGCCAAGACCATACACTGGTTTAACCACTTCAATACCGGGAACTTTCACCTCCTTCCTGCCCAGGCCAATTTTCAGCTTTTAGTGCTGTTGCATTTTGAATGACATTTGCGCAGTCATGCAACACTGTACCTAAAACAAATTAATGTAATTTTTCCCACAAATAGAGCTTTCTTTTGGTGGTATTCGATCATCGCAAGGTTTTTTCTTTTTTACTAAACAAATAAAAAAAGACAGAAAAAATTGAAAAAAAAAAAAGTTTTTTTGTTTATGTTATACAATTTTGTAAATAGATACGTTTTTTTCCTGCACTGATGAGCACTGATGAGGCCGCACTGACTGGCACTGATGGGGTGGCACTAATATGCAACACTAATAGACGGCATTGATGGGCACTGATAGGTGGCACTGATGGGCACTGATAGGTGGCACTGATGGCCACTGATAGGCGGCACTTATAGGCGGCACTGATGGACACTGATGGGCACTGGTGGGCAATAACGGGCACTGATGGGCGGCACTGATAGATGGCAATGATAGGCACTGGTGGGCAGCACTGATGGGGAGGGCACTGGTGGGCTCCCTGAGCCCTGATTGCCATGGTGGGAATCCGTGGGGTCTTGGGTGGGCATCCCTGGGGTCTTGGTTGGCATCCCTGGTGGTTCTAGTGGCACCCCCCCCAAGGGTCTGCACTGGTAATCAATGCTCTGATTACCAGTGCAGACCCCCTCCTGTCAGGAGAGCCGCAGATCGGCTCTCCTCTACTACTGTCTGTCAGGCACAAACTAAGGAAAGCCGATCAACGGCTCTTCCTGTGTACTATTGTGACCAGCTGTGATTGGACACAGCTGGTCACATGGTAAAGAGCCTACGTCAGTAGGCTCTTTATCAAGATCGGAGATGCGGTGCATCAGAGTGACATGCCGCATCACCGATCGCTGCTCTGCGCGCCCCATATGACGTCCGGTCTGGATAATGCAACCACCTTCCCACTGTCAATCGCCTATAGGGTGGGCGGGAAGTGGTTAACAGGACAGGTTCCACTCAGAACAGTCCACGCCATGATCGACCAAAGCAGTTGTGTGCATGTGCTCAGCGTCATATCCAGAGGTTGTCTTTGGGAAATATACATATGAGTGCTGCCAGCATTGCTGCAGAGGTTGAAAAGGTGGGGGGTCAGCCTGTCAGTGCTCCGACCATACGTCGCACACTGCATCAAATTGGTCTGCCTCTTCTAAAGATAATGCAAAAGAAAGCCAGCAAACGGTTTGCTGAAGACAAGCAGACTAAGGACATGGATTACTAGAACCATGTCCTGTGGTCTAACAAGACCACGATAAACACGCTTGATGGTTCAAGCGTGTGTGGAGGCAACCAGGTGAGGAGAGCAAAGACAAGTGTGTCTTGCCTACAGTCAAGCATGGTGGTGGGAGTGTCATGTTCTTGGGCTGCATGAGTGCTGTCGGCCAAGCATGTCTCCAGATCTAAACCCTATTGAGCATCTGTGGGGCATCTGCTCTGTGATGTCGTCATGGAGGAGTGGAAGAGGGCTCAAGTGGCAACCTGTGAAGCTCTGGTGAACTCCATGCCCAAGAGGGTTAAGGCAGCACTGGAAAATAATGGTGGCCACACAAAATATTGACACTTTGGGCCCATTTTGGACATGTTCACTTAGGGGTGTACTCACTTTTTTTGCCAGCGGTTTGCACATTAATGGCTGTGTGTTGAGTTATTTTTAGGGGCCAGCAAATTTACACCGTTATACAAGCTGTACACTCACTACTTTATACTGTAGCAAAGTGGCTTTATGACCCAATGTTTTATTCCTGGACAGAATTTCTCAATAGACTTGTGATCACCTCCTTGGGAAAGAGTTGCACCTCTAAGAGGTGGAGGGGCTTTTTCCATTCCTTTTCAATTTGACTAATTATTGGAACAGTTGACTGAATTTATTGGAACATTTATTGGATATATGAGAGGACCCTGATTACGGCATTGATTACTCATATCTGTGTTTCTCCTGATGATCAAACTACAGATTTCGCAGAGCGCGTTGAGACTGATACAGCACAGTATATTGAGAATGATAATGACATAGCACAGAATGTTGGAAATTGTTGAATTCATATTTTGTATGAATTTATACTTCATTTTTTGTTCTGTTCCTACTGATGAATATACATTGTAAAGATTTTTGATGATTCAATTTTATATGTATATTTCTTGTAATAAATTCCTATATTTTTAACCACTTCAGCCCCAGAAAGTTTTACCCCCTTCCTGACCAGGCCCTATTTTGTGATTCGGCACTGCGTTACTTTAATGGACAATTGCGCGGTCGTGCGACACTGTACCCAAACTAAATGTACATCCTTTTTTTCCAGTAATAGAACTTTCTTTTGGTGGTATTTGATCACCTGTGCGATTTTTATTTTTTGCGCTATAAACAAAAAAGTGTGACGATTGTGGAAAAAAAAACAATATTTTTCACATTCTACTATAGGACATTCCCAAAAAAAAAAAAAATAATAAAATATCAAAATGTTTTAACATTTAGGCCAATTTGTTTTCCAATACATATGTTTGGTTTGCGCAAAAGTTATTGTGTCTACTAACTACGGGAACAATTTATGTCATTTTTATTGTTTTGGTTTTTTTTACTAGTAAGGGCGATTTTTCGTGGGACTTCGACATTGCGGCGGACAGATCGGACCCCTAACTGACATTTTTGACACTTTTGGGGGTACCAGTGACATTACTACAGTAATCAGTGCTAAAAATATGCACTGTTACTGTAGTAATGACACTGGCAGGGAAGGGGTTAACCCTGTGGGTGATCAAAGGGGTTAATGTATGCCTAGATGCTTACTAACTGTGTGTGTGTGGGGGGGTTCTGTGAGAGGCACAGACAGATCGCAGTTTGAGCTTAGCTGCAAGTGATGATCTGTCCCTGCCTGTCTCACAGAAGATCCGCCTGCTTTGTTTACATAGCCATAATCACATACAATCCAGTCACGTAGTACTACGTGACTGGACGCAGGGGAGTCGCACTGCCACAGTAATATTACTGTGGGCAGTCAGCAAGTGGTTAATGTTTGTTGTGTATCTCCTTAACCACTGCCTACCGCCCCATGCAGATTTAATGCGACAGGGCCGCTCGGCTGCGCATAATCACGTAGATCTGTGATTGGACACAGCGGGAGACAGACCACAGGAGAAGCAGACTCGGTCGCCACCGGCCTCCTGCGATCTTCGGGGAAACTGACAGAAGAGCCGCCTGCCTATGTAAACAAATCAGGCGGCTCTTCTGTCAGACAGGCACACGGAGATCGTGTTTTTAAGCTAAACTGAAACACTGATCTCTGTGTGCCTTTCACAGAGCTCCCCCCCCCCCCCACAGTTATCAAGCACTTTAGGCATACATTTAACCTCTTGATCACCCCCAGCATTAACCCCTTCCTTCCCAGTATAATTTATACAGTAACAGTGCATATTATTTAGCACTGATTACTGTATTAATGTCACTGGTCCCCAAAAATGTCAGTTAGGGATCCGATTTGTCCGCCGCAGTGTCGTAGTCCCGCTAAAAATTGCAGATCGCTGCCAATATTAATAAAAACAAAAAAAAATAAAAAGTCTAAAAATCTATCCCGTAGTTTGTAAACGCTATAACTTTTGTTCAAACCAATTAATATACGCTTTTTGGGATTTTTATTTACCAAAAATATGTAGCAGAATAAAAATTGGCTTAAACTGAACTTTATTGGGTACGTTTTAGCAGAAAGTAAAAAATATTGTGTTCTTTTCAAAATTGTCTCTCTTTTTTTTGTTTATAGCGCAAAATCTAAAAACCGCAGAGGTGTTTAAATACCACCAAAAAGAAAGCTCTATTTGTGGGGAAAAAAGGACATCAATTGTATTTGGGTACAGTGTCGCACGACCACGTGCAATTGTTAAAAAAAAATGTTGTTTTCAAAAAAATGGCCTGCTCATTAAGGGGGTAAAACCTTCCGGAGCTGAAGTGGTTAAAGTCCCATTATTTTCTGTCTTTGTACATTTTGGGGACTGACACACACCTTGATTCCACATACATCGGCATGGTTCTTTTGTAAATAAATAACCTTTAATATCACTTTAAGCAACAGGCTAGCAACTGTTTAGAAACAAGAACATATCATTGATTGTACATATTATTCAGAGAATAAGATTTAAGTTATATAAAGGCAATAGCTTTACAAGGGATATACCCAACAACTCTATTGTGTCTCTGTATTTATCTACAGCACACGTCTCTGTGGTCCTCATTTCCAGCATCCCTTAAATATGTTTTACAGCTGGTCAAAATAATGTTTGCCAAAAATCTCAAAAGATCTTTGTTCTCATCAGGAATCCATCATTATGACAAGTCCATGTTCAGTGCTTTCTGCAAAAAAAGTTAATTTTTTTCTTTTAGAAGTGATAATATATGACTTAATGTGCTGCTAACATTCCGATTATGCTCACATACTGTTTTATTGTATTAGTGACAAAAAGCTTTGTGTTATTTCTCATAACAGCACCTTGAAAATGTCAAGTCACATAATAGGTTCTGTTCCCTGTTGCACAGTATAAGCCTTAAACTGTGTGACAGCATATACATATATTAAACCAGGAGCTTGGATATGGCCTAAAATGCATGCAATCATTTTAGCTCTTTAAAAGCAGGGAAGCCTTAGCTATTTATCCTCCAGGCTAGTGATCAAGCCTCTTAAAAATGCAGCCTATATATTTCCAGTTAGTGGAGTATGACAATGATTGCCATTTTCCCACCCAGAATAGAAAAGTTCTAGTGAGGCCTTAAACCGGTTTTACCTGCTTATTTCAAAGCAGGAGCCGTAACAAAATTGTGGTAATGCGTTCTACCATGCATTACTAGAATGCACTATAATGTGCTGTATATAATTTACATGTTGCCATTCATTCTGAATGGCACCCCAATACACTAAAGCCACGTACACACGCACCGATTGTCGGCCGAACGGTCGGCCATCTTTTGTCCGGTGCTGTCGTGTAGGTTGAAAAGTGCTAAAGACTGCGCACGAATTTTGTCGGCCAACAACAACTGACTGCAGAAGTGATGTCATGTGATGGTTAACTTTCCGTGTGTTTTTTCTTCTCTGAGCATGCCCAGTCTTGCTCCTCTGCTGTTTGTTGGCCGAATTCTGTACTGACTGAGGAACAATCGGCCGTTCTGGTGTTGGCCAACAAAAATTTTAAAGCATGCACATCAGATTCTGTTCGGTCGAAAAGTCGCAGTCGGTTGTCGGAAGCATCATACTAACAAGCCGATTATCGGCCGATCGTACGGTGGTACGGCCGACAATCGCTACGTGTGTGCGGGCCTTTAGGTCTCATGCACATGAGGCGTTTGAAAAAATGAGCTGAGCTGCAAAGCCAATTCTGATGCCAGGAAAAAGCAGTTGTAAAAACGTGCTTTTAGATGCGTTTTGAATTGGCGTTAATGCCGTATTAGCCACGTTTAGCAGCGTTAGCGTTTGGCAGCCTTTCTCTGCCCTCTTCTATTTTCCAATCTCAAATCTAACTACTACAGCTTAAAAACGTCTGACGTGGCCTAATGCTCTATGCGGCCTTTAGCAGCGTCAGGCGTTTTTACAGCTTAACGCTGCTGCTCCAGAACGCGCTGGCCCTGAGTTTTTTTAACAGCTTAAAAACGCCTATGCCACTTACAGCTCCTAAAAGCCTGTGTGCGCACGAGGCCATAGAATAACATGGAGGGGCCTTTTTAACCTGCAAAAAAGAACGTCTGACGCTCCTAAAAGCAGCTGTAAAAACGCCCTGTGTGCATAAGGCCTAATACAGCTGCAAGAAAAAGTATGTGAACCCTTTGGAATGATATGGATTTTTGCACAAATTGGTCATAAAATGTGATCTGATCATTATCTATGTCACAACAATAGACAATCACAGTTTGCTTAAACTAATAACACACAAAGAATGAAATGTTGCCATGTTTTTATTGAACACACCATGTAAACTTTCACAGTGCAGGTGGAAAAAGTATGTGAACCCCTAGACTAATGACATCTCCAAGAGCTAATTGGAGTGAGATGTCAGCCAACTGATGTCCAATCAATGAGATGAGATTGGAGGTGTTGGTTACACCTGCCCTATAAAAAACACACCAGTTCTGGGTTTGCTTTTCACAAGAAGCATTGCCTGATGTGAATGATGCCTCGCACAAAAGAGCTCTCAGAAGACCTATGATTAAGAATTGTTGACTTACATAAAGCTGGAAAGGGTTATAAAAGTATCTGCAAAAGCCAGACTGCAAAGGATTTGCAACCAAGTATTAAAAAGTGAAAGTTTGATTCAGTGGCGTACCTAGAGCATTTGGCACCCGGGGCGGATCCTATATCTGCCCCCCCCCCGACTTTAAAATGTAAAAACACCCACAAAAAATGTAATGTTTTCAAGAATATTTTTTGCACAAATTTCACAGCCCCCCATCACAGGGCCCCTTGCAGTCTGCCCTCCGTCTCTCTAATCACAGTTCCCCCTTTTGCACTCTCTGCCTCCCCTGCACAGTCCTACCTTAAGCATAGATAGATAGCTAATATTAGCAATGTGTTTAAGTTTGAGTAAGAGATTGGAGACTTGCTAAAGGAGATATTCAGAGACTACAGACATGATACAGGAGATGGTCAGAGACTACAGACATGATACAGGAGATGGTCAGAGACTACAGTCATGATACAGGAGATGGTCAGAGACTGCAGACGTGATACAGGAGATGGTCAGAGACTGCAGACGTGATACAGGAGATGGTCAGAGACTACAGACATGATACAGTAGATGGTCAGAGACAACAGACATGATACAGGAGATGGTCAGAGACTGCAGACGTGATACAGGAGATGGTCAGAGACTACAGACATGATACAGTAGATGGTCAGAGACAACAGACATGATACAGGAGATGGTCAGAGACTGCAGACATGATACAGGAGATGGTCAGAGACTGCAGTCATGATACAGGAGATGGTCAGAGACTGCAGACATGATACAGGAGATGGTCAGAGACTGCAGACATGATACAGTAGATGGTCAGAGACTGCAGACAGGATACAGTAGATGGCCAGAGACTGCAGACATGATACAGTAGATGGTCAGAGACTGAGGACATGATACAGTAGATGGTCAGAGACCGCAGACGTGATACAGAAGATGGTCAGAGACTGCAGACGTGATACAGAAGATGGCCAGAGACTGCAGACATGATACAGGAGATGCTCAGAGACTGCAGACATGATACAGGAGATGGTCAGAGACTGCAGACATGATACAGGAGATGGTCAGAGACTGAGGACATGATACAGTAGATGATCAGAGACTGAAGACATGATACAGTAGATGGTCAGAGACTATAGACATGATACAGGAGATGGTCAGAGACTGCAGACATGATACAGGAGATGGTCAGAGACTGCGGACATGATACAGTAGATGGTCAGAGACTACAGACATGATACAGTAGATGGTCAGAGACTACAGACATGATACAGAAGATGCTCAGAGACTGAGGACATGATAGAAGATAGAAGAGCACTAGGGGGGCCGGAGAGCACAGACGAAGCTGAGAGCACTGGAGGTGCTGAAGGGCATGGTGGGGGGGCGGGACTGGAGAGAATTAAGAGGGGGTTTGGAAAGCATTGTAGGGGGGTTGGAAGGTGCAGGGGGTGGATTGCACTGGGGGGTACAGGGAGCACTTGGGGGGCGAGCAGGGAAAACCAGGGGAGTGGAGAGCACTGGGGGGGACAGGGAGCACTTAGAGGGGTGGGCAAGGAAAATCAGGGGGGTGGAGAGCACTGGGGGGGACAGGGAGTACTTGGGGGGCGAGCAGGGAAAATATGGGGGGTGGAGACCACTGGGGGGGGCAGGGAGCACTTGGGGGGGTGGGCAGGGAAAATCAGGGGGGTGGAGAGCACTGGGGGGACAGGGAGCACTTGGGGGGCGGGCAGGGAAAACCAGGGGGTGGAGAGCACTGGGGGGGGCAGGGAGCACTTGGGGGGTGGGCAGGGAAAATCAGGGGGGTGGAGAGCACTGGGGGGACAGGGAGCACTTGGGGGGCGGACAGGGAAAACCAGGGGGGTGGAGAGCACTGGGGGGGGCAGGGAGCACTTGGGGGGTGGGCAGGGAAAATCAGGGGGGTGGAGAGCACTGGGGGGACAGGGAGCACTTGGGGGGCGGGCAGGGAAAACCAGGGGGGTGGAGAGCACTGGGGGGGCAGGGAGCACTTGGGGGGCGGGCAGGGAAAACCAAGGGGGTGGAGAGCACTGGGGGGGGGCAGGGAGCACTAGGGGGGCGGGCAGGGAAAACCAGGGGGGAGCCCTGGGGGGGACAGGGAGCACTTGGGGGGCGGGCAAGGAAAACCAGGGGGTGGAGAGCACTGGGGGGGGGCAAGGAGCACTTGGGGGGCGGGCAGGGAAAACCAGGGGGTGGAGAGCACAGGGGGGGACAGGGAGCACTTGGGGGGAGGGAGAAAGCACTGTGGGGAGCTGAAGAGCATGGGGGGGCTAAAGAACAGGGGGGGTCTAGTGCACTGGGGGGGCTAAAAGCACTGAGGGGGGATTAGGAGCACTGGAGGAGGTTAAGAACTTTGGGGGGCCAGCAAAAGAAGTTGTATAGGAGGGGGATGGGGCAGCTGCATATAGATGAATTGATCTTTCCCTATTCTTCCTCCAGGAGGGAGAGGAGGAGAATCAGTTATTCAGCAGGCAGCTGCAGGAAGAATAGAGAAAGATGAATTCCTCTATATGCAGCAGCCCCATCCCCCTCCTATCCAGCACACACACTTGGGCAATGGGCACTCACCTTCTTCCCGCCGAGGCTCCGCCCCCTTCATTTGATCACCTGTGCGATTTTTTGATCACGCGCTATAAACAAAAAAAGAGCGTAAATTTTGCAAAAATAACAATATTTTTCACATTTTTTTATATGAAATTCCCCCAAAAAAATGTAAAAATCAAAATTTTTTAACATTTTTCGGCCAATTTGTTTTATGCTACCTATGTTTGGTAAAAAAAATCGCAAAAAACGTATTTTGATTGGTTTGCACAAAAGTTATCGCGTTTACTAACAAAGGGAAAGATTTTTGTCATTTTTGGTGTTTTTTTTTTTTAACGCATAATGGCGGCGATCTGCGATTTTTTTTCGGTACTGCGACATTGCGGCGGACAGATCGGACCCTTGACTGACATTTTTGACACTTTTGGGGGTACCAGTGACATTACTGCAGTAATCAGTGCTATACATATGCACTGTTACTGCAAAAATGACACTGGCAGGGAAGGGGTTAACTTTATTGGACAGGGAGGGGTTAAGTGTGTCCTAGGGGCGTGATTCTAACTGTGCAGGGACATTGCTATTGGTGTAAAAGCAAAGATCAACAGTTCTACATAGTAGAACGGTCAGATCTTCACTTTTACACAGGGAGAACTGACAGGCAGCTTGTTTACACAAGCCGCTCTGTCTTTCTCCCTTCACAGGAGCGATCGTAGTGTGACTGGCGGACATCGAGTCCTCCGGTCACACGCACTGACTTGTCTGTGAACGAGCCGCAGCGCAGGAACCTTTTTCTAAGTCGGAGTGACTTGAATCCCACCGATTAGAACGGTTTAATTGCCGTTAATGGGGCGCGACTTGTCATGGCAAAATATTGAAAAAATAAATATTCTCTCTCTATAAAGCTTTTGTGATCAAATTCAAGATTAATATTAGTGAAATGTTTTTATAAAGCAGAATATTCCCCAAAGGATAAAATTCAAACCAAAATATGGACAAGCATGTGTCAAATTCTGTCCCCTACACACATACATCCTTCACATTTTATACTGAGTCACCTGCATTCAGTATTTGACAATTTCTACTAAAGGGATTATTTACTTGCTGAAAAGCATATTTACACCATTATCATACATAACCACATGATAAATGGTCCACACAGAACTGCCACTGCTTTTCTTTTTGTATCTGAGGAACTGCTGATGCTGTTACTGTGTGCATTATTCTGTTAAAGTAATGTCTGCATTGGTTTGGTAATGTTTGTATGATGTATTAGTATTAATCTCCACTGAATAGTCTTGCAGCTGCGACTGCACCCTTTAACCACTTGCCGACCGCTCAAATTGAGCGTACTGCGGCAAAGTGGTTCGTTATCGCCCAGCGACGTAGGTCTACGTCGCTGGACTCCTCCCCTTGTGGGCAGCGCACGTGCCGCCAGAGGCTCGTTCCCGCTGTATTCAGTCACAGCGGGAGTCGGGCCAGGGGAGGAGCGGCGGTAATCACCGCCGCTCTTCCCCGATCGTCGGGGATCGAGTGTGGAGATCCGCCCGCTTGTGTAAACAAAGCAGGTGAATCTCCTAAGTGACAGGCAGGGACAGATTGCAGGATTCAGCATAGCTGAACCTGCGATCTGTGCCTGTGTCACACAGTTCCCTCCCCCCAAGCACCAGGCATACATTAACCCCTTGATCGCCAATAAAAGTTAACACCTTCCCTGCCAGTGTCATTTTTATAGTAACAGTGCATATTTATAGCACTGATTACTGTAGCATTGTCACTGGTACCCCCAAAAGTGTCACAAATGTCAGTCAAGGGTCCGATCTGTCCGCCGCAATGTCTCAGTCCCGAAAAAAAAATCGCAGATCGCCACCATTACTAGTTTAAAAAAAACAATAAAAATGACATAAATTTCCTATAGTTAGTAGCTGCGATAACTTTTGCGCAAACCAATCAAAATACACTTATTGCGATTTTTTTTACCAAAAATATGTAGCAGAAAACAAATTGGCCTAAAATGTTAAAAAAAATTCGATTTTTACATTTTTTTGGGGGGGGGAATTTCATATAAAAAAAATGTGAAAAATATTGTTATTTTTTCAAAATTGTCGCTCTTTTTCTGTTTATAGCGCAAAAAGTAAAAACCGCACAGGTGATCAAATACCACCAAAAGAAAGCTCTATTTGTGGGGAAATGGACACCAATCAAGTTGTAGAAACATCTCAAGGATGATCAAAGAAAACAGGATGCACCTGAGTTCAATTTTGAGTGTCATGGCAAAGATTGTGAATAATATAAATAAATAATACATTTGCAAAGATTTTAAACTATTTTCTTTCCTGTTGTCATTATGGGGCATTGTTTGTATAATTTTGAGGACAACAACGAATTTAATTAATTTTGGAATAAGACTGTAACATAACAAAATGTGGAAAAAGTGAAGCGCTGTGCATACTTCCCGGATACACCGCATATTATGTTTTTGAGTTCTTAATGTGGGGACACATGACACTGATTTGAGCAGCTGCCCTATTTCATATAATATTACATATCCAATACGGTAGCGCATAGTAACCCACTTTTTAATGTAAATAAATTCTTGCATATTTTAAATGATGGCTTCCTACTGAAAATAGTATATGTATGAATTTGTATGAGGAGACTCCCCATACACTTTATACACAATATTGTCAAAAGTATTGGGACGCCTGCCTTTACACGCACACAAGTTCCTCCACCCCAAACTTGCTCATCCATGTGTTTATGGACCTTGTTTTGTGCACTGGTGCGCAGTCATGTTGGAACATGAAGGGGCCATCCCCAAACTGTTCCTACAAAGTTGGGAGCATGAAATTGTCCAAAATGTCTTGGTATGCTAATGTCTTAAGACAGGGCTCGACAAACCCCAGGACCCAGGTCGCATTGGCGACTAGAATTAGCGACCTGGCGCCTGGGGTGCACTGCAGGAGGTGTCCTGTCCCTTTTGCGCCCCCCCACCCACTCCCCGAGTGCACGGACTACCGCGCCATCCAATAATTGAGGCCGCGGCTTTTCGGCCTTCTTCAGTGAGAGAACATGGAACTGGCGACCTCTTGTGGTGGTCGGGAATTTGACAAGCAGTCACTAATGGCTCTGTTTCCCCTGCCTGTTCTCAATGCCTGTCCATCTCCTTCCCAAGAGGAGATGAGAGGACGTTTTTGCAGGCTACATTTCCCTGTCCACTTACCTTACTAAAACTTACTTATGCTCCTAAGTGGGGTGCTTATGGTATTACGCACATGAAGCATATCTTTAGAGCTGGTAAATTGCTATGCTTTCCTTTGTTTCAGTCTTTGTTTAGTCTACCACAATCCAAGTACTATTTCTGTTCACAGCTGTCCCATGCAGTACAGGCACAACATCTTCCCTCTGACTTTTCTCTTTCCCCAACACCTATTTTTGGACTATTTGCAGCACAGTGAAATACAGAAGGACCTTATTGCTAATTGTTATGCATCCCTACTGAATATCTATTTGGAGGCCTACCCCTGTAAGGCCATGGATCTGTAGAAGTCAGATGTAGAAGACTTGTATGGTGAACAATGGGAACATGTGCTGGAAGCAGTGCAAGCTAGTTCTCCTAATAAGTCTCAGCATTTATGGCAATTGTACCTTTTATTGCAAATTCATTATACCCCGTTGAAATTGTTTAAAATGGGGCTTTTGTCAGAACCAGTCTGTCCAAAATGTAGCAGAAATCAAGGGGATCTCATTCACATGCCCTGGAGGTGTCCCAAGTTACACAGATGGACATCTGTTCTTGCAATGGTCAATATTAAAAACATACGTCCCTTCTCACCCCAGGTGCTGTCTGCTGGGAGTTAGCGCTGTATGTATGCTGGTTCTGGTATCTGACTTTGGAGTGTGCAATATTAATGCTTTATTGACACTGTAATTTATGTTTTCAACCACTAGGTGTTCTCTATAGTGAGCTTTATGCAGTTGGCAGCTGTAATTGCTTTGTTTTCTACTGTTTTATACATTACAACTTTGCATTCCTTTGTAAAGCCCCGTACACACGTACCGATTGTCGGCCGTAAATATTCGGCCGACGACCGATCGGCCGATTGTAGGCTAGCCGACAGCGCATTTTCGGCCGAACAGAATCTGTCGTGCAGGCATTAAAATTTTTGTTGGCCAACACCAGAACGGCCAATTGTTCGCCAGTCAGTACAGATTTAGGCCGACAGACAGCAGATTTGCAAGACTGGGCATGCTCAGAAAAGAAAAAAGACAAGGAAAGTTAACCATCACATGACATCACTTCTGCAGTCGGCTGTTGTTGGCCGACAAAATTCGTGTGCAGTCTTTTGCAGTTTTCAACAGACACGACAGCCCTGGACAAAAGACGGCCGATCGTTCAGCCGACGATCGGTACGTGTGTACGGGGCTTTAGTGTTTATAGAACATGTATGCCTGAATGTGTTCAAATAGAAATTTCTTCTGATTTCATTTTTTAAATAAAATTAAATCTTCTGATTTAATTTCTTCTGATAAAAAAAATAAATAAATATGGGGTGATCTATATGTAGTTTAGCAGGTCCAAACAGCCCCAGTTAAAAGTTGTTGAAAATTGCTGTAAAGCCAGATAGAATCAATCTACATTTGTGCTCTGGCTTTGTCTGACTGCAAAGTGCCTTTTTTATACAGATCAGCTCTTTAAAACCAGTCATATTTCATAAATTCTGATATGATAAAATTACATTAATAAAGAGCATCTGCCTAAAGGTACACAAGAATTACCATAACTTAAAACCAGATATGCCCCGAGCTACATCACCAACCTCATCTGCAGATCTTGCCCAAATCGTTCTCTCCGCTCCTCCCAAGACATCTTGCTCTCTAGCTCTCTTATTTCCTCCTTCCATGCTCGTCTCCAGGACTTCCCTAGAATCTCTCCCTTCCTCTGGAACTCCCTGCCCAGTATGTCTGGTCAGATCCTACCCTGTCTGCCTTTAAGTGATCCATGAAAACTCATTTATTCAGGTAAGCCTACCGCACCTCTACCTAAGAACTGTACTTGAGTCATCTCCATTTGATCATTCCCCGCAGCTATTACCTTTTGTACCCCTTACCCATTCCTTTAGATTGTAAGCTCCATGAGCAGGGCCCTCCTTATGTATTGAACTTTATTGTAATTGTACTGTTCCCCCTTTATATTGTAAAGTGCTGCATAAACTGTTGGCATCATATAAATCCTGCAAAAATAATAATATCACTATAGTATAAGGTGCAGCTGGTGGATTAGACACATTCCATCTCCTAAGAAGAATCTGCAACAAATCCATACATATTGGATGTCTATCCAATGTGGATTTCCAGTCTGAAAATATATTGATTTTAAGACTGTAACACCTAGTCATATTAGAAAAACGACATAGTGGGAGGGTTCACTGTAAATAAATGCTTCAACCCTCCTATCTCACACCACACTCACACATTTTTGACTGTGTGGGGGCTATTTCAGTGATGCCACCTATAAGGTCTACAAAAAGCTGCTGCAATTAGCAGCTTGAGCTCCCAATCTTCCATAGTAAAATATAACCCTTACTGCTCTGCTATGAAGCTGTGATTTAATATATAATTTTAAATCCATTTGCAACCAGCGCTAAAGTTCAAATACGTGCTACAAAAATCCAAAATCTTTTTGTTTAACTATGTTTCATTCACCACACAAAAAATAGCCCTGGAAATGGATCCACCACCTTTAACCTGGTAAATGATTCACCACAAGGCAGATCTTCTGAATATAACGCTCCTGCGTTTCTTATATGGTGTGGATTTTCAGCTGCAGAAATAGTTCCACGTCAGTTGTCATGTAAGAGATATGCTGAGATACCATTCCCAACCTCAATGACTCATCATGTGTGGAAGGTCTTATTTCAGCCAGTAAATACACACAATTAGCAAGCTGGTTCCTAGAGTGACTTTATATATGTGGTAACACAATGATGAAGGTTTGAGGGATAGGTTGAGTGGAGGTGGTAGGTGATAGACACTTGAAGGTGAGACAGTAGCAGATGGATGCAGGAAGGTTTAACAATGTTGTATGATAGCAGATGATAGAATAGCAGGTGGACATACAAAAGAGATCAACCCAGTGCAGAAAAGTAGCAGTAGTCTCAAGAGCTAGCAATCTAGTTTATGCAGATGTGATAAACAGTCTCTACTATGCAGAGCTAGATAGTGTAAGCTTAGTATAAGTTTATAGAGAATTCCCCTGCGGGGTACTTAGCACTATTAGCGATACAGCCGAAGGGTGGTTCAGGAGAGGCGGATGATCCAGTAGCGGGATACAGGGATCAGCGCAGCGAGGTTCCGTCAGCGAAGTAAGCTTGCAAGCATGGAAGCTTCAAGCAAGGTTAGCATCCAGATAAGGGTGTTTGAACGAACACATGTGAGTGAGAGCCGACGCCTTAAATAGCCATCTAGTCCGGCGCTGAGTGATGACAGCTCCAGTCTTAAAGGTGTATGCGCACCTTTCCAAAAGTAAATGGTAGGGCGCATACACTTGTGGAAAGTGTAATTTAGGGTACCAAAGGTACCGGAACATTACAATACCCCCCCTTTAAGGCCTGCTCCTGAAGGCCTCTGGAGCTGGTTTGTCTGGGTATCTCGCATGAAAATTGCGGATTAATCTAGGGGCATGTATGTCAGAGGTGTTTAGCCAGGTGTCGTCTTGGGGCCCATAGTTCTTCCATCTAACCAAGTACTGAAGTCTTCTTCTGTAGATACGAGAATCCAGAATCTCTTTTATCTCGTATTCTTCTCCACCTTCAACTTGTACAGGAGGGGGAGGTGGAATATTAGGCCTTATTCCTTGGTCCGGAACATGGGGTTTTAGTAGCGACACATGGAAAATGGGATGGATTTTTAGGTCCATTGGCAATGTAAGCTGCACTGCAGCTTTTCCAATAAGTTTCTTGATTGGGAAAGGTCCCAAGAACAGAGGTCCAAGCTTTTTGCTAGGGATCTTCAGTCTCAAGTTTTTTGTTGAGAGCCAAACGAGGTCCCCGATAGTATACTGTGGAGAAGGTCTTCTACGAAGATCATAGTACTTCTTTTGTTGACTGTGAGCGTGTGCAATGGTAGTATTTAGTAAACCCAGAGAATCCTTTATTTGGGAAAGATAGTCTGAGGCTACTGGGTTATTTGAAGGAAGGATGCGTGGAGGGAGAATAGAGGGATGGAACCCATAGTTCAAGTAGAACGGACTCTGCTTGGTTGTACTGTGAGTTGCGTTGTTGTAGGCAAATTCTGCCAGGGGAAGAAGATCCAACCAATCATCCTGTTGGTAAGAAGTGTAACAACGTAAATACTGCTCGATGCATTGGTTGACTCTTTCAGTCTGTCCGTTGGTCTGCGGATGGTAAGGAGAAGTGAGCTTCCGCTCAATCCGTAGTATGTGACATAGTTCTTGCCAGAATTTAGAAATAAATTGGGATCCACGGTCAGACAAAAGAGTTTTTGGGATACCATGTAATCTGAAGACATGTTTCATCAGGAGTTCTGCCGTTTGTTTGGACGAAGGTAGTCTGCGAATAGCAATGAAATGTGCCATCTTTGTCAGATGGTCCACTGACACCAAGATGGTATTAAATCCTTTGGAAGGAGGCAATTCTACGATGAAGTCCAATGACAGAACCTCCCATGGAGTTTGGGGTATTGGTAGACTGCATAGTAGGCCGGATGGTCTCGTAGTGTCAATTTTGGACCTGGCACAGACATTGCATGAAGAGACGAATTTTTGTATAGATGTTTTCATGTCAGGCCACCAGAATTGCCGAGAAATCAAATTGAAAGTCTTTGTCATACCCATATGTCCTGCCATAGGCACATCATGCGATAATTCCAAGATCTTGGTGCGTAGGGTAGGTGGTATGTAAAGTTTGTCGTTGTAGTAGAGGAAGCCTTCTGCATCGGTATTTAGTTGTGGTGGGGGTGAATCCAACCTTATACCATGCAGAACCTCTTCCTTCAAGGAACGGACAACTCCAATAATGCGTTTGTGAGGTATTATAGGAACGGAAGGAATTTCAAAGTAATTTTCTTCAGTTAGTCGTGATAGTGCATCCGCCTTTTTGTTCTTATCTGCAGGTGTGTAGGTCACTAGGAAGTTAAACCTTAGAAAGAATAGTGACCATCGTACCTGTCGATGCGAGAGAGTTTTGCTAGTCTGAAGATATTGGAGGTTTTTATGGTCCGTGTATATAATTATTGGTAATTGGGTGCCTTCGAGTAAATGTCGCCAATTCTCCAGAGCCAATTTTATAGCAAGCAGTTCCTTCTCACCCACGGGGTAATTTATCTCGGGACTGCTCAGGGATTTAGAAAAAAAGGCGACTGGATGAAGTGGTGAAGTGGGGGTAGGTCGTTGGGAGAGTATTGCTCCTACTGCCAGGTTTGACGCATCTACCTCCAGAATGTATTGGAGGGATGGGTCTGGATGGCGTAATATGGGAGCGGAAGTAAACCTTGTCTTTAACAAGTGGAAAGCCTTATTTGCTTCTTCTGACCATTTAAATGGTATTTTTATGCTAGTGAGCTGTGTGAGGGGTCTCACAATAGCAGAAAAGTTTTTTATGAACTTCCTGTAGAAATTTGAAAATCCCAGGAATCGCTGTAGCGCCTTGCGTGTAGTTGGTGTAGGCCAATCCTGAATGCAGGATATTTTACTCATGTCCATCTCGATTCCTGTTTTGGATATGATGTAGCCTAGAAAGAGTACCTCATCTTTATGGAACAAGCATTTCTTCAGCTTCACATAAAGATTATGTGCAAGCAATCTCGATAATACAAGTCTTACATGTCTTATGTGTTCAGACAGGGTCCGTGAATATATAAGTATATCGTCCAGATATACCACAACACAGACATCTAGTAAGTCTTTAAAAATATCATTTATAAATCGTTGGAAAACTGCAGGGGCATTGCACAGGCCGAATGGCATCACAAGATACTCGAACAATCCGTATCTAGTTCTGAACGCAGTCTTCCACTCGTGTCCATCACGGATTCGAATGAGATTGTATGCTCCTTTCAGGTCTAATTTTGAAAAATAGGTAGCTCCACGCACCTGCTCAATGAGCTCAGGGATAAGTGGTAGAGGATAGCGATCTTTTATTGTGATAGCATTCAATTTCCTGTAGTCGATGATAGTTCTGAGACTTGAATCTTTATTGCGAACAAAAAAGAGTCCTGCTGCTGTGGAAGAAGTGGAAGGTCTAATAAAACCTTTTTCCAAGTTCTCATCCAAATAGGTTTTGAGATGGGCAAGTTCATCCTGTGAAAGAGGATAAACATGACCGAACGGCAATTTGCTATTTGGGAGTAGATCAATGCTACAATCATAGTCTCGATGAGGAGGTAATGCTTGAGCATTTTTCTCAAGAAAAACCTCAGAAAGATCCTGATAACATAGTGGTGCAATCTCATCTGTCACCACAGACAGAATCTTCCCGGAAAACGGGAGGTTACACGCTTCCTCGCAATAACAAGAAGGGAAGGTCAAGGACCGTTTCTTCCAATCTATGGTTGGTTGGTGTGTGTGCAACCAGGGAAGTCCCAACACAATGGGAAAGTGGGGTGATGGTATTAAATCGAAGGTAGAAGTCTCCCTATGAGACTCGTTAATAGTGACTAGAAGTGCTTGTGTCTGATCGGTGATCGGACCAGAGGATAACGGAACACCGGTAATAAGACTTACTGAGACAGGTTTGAGTTTAGAAATAATAGGAATTTTATTTAAAGCAGCAAAACATATATCCATATAATTTCCACAAGATCCTGTGTCAATCATGGCCTTAGTAGTAATCCTGTTCTGGTCCCACTGTAATGTCAAAAAAACAGAAATGTAGGGGTTAGTGAATGAAGTTGTCAATCCTCCTAGAGAGACATGTGAACACTCACCCTTCTTTTTGTTGACTAGGGGACAGACGTTTATCTTGTGATCCGGGGATGCACAGTACAAGCAGAGATTTTAATTTCGTCTTTTGGCTTTTTCCATAGTTGATAGCGGTGGGCGTATGGTTCCTATCTCCATAGGAACGGGGTCAACGGCCAGACTCCGAGAGGAAACGGATAATGGCATTCCCATCTTTTCAGCCTTTCTTTCTCGTAGTCTACTATCTATGGTAATACTGAGTTGTATTAATGCATCCAGGGTTTTTGGCAGATCCGCTCGGGCGAGCTCGTCCTTAACGGCTTCTGATAGGCCAAGCCTAAATTGGGTTTTCAGAGATGCATCATTCCATTCTGAATCAAGGGTCCATCTCTTGAACTCTGCGACAAAGTCTTCCACAGGCCTCCTTCCTTGTTTCAAGGATCTTAACTGAAGATCAGCAGTACTCTGCCTATTGGGGTCATCATATAGGCTAGTGAGCTCTGCCAGGAACAAGGCATAGGAGTTGAGAAGCTGGTCGTTTTTCTCAAAAAGAGAATCTGCCCAGGCTCGAGGATCGCTTGATAGGTAAGAAATAATAGTACAAACCTTAATGTGATCAGTAAGGTAGGTACGAGGTTTTAGCAAAAAAAATAACTCACATGCGTTTTTAAATTCGTGAAATTTTTTGCGATCGCCTGTAAATACCAAAGGGGGATTTATCTTGGGTTCAGGGGACTGAGCAGAGGTAAGTTGTGTCAGTCTAATTACCTGCTGCGACAGAGCCTGATTGTCTTCTTTTAATTCAGCAAGTGCGTGTATTAACGCAGATACTTGCTGTTTTAATTGTGTCACCTGAGTGGCTATTTCTGCTGAATCCATTTTTTAGGTTCGTTCAATCTATAACGCTCCTGCGTTTCTTATATGGTGTGGATTTTCAGCTGCAGAAATAGTTCCACGTCAGTTGTCATGTAAGAGATATGCTGAGATACCATTCCCAACCTCAATGACTCATCATGTGTGGAAGGTCTTATTTCAGCCAGTAAATACACACAATTAGCAAGCTGGTTCCTAGAGTGACTTTATATATGTGGTAACACAATGATGAAGGTTTGAGGGATAGGTTGAGTGGAGGTGGTAGGTGATAGACACTTGAAGGTGAGACAGTAGCAGATGGATGCAGGAAGGTTTAACAATGTTGTATGATAGCAGATGATAGAATAGCAGGTGGACATACAAAAGAGATCAACCCAGTGCAGAAAAGTAGCAGTAGTCTCAAGAGCTAGCAATCTAGTTTATGCAGATGTGATAAACAGTCTCTACTATTCAGAGCTAGATAGTGTAAGCTTAGTATAAGTTTATAGAGAATTCCCCTGTGGGGTACTTAGCACTATTAGCGATACAGCCGAAGGGTGGTTCAGGAGAGGCGGATGATCCAGTAGCGGGATACAGGGATCAGCGCAGCGAGGTTCCGTCAGCGAAGTAAGCTTGCAAGCATGGAAGCTTCAAGCAAGGTTAGCATCCAGATAAGGGTGTTTGAACGAACACATGTGAGTGAGAGCCGACGCCTTAAATAGCCATCTAGTCCGGCGCTGAGTGATGACAGCTCCAGTCTTAAAGGTGTATGCGCACCTTTCCAAAAGTAAATGGTAGGGCGCATACACTTGTGGAAAGTGTAATTTAGGGTACCAAAGGTACCGGAACATTACACTGAACTCCCCTGAAAAATTGCTTTAACTGTGTTATGCAACAACTTCAGATAAGCTTGCTCACCAGATGAAACAAACCTCAAATTATAAAGTACAGATGTGCATTTTCACCATTTCCAGATCTCCTTTAAAAAAATCATCTGGATAAGACTATCCAGTTATTTCATATGGAATCTCGTTTTCACTATTCTAATTTCATCTGCATTAATTATCTTGATGTGGGAAGCATATAATAATAAAATACAATCCAATAGTGTAATACTGCTTCATTAAAAAAAAAAAAAATAATAGTAAAAAAATTACTTCGTAAAATCGTAAAATCCATTTCTCTGATGTTTTTTGACAGACTCTCAAAGAGGATCAGGTCCTCTCAACAGCTGGCTGCAAAGCCTTGCAGCCAAAAGAAGCATTAGCAGATGCCAACACATCCACTTTATAAAGCGTTGTGAAAGTGTGCACCAACGACCAAGTGGCCGCCTTGCAAACCTGCATCACTGACGCCTGATGGCGGAAAGCCCAGTAGGCACTAAGCGCCCGAGTAGAGTGTGCCTTAACAAGGAAAGGAGGAACCTCACCCCTGATAGAATAGGCCTAAATCACTGTCTTTCTGATCCATTAATGGTCACAGAGAAAGCGGACAACCCTTTACGAGGCCCATCTATAAGCGAAAGAGAGAGTCTGTCTTCCTAAAAGACTCTGTAGCTGTCAGTTACACTCTAATTGCCCCGACCACTTTCAAGGCATGCAAGGCAATTTCCTTTGGATGTTTAGGCCTGGGACACAGGGAAGGCAACACAATGTCTTCAATCAAATGAAAATCAGAGACAACCTTTGGAAGGACGACGGACAGGGGCAAAGAACCATCTTATCTCTGTGAAGCACCAGGTAAGGTGAATGACAGGATAACGCCACCAGTTTCGACACCCTGGGCACAGAGGTGATAGCCACCAAAAAGCTACCTTCTGGGACAGTGTAAGCAGGGGAATCTCCTGAAGGTTCTCAAAGGGAGGCTTCTGGTGGACCAAAAGCATCAAATTGAGGTCCCAAGGCGGCAACGAAGGCCGCACTGGAGGAACCAAATGTCGGACACCCTAAAGAAAGGTAAGCACCAGGGAGTGTGTGGCCAAAGGTCATTGGAAGAAGACCGCCAAAGCCGACACCTGGCTCTTGATGGTACTCAAGGCTAATTTCTGTTCAAATTCCCCCCCCCCCCCCCCCCGTTGAAGGAAGGTCAAGATCCGAGCCACTGAGAAGGAGCGAGGATAAACCCCAAGAGACTCACACCACGCAATGAACTTCCACGTACCATGGTGGATCCTCCTAGAAGTAGATTTCCTAGTTTTTAACAGGGTAGGAATCACCTCTATCCTTCAGCACCTGGTGTTCAACAGCTAAGCCATCAAAGCCAGTCTGTAAAGCGACTGTAAAGCAAGATGGAAGATCAGTCCTTGGGACAGCAGATCCTCCCTGAGAGGAAGCTTTCAAGGAACATTGGTGACGAGCCACACCAGATTGGCGTACCAAGCCCAGCAAAGCCAGTCCAGAGCCACTATGATGACCAGAATCCCTTCTGCCTTGGGTAGAAGTCTTGGCAGAAGCTTGAGAGGAGGCAAGGAGTAAATCAGATGATGCTGACCCCTCTGGGCCACCAGTGCGTCTGTGGCATTCACCAGAGGATCCCGTGACTGAGCCAAAAACTTCTGCACCTTTCTGTTAAGCCGAGTCACCAACAGATCCACCTCAGGGGTGCCCCACTGGAGACACAACTGATGAAACACCTACGGATGAAGGGACCACTTCCCTTGGTCCAACGCCTGCCAACTGAGATAATCTGCCTGCCAGTTTTTCACCCCGGGAATGTGTACAGCCCAGTACCACAATCCCCCATTGGTGTAGCAAAGCTAGCACCGGGCTAACACTTTTGTGAAGACCCGAGGAGCAGAGGCGAGATCAAAGGGTAACACCACAAACTGATAATGCTCCTCTACCATGGCAAAGTGGAGGAATCGCTGGTGACTGACACATGTTGGAATGTGAAGGCAAGCATTCTTGATATCGATAGAGGTGAGAAAATCCCCCTGATGCAGAGATGCCACCACCGTGCGAATGGACTCCATTCTGAACTTCTGCACCCGCACAAGGCAGTTCAGCGCCTTGAGGTCCAGGATTGGACACACTTTATTTTCCTTCCTGGGAACTGTAAACAGGTTTGTGAAAAACTATGAAAACGTTCCAAAGTGGGAACCAGGACAATCACCCCTTGATCTAACAGGTCTTGTACCACCCCAAACAGACCCTGTAAATGGTCAGGGGACAGGCGTAAATTGGAAAAAAAGAACTTTGCCGGGACAAGAGCGAAACTTGATCTTGTAGCCAGACCAAATGACTTTGTGGACCCACTTGCCTTGCACCAGGGAAGTCCACGGGTTCGGAAACCAGTAAAGACAAGACATCCCCCACCCCGATACAGATGAGGGCGCACCTTCATGCTGAAGGAGCCATGTCGGCGGGTCTTAAGAAGCCCACTCTCGGCTTGCCAAACCAGGTTTATTTGGTGCCGCATCCAAAGAGGCATCACAGATAAACTGCAGCCCCTGGACCAGCTGTTCCGCCAGCTCAGCAAAAGCAAGGGGGAGCTGTTCTCCCTCCAAGTCACAGCGTAAAAGCTTAGCCAACTCGGACAGAGTTTGCGATACCGGGGCAATGGTGAATACCGGCCTCAGTGCCGAACCAGCCAAAGTGTACATATTGCAGGCCACAACCTCCGCCTTCCTGTTAGCTGGATCCTTAAAGGCTGGGGACTCTTCAACCGGGATCATGGTTGCCTTGTTCAACCTGGAAACCGGAGGGTCCAACACCGGTGGAAAAGTCCACTTCTTAAGAAAGGTAATGCCTAGTAAAATGCTTAGGGACCCCACGGGGGCGCTTTGGTCATCTCCACTCTTTAGCGACAATTCTGTCAAAATAGGCGGGGAAAGGAAACACATTTGCTGCTCTGGATGGCTTGTGAGTGCCAAGGGGAACCTGCGTCTCCATCGCAGCTGCATCCTCCATCTTCAAGGTCTCACTCACAGATACAATCAGTGCTTCCACCAGCGCCTTTTTGTGCATGATTGCAGACATGGAAGAATCATCCTCACTGTCAGAAGATTCCAGGCACGTGGTTGCTGACCCAGCAGGGTGACCCACGTCCGCGGTGGCCGAATCAGATTCAGGATCTAATGAGGCAGATGAGGCAGCAGAAGGTGGGGGGTTCTTTATGCTAGCCCGTCACCAGAAGACCACCTCCACCCGGGACTTTAGGACCGCCGTCAGTGCATTAATGGATGGTTGGGATCTGGAGGGTACCGCAGCCTCAGAGAGGGGATAAGGTGTGGAGATGTGCTCCAAAGACTTGATGAATCACCAGGGAGACCCCACAAAGAGTGCAAAACACTGCAAGGGACAACCCTCACCACGCTGGCAGCACCACCCGGTCACCAGGCATAAGCACCAAGTTATCCTTAGTAGAAAGGGAGAGAATCCCACCAGACTCACCACCCAGCAGAAACAAGCATCTGCAGCCACCAGGATAATCTTCACTCCACGTGCGGCAATCAGACATGAGAGGAACCAGGAGTCAGCATCAGGGGATGAGGAGGGGCTCCCACCACCAAAATTACTGCCCACAGGGCTCCACTGTCATGGCCGCTGCTATTTTCAATAGCAAACCACCCCAAAATGACCACCAGACTACACAAACATGGCCCCCGTGTATAGAAAAACACATGCTACAACAAAATGGCTTACAGGGACCCAGGAAAGAAACCAGGCCTCAAGGACAGACCCAAGCAGGACAGAGGGCCCTAGCAGAAGCCCTTACCAGGTACAACCTCCCTCCACACACATTCGATTGTCCGGTCGCTGGCAGCACACACACCCCCAGCCCCCATCACCAGCATAGCGCCGTACCCCCACCCCAGGAGGTGGACCAGACCACCGAAGCAGCCCGAATATATGTGGAGTGGGAGGATCGGGGATGGAAGACAAGGGAGGTGCCTGACAGGAAGGAGGGGAACCCTGGGATCCAACCGTCCCAAGGAGGACCACCTCCACCCCAAAACCCTCCAGGGTGGGAAAGCTACTCACCATACCAGGAACCAGGTGGGCACCGCTCCAGACAGAACTCGCAGGCCAGCCCCCATCCAGTGGGGCTATGTCGCAGCCGACCTAGCACGGAGCTGAGGTCTGCAGGCACGCGCTGGCCAGACTAGGGTGACCTAGGGTAATCTAGATTATCCAGCCCTTAGCCCAGTCCATAAGTTGATTGTAGATCTTACAGGAAAAATCCAGGGGAAAAAAATGACTATCTAAAAAGAAAAAATTGCCAGGACTAAAGATCCCAGCAAGGAACTAGGTTTCTACTCCTGACTAGGCAGAAAGAAAATGGAGTGACTATAGCAGAGAGAGGAATTTGACCCCCTGGGACTGCCCATAGGCGTAGCCAGACTTTTTTCTGCCTAGTGTCCTACTCCTGTAGGGGGCAGTATAACCCAACGGTTATGAAGATCTGAAGCTGTGTCCGTCAATGAATGAAAGAGAAATATATAGTTGTGCTTACATTATACAAGTACACCAGCATTATGATAAACAGCTTCCGAGTAAAGAAAGACTGTCATCCACATAGGGTCTCACCACAAGATTAAAACCCTGTCTGCCTTGAGCCCTATTAGCAGTAAATCTTGGGTATGTTCTTGCATGCAGGGTAGATACTGTGAACCAGTGCCCTGACATCATGCTGCACATTGTTTTGATCAATAGCATCACTTGCTTAACCTCACTCTATGCATTTCATTAAATGAGAATACTCCAGATGAAGTAATTTGATTAAATGCGTAGAGCGAGGTTAAGCAGGTGACATCATTGTGTTACAGTAGTGCAAAATTGGCCAGCAGCACGACAATTTATATGAGCAAGGGCAGCCTAAATGTACCAGTGACAAAAAGCACAAGCTAGGATTTTGCTACAAGAATAAAGATTATGAAGAGGATACAGTTTATCAGTGTAAAATTGCCAAGCAGCAGGAGAGTTTAATTGGGATAGAGCCTAACTGGTGTATGCCTATCTTTTATTTTATCTATAGGGATGGGGGGTAATGTGAATAATATAATCTGAGGAGCTTTAGGTACAGACTATTCTTGCATTTAGCTATTTTTTTCTTTCTTTCAAATGAACGGTAGCACACTTTGAACAAAAGGCAGCTCTGAGATCAACTAAAAATAAATAAATAAATCACCACATTCAGAAAAAAAGCAGTTCAAACAAAAATAAAGACCCTATTAAAATATAATAAAACCAGTATATCCCCAAAAGAGAAACCATATAAATAAATGCTATGGACAGGACAGCAGCTAAAATTGATGTCAACAAAAAAAATATAAAGAATGATAAATAAAAACCCTCAATAACAAGACAGAAAAAAAGGCAGTAAGGGGATTGACTGCCTAAAGAGCTATCAGAATTAAAGTACAGTTTTCTAACTGAACCTAAGTTTTTAATTCACCAACACTTTGGCTGTTTTTTGTGCCCTCCTCCCTCCTCTCTTCCCCTCCTCCTTTTTAATAGCGAGCGGGTTGGTTTAACCAAAAGCTTCATTATTGGCCCTTCTATGCCTGCTGGTTATAGTTCCATTCCTATGCAGTGCATTATAGTTATCTAGCTATCACAAGATTTTACATAAAACCCATGATTATGCCAAACCTGAACCTCATCCCTATCTGTGAAATACCAAAGAGCAATCTCGTCATTAAAAAAAATCAACATCTACAGAAAATGTTAGTTTTGATGGCCTGTTCCTTTTACCTAATGGAAACTATATTCCATGTGAAAACGATTTTGGTTTAATGAAAACTATTTCTAGCTTTAACATAAACCTATAAAAAGGCAAAATGCCAAAGGAAATTAAAATAAAATCTTGCACTCAACATAAATGCAAACATTTCCACTGAAAAAATACAAGGCAAATACAGCAAGAGGACAGGAAACTAGTATTAAGTAGTGTTACTATTTTTCTTCGGCTACTTCCTCCAGGGATGGCTTAATCTAAAAGCACAGTGTTCTACTTCTTATCAGTATTATATGTTGCAATATCATTTTACTTTATTATAATTAATTTAGAACAGGGCTTCTGTTTCAGAAAATGCAAAGTCGTTTTAGCCTGTATAAGGCCACTAAGTTCAGAAGGACCAAAAAAAAAAACAAAAAACATAAATTACTCATTACAGAATCGGGCACCAGTTGTGAGCTAATGTAACTTTTCTGTAGCATGTAGAAATGTACACTACTTTAAACAGAACTTTGAAGATAAAGATAACACAATAAAAATGACTCAAATTAGTATATCTAAGTAAATTGATGATTGTTGATTAGTCAAATAGTGTTAGTTTACTAGTGCTATTACTAGTTTTCTAGTGGCAAGACCTTGCATTCTGCTGTGATTTGAGCAATTTGATTTTGAAGCCATTATCGCAACTAACTTTTCACTAGTGGTTACTGTGTGATACTTGTATCTAAAATACTAATATTTATTTCATAGATATCTCTGGAGACATCAGAGTGGTATTGTTTTCTTCCTTACTTTTTGTGTGATCACCAGTCCTTTTTTAGTAGCTGGTCTGGATGGTCATCATGACTTATCTCTTTACTTGGGATAAATAAAGAAGAAAGCATTTCTATTTCTCTGAAGTTCTGTAAAAAAAATCAGGAGCTTTAAATTGTAGTTTTGGTAAAACCCACAACAATCAATAGGTAGGTGAAATCAAAAAGATTTTTGAGGGTTTTATAAGGGTTGAATGGGCTTTAATTGGCTCCTGTGGGTTATGAAAATTACTTTTCCAATCTTGAACCTGTTCTCATGCCAAAAAGAGCCCCTCATCGGCCATATTATTTATGTGTTTTTTTCCATAGATTAAAATAGAACTATGGGTAAAATGTATTTTTTTTTTTCATTTTGGATAGAGCAAGCAAGGGTTATTACCAGGGCCGGACTGGCCTACCGTGATACCAGGAAATTTCCCGATGGGCCGCCGGCCCTGGGTCCGCTTTAAGATTGGTGGGGCCGCTTTAAGACGCGGCCGCTATTGGGACCGCGCTGCGGCCGCGCTGTGATGGCCGCTGCAGCCCCAGTGAAGTCTTTCCTATGTGACGTCAGCCGCTATGAGCGGCATGACATCACATCTGGCGGGAGCAGCTGCGCGGCGCCGGTGGGGGGATCATGTGACTCAGCAAGACGGACGGTCACTCACGGCGCTGAGACGAGAGTCCCACACCACATACAGTACTGTCAGTACTATGAATCGACTGACAAAGTTAGTAATAAAAATCAGCAGCAGTGTAATTATTGGTCCCATCCTCCGACCTCCGCCCACCACTGCCCCCTGGCCCCTGCTGATCTCACCACCCCCACAGATCTTATCCCTGATAGGATGGGGGGGAAGCGGTGGGGAGAATGGCACCCCCCATCACTACTGCCACTAATCTCCCCTCACCACTATAGCTGCCACTGATCTCACCACCACCACTTATCCCCCCCACCACCCCTGCCACTGATCCCATCCCCCCACCACCACCCCTGCCACTGATCCCATCCCACTCACCACCACAACCAATCCCATCCCCCTCACCACCACCACTGCCACCGATCCCACCCCCCTCACCACCACTGCTGCCACCAATCCCACCCCCCTCACCACCACCACTGCCACTGATCCCACCCCCTCACCACCACCACCGCTGCCACCGATCCCACCCACCTCACCACCCCCCTCATCACCACCACCGCTGCCACCCCCTCACCACCACCAACGCTGCCACCAATCCCACCCCCCTCACCACTACCCCTGCTGCCACTGATCCCACCCCCTCACCATCACCGCTGCCACTTATCCCACCCCCTCACCATCACCACCGCTTCCACTGATTCCACCCCCCTCACCACCACCCCTGCTGCCACTCATCCCACCCCCCTCATCGTGTCTGCAACCTCTGACATCTCCTGTACCATGTCCACAGCCTCTGACATCTACTGTACCATGTCCGCACAGCCTCTGACCTCTCCTGTACCATGTCCACACAGCCTCTGACATCTCCTGTACCATGTCCGCACAGCCCCTGACATGTCCTGTACCATGTCCGCACAGCTTCTGACATCTCCTGTACCATGTCCCCACAGCCTATGACCACCTCCTGTACCATGTCCGCACAGCCTCTGACATCTCCTGTACCATGTCCGCACAGCCTCTGACATCTCCTGTACCATGTCCGCACAGCCTCTGACATCTCCTGTACCATGTCCGCACAGCCTCTGACATCTCCTGTACCATGTCCGCACAGCCACTGACATCTCCTGTACCATGTCCGCACAGCCCCTGACATCTCCTGTACCATGTCCGCACAGCCCCTGACATCTCCTGTACCATGTCCGCACAGCTTCTGACATCTCCTGTACCATGTCCCCACAGCCTCTGACATCTCCCACCCCCTCACCACCACCACTGATCCCATCCCCCTCACCACCACCACTGCCAACGACCTCTGACATCTCCTCTGACATCTACTGTACCATGTCCGCACTGCCTCGACTGACAAAGTTAGTAATAAAAATCAGCAGCAGTGTAATTATTGGTCCCATCCTCCGACCTCCACCCACCACTGCCCCCTGGCCCCTGCTGATCTCACCACCCCCACAGATCTTATCCCTGATAGGATGGGGGGGAAGCGGTGGGGAGGATGGCACCCCCCATCACTACTGCCACTAATCTCCCCTCACCACTATAGCTGCCACTGATCTGACCACCGCCACTTATCCCCCCCACCACCCCTGCCACTGATCCCATCCCCCCACCACCACCCCTGCCACTGATCCCATCCCACTCACCACCACAACCAATCCCATCCCCCTCACCACCACCACTGCCACCGATCCCACCCCCCTCACCACCACTGCTGCCACCGATCCCACCCCCCTCACCACCACCACTGCCACTGATCCCACCCCCTCACCACCACCACCGCTGCCACCGATCCCACCCACCTCACCACCCCCCTCATCACCACCACCGCTGCCACCCCCTCACCACCACCAACGCTGCCACCAATCCCACCCCCCTCACCACCACCCCTGCTGCCACTGATCCCACCCCCTCACCATCACCGCTGCCACTTATCCCACCCCCTCACCATCACCACCGCTTCCACTGATTCCACCCCCCTCACCACCACCCCTGCTGCCACTCATCCCACCCCCCTCATCGTGTCTGCAACCTCTGACATCTCCTGTACCATGTCCACAGCCTCTGACATCTACTGTACCATGTCCGCACAGCCTCTGACCTCTCCTGTACCATGTCCGCACAGCCCCTGACATGTCCTGTACCATGTCCGCACAGCTTCTGACATCTCCTGTACCATGTCCCCACAGCCTATGACCACCTCCTGTACCATGTCCGCACAGCCTCTGACATCTCCTGTACCATGTCCGCACAGCCTCTGACATCTCCTGTACCATGTCCGCACAGCCTCTGACATCTACTGTACCATGTCCGCACAGCCTCTGACATCTCCGTGCCATGTCCGCACAGCCTCTGACATCTCCTGTACCATGTCTGCACAGCCTCTGACATCTCCTGTACCATGTCCGCACAGCCCCTGACATCTCCTGTACCATGTCCGCACAGCCCCTGACATCTCCTGTACCATGTCCGCACAGCTTCTGACATCTCCTGTACCATGTCCCCACAGCCTCTGACATCTCCCACCCCCTCACCACCACCACTGATCCCATCCCCCTCACAACCACCACTGCCAACGACCTCTGACATCTCCTCTGACATCTCCTGTACCATGTCCGCACAGCCTCTGACCTCTCCTGTACCATGTCCACACAGCCTCTGACATCTCCTGTACCATGTCCGCACAGTCCCTGACATGTCCTGTACCATGTCCGCACAGCTTCTGACCTCTCCTGTACCATGCCCCCACAGCCTATGATCACCTCCTGTACCATGTCCGCACAGCCTCTGACATCTCCTGTACCATGTCCGCACAGCCTCTGACATCCCCTGTACCATGTCCGCACAGCCTCTGACATATCCTGTACCATGTCCGCACAGCCTCTAACATCTCCTGTACCATGTCCGCACAGCCTCTGACATCTCCTGTACCATGTCCGCACAGCCCCTGACATCTCCTGTACCATGTCCGCACAGCCCCTGACATCTCCTGTACCATGTCCGCACAGCTTCTGACATCTCCTGTACCATGTCCCCACAGCCTCTGACATCTCCCACCCCCTCACCACCACCACTGATCCCATCCCCCTCACCACCACCACTGCCAACGACCTCTGACATCTCCTCTGACATCTCCTGTACTATGTCCCCACAGCCTGTGACATCTCCTGTACCATGTCCTCATTTTTACCACTTTTAACTAGAATTTGCTCTTTTATATATAAAGCCCTATATGCTTTCATATCTATCTTATCTATGATAGTACACTCTTCAAATTTGCTTTAAAATGCATGGTTTTCCCTTTTATAAACAAGAAAAAAATGGCGTTATGCTGTTGGGCCGGTATAATAATGCTATGGGGCTGGTATGAAGTTTTTTTCCAGGGCTGAATTTTATTCCCAGTCCGGCCCTGGTTATAACCCCTGTCAGATTTGTTTTTCGCAATCTGTGTTCCATTGCGGAGATTTCACTTCCTGTCCCATAGCCAAACAGGAAGTGGGAGGAAATCCCTGAAAATCAGGTAAATTTCTTGGGGATCCCCAGGTCACCAGAACTAGTGTCCCCGTTGGAAGTTTCCCCTCTATAACTTTTCTGGGGATAACCCAAAATTTGGGATTTTCTTTCACTTTCAATGATAATGGTAAAAGGACAAATAGAGAGGGTAAATGTCCTAAGCAGGGGCACAGACAGCAATACAAACTTGACAGGGATTCTAATCCCTCTCCACTCCATTCAAAACTAAAAAAAAGGTTTGCCTTTAGTTATACTTTAAAGAATATGCTACCCCACATTTCATGTTCCTGATATGTCTATGTTGTACCATGTACTTGTGTTAAAAAGTATCCTGTTGTCTTTGTATTTCTTCATTTGTGTGAAATACCTGGTGATCCTGTCGGACCCCCTGCATTTCTATTACAAACTGACCATGCTAGACATGAGAGTTCTTCCTTCCCAGCGTGGTCTGTTTTCTGGTCTGCTAGGCGTACAGCCTGCCTGCCTTTCAATGGTCAGATTTGTGCTGACATGCACTCCCTGCACAGCCATTGCTTGGAAGAGAAGTATACTGTTGTTTCTCTATCCCCACTTCTCCAAGCCCCTTACACAGCTGAGAACAGAGATTATGTGATCACTTATGAAAAAAAGAAATAAAGTGTATAAGGGTCTCTTTCACACAAAGGGTCTGATCAGGTCCGCCTGTCAATTTTTGAGGGGGAATTGATTGGACCCTCCATTCACCCTTATGGACCAGAGGTTGTAAACAGACTTGTGTCCGTTTACACCCGCCTACCTCCAATCTGATCCAGTGTGCGAAAAGACAAAAACAAAAGGGGATCTATCCCCACTCTATCTAGGCAGATTGGACTGGAGTTCAGAGAACCATCAGGTGTAAATGGGCAGCAGAGTCTGTTTACATCTGCCAGTCCATAGAGCAGACCAGGCTCTGTCTGCTTCTGCTCTTTATAACATGAGCGGACACAGACCTATCATCCACTAGCTCTGCTCTGATCAGCAAGGAATCAGCGGACAGATCCGCTGCTGACCTAAACAGAATCACCCCCCCCGGCCAAGTGAAAGGGGCCTTATAATTTTAAATAAATATATATATATATATATAGTAAAAAGTAAAATAAATAATCTAAAACAATTGTACACAAATAATTACCAAATACATACTGAAAAAGAAACAACACAAGTGCAAGGAATACTGCATATAAATTAACCACCCTAAACACACCCAAAAATGCACCCTCTACAAAAATACAAAAGAGTGGATTGATTGTTTTCACCCAGATAAGCAAAAATTGACGGTATACACTTCAGCAACATTTTGGAAATAACACAAATGATTTATCTAAAATCATGCTGCTAATCCATTATCTTGATTTGGGATTTTAATAGATTTGTTTCCAACAAAGTTTAATGATCTTACTTTTGGGGGGACAGCAATGAGTACAAACTTAATAAATAATAAAATAGAAATGTGCTGTTTATATATGTATATTGTATACAGATTTCCTATATCTAGGTATTTAAATATAAGTATTTTCATGGAGAATGTTGATACTTTATTTTAACTGTACTTTCACATGAGTAGGGATATTTGATATCTTGTCTTGGGGAAACGTTTCATACAGTTTGTATATTGGACTTGGAATGAGTGAGTGAGAATATGATAAACAGCTTGTACTGACAAGAACAACAATTAATTCCAGTTGCTTTAGATTGATTTGTGTTTAAGAAATTCCCCATATCTGCCAAATCCCACTCTACACTAAGCTCATTGTGAGTGAAACACTTTTAGAGGGCAGAGGTCAGGTGGTCTGTCTCTCACCATGCGGTTCAATAACAATTTTTTTATGGCCTTTATTCTACTTTCATTCTTTCTACTTTTGCTTCTGTCACAGAGATTGAACCTAAAGAATTGTGAATTGTGCAGGCAAATGTATCTATAATGGAATATCATATTTTGTATTTTCTTTTTATGGATACCTTTTCTTGACTGTTCCATGTATCAATCATGATGACTAATAGCAACCTTGGATTGTAGTGCACTGAATCAGCTCAGTTTTGTCATATAGATGCCCAACTGCCACTTCTCCAGCTTTAGCCAGCAACAATAGAGACCTCTTTAAATGTAATTTTGTCTCATTTTGCTGATTTACCATTTGCAGACAGAGCAAATTGTTGGTTAAATTCACACAATTAGCAAGTGACCAAGTTTGACTGGCTAGTTTATTATTAGTAAGAGAGCTCTCCTGGGGCCCAGTAGCTATTTAAAGCACTGCAAGACTTAAGATCATTGCTGAGTTGTCGTCAGTTCCTGTGACCCCTGACCAGACTCTGCTTGGTCCAGTGATATACCCAGTCTAAATAAAAATCGCAAAAGTAGTCCAATAGGGACACAAAGCATCACATGGGGAGTGGCCCATGATGTCATCATTCTAGGTGGAAGCACAGAGGACCAGTAGACGTTGTATTACGAAACGCGTAGGGTGGAGTCTTACGTCACCACGTCAGCCCTAACTGTAAGTTATTAAAAAATAAGATCAGCGCTCAACTTTTCAACAGGGGGACCACTAGATCTAATATAAATGTATGTAGAAAAGACGTGACTTAAAAGAATATTGAATGGTGATCAAATTAATAAATGTGTCAATAATGCTGAATGTATAGAGTGATGATAGAATAAATAAATGTATACAAAATAAATCCAATCAAAGATGCAATGCTGAGTGACTGTTCAAGTAAACCAAGCTCATGTGTAACTCTATACAATCAAATAAATACAACTCATAAAAGTGTAGAACATGAGTGACAGTGACAAAAATAAAAACTAAATATAGCAATATTATGCTAAAAACGTGCTTCAATAGTCCATAAAGTGCATATATTAATTTAACAAATATACATGATAGCAGTCCCAAATGAAGTAAATAAAGTGCAGTGTGCCAAAAACAAATCTTTCTATATATGGTGATCTTTCCAATCAACTCAAAAAAGTGAAAAGTGCTCTTCAAACACAGCAAGGTGAGTGTATCCCGGTGAGCATACAATCCAGACACCGAGTGCAGTGGCCGCACTCGGTGTCTGGATTGTATGCTCACCGGGATACACTCACCTTGCTGTGTTTGAAGAGCACTTTTCACTTTTTTGAGTTGATTGGAAAGATCACCATATATAGAAAGATTTGTTTTTGGCACACTGCACTTTATTTACTTCATTTGGGACTGCTATCATGTATATTTGTTAAATTAATATATGCACTTTATGGACTATTGAAGCACGTTTTTAGCATAATATTGCTATATTTCGTTTTTATTTTTGTCACTGTCACTCATGTTCTACACTTTTATGAGTTGTATTTATTTGATTGTATAGAGTTACACATGAGCTTGGTTTACTTGAACAGTCACTCAGCATTGCATCTTTGATTGGATTTATTTTGTATACATTTATTTATTCTATCATCACTCTATACATTCAGCATTATTGACACATTTATTAATTTGATCACCATTCAATATTCTTTTAAGTCACGTCTTTTCTACATACATTTATATTAGATCTAGTGGTCCCCCTGTTGAAAAGTTGAGCGCTGATCTTATTTTTTAATTACGTTGTGATTAGTGGTGACACTATTAGAATCAGCTGCTGGCTTGGAGGAGTTCCACATCTATTTTTTAGATTGGGAAGATCCATCTGATCGCTTACCTCAAAATCGCGCATAAGTTTATTATTTCTAACTGTAAGTTACTACCTTCGCCCTCAAAAATTGGCACTATACATCGCACCAAGAGGTCCCCCTCTCTCTCTCTTTTTGTATTTCGAGGCACTCAGGAAGAGGAGAGATCGCTATGAGGGAACCCCGGGATTCCATATTGGTCCCTATTGTAATATAGGTTGTATACCGGGTGCGACACCTAGTGGCCACACTGGTGTTTGCAACCCGAGTTATTCTTTTTTTCATCAAATACCTGTTTCTCATTCCTTTATCAGAGAGGACTCACCATTTTAATTTTTATTCACTTGTATATGTGTGAAGTTTTCACATCACCTTTAATCACGGCACGCTATACAATAACAGGTTACTGTTTTACAGTCGTTTTCCAATAAAACAAGCACTTATGTTTATATGTTATTTATGCAAACACTTCCACGATTTTCACTGTAAGACACAATATTATTTTAATAAAAGCACTGGGTTTGGTTTTATTTCCATTTTATTTTATTTTACCTGGCACCAGCACTTATGAATGGGTAATTGTTGCAATATCTAACCCGTCAAGAGGTTTCATCACCCAGTATATGAGCACCTTAAATAAACAATATTAATTTTATCAGACACGTTAGCACTTTATATCGAACACTATTTATTTATTTATTTGACACATCAGCACTTTGAAGGTAGCGCCGTTTTCAACCTTTTTTACATTTTATCACAGAGGACCACCGTTCACACTGAAATCTATAGAATTGCATTATACCTAGGCATTTTAACTGTTTAAACACCCACACATGCTTCTGATTATTGTGTTGCTTGATCCCACTGGAGCGGAAAATGGGGTTGCCAGAATGGACGTGTCATCTTACCAAAGGGGACGCACACACTGTTAATGACCTTCTATTAGTATTTTTACTGAGGTGTCCATCTCTAGAGGGGAGATCACAACTGAAAAGCACTGGGTGAAAAAGGAGCACACAGAGGATTTATTACACAAAAGATTTTCTATTTTGTTGAGATTTTGTTTTAAGGAAGCACTGCACTGCTTTAACCTTTTTTTTTTTGGGTTGTTAGATTTGTGTGAATCACAAGGCCTGCTGGCAGCTGTATTATTATATAGTTATATAAAAAGAATGGTGCTATACAATTAAAAAACAAATTTAGGAAGAGTCCACATCCAAGAGGAAAGTCAAAATTAATTCCTTAAACCTAAGTGCAGCTGGATATACTGAGCTCACCACGACACCCAGTCACACAGCCTCTTACGGTCCACTTCTAAACCTCATTAAAAAGGTCTAGATGCACAGTGATCAGTAATTCAATGGGCCCTTTAATAGCAGTAACTTATTTTCCAGCTCACTTAATCAATCACCTCCTGGACTTATACATCTACCAAGAAAACAAAGGAAACACTTCTCATAGTTCAGAGGTCTCAAACCAGTTTTAATAAAAGATAAAATCCAAGAATAACACACTCACATGATAGCAACAAGTAATTTGCATGTCTCATATAAAAACATTCAGTGTTTTAAACCAACAAGATGGCCGCCACATCCCATCATGTAATGGCATTGTGTGTCACAAGATCCTCCCTATGCGTTTTGTCATCAAATGACGTCATCATGGGCATGGCCAAACAGGTGCCTCTGCTGTATATATATGCAGGACAACATTACAGGGCAGGGGTTAATTGTGTTGCACCAATCGAAATATAGGATATAGCCCCATAGTGGGGAAGCCTCCCCTTATACTACCCATGCGTTCCACCTGATGCAGGCCAGAAACTACTAAACCCACACTCAAGCAGGACAGGGATAATTGATTACGTTCCCCCGCCTGGAACCAGGGATGCAGCTCCATAACAGGGAAGCCTCTATTTACATTATAAATGTGTTCCACATATTACAGAATGGCAACACAACACAATAGAAACTAAAAAACATTCACGATGCAAGACCAAATATCACATGATAACTGCAAACTGGACACAAACCAAAACACATTTAATAGAAATCACCCTAAATGGGCAAAAATCGACTTGGTGTTAATAAAATCTAGTGTTTGCTTAATTTAAGGCGACCAAGCAGGGTGATAGCACCATCTTGCTGCCTTGAAAAGTAATACATTATAAAATGTTTCACACCAAAAAAATTTATATACAATAAAATTATCCCAAAAAATTATTACAATTCCTATAAAAGATGATCACAATAATTAAGCATTATTAATGAAAGCATTCACATCCTATTCAATATTCATACCGAATGGGGTTTAAGTCTTGGCCGTATAAATCCACCTAGTTTCAAGTTTAGAGACTTCTGTAATCGTATTACTACCTCTCCAACTACTGGTGAAAATGCCCAAAAACAAAGTTCCCTCAGGATCCCTATTGTGATGGATAACATAATGTTTAGATAAACATTTTTTAGGGTAACCCTTTTTGATATTTGCCACATGTTCATTTTACCTAGTTTGGAGCATAGGAATAGTACGACCTATATATTCAAGGCCACATGGACAACAGATAAGATAAACAACATTTTTAGATGCGCAAGTAATAAAAGGCTTGATAGCAAAATGTTTATAAGTAGAGTTAGACTCAAAAGCGTCAACCCTTTTATCTCTCTGGGCGTTTATCTTGCAGATAGAACATTCTCTACATGGAAAGAAGCCACCCATGTTCTGAAAAAAAGAGATTGTCCTGGGGGGATCTATCACATTAGCGGCTACTTGTAACCCCAAAGGGGGCACTCCTCTAAAAACAACCAAGGAGGTCTCAGGTAGGTGAGGACCTAACACCCTATCACTCCGCAACACCTCCCAATGCTTTCGTAGTATCTTTTTAACTGAGTAGTGCTGGGAGGAATATGTGGTAAAAAAAAGTATTTAAAGGAATCATTGGGAGTAACATTCCTAGGTACCAATAAATCATCTCTACTTCTCTGATCAGCACTCATAAGTGCACTGTCCAACTCAGCCGGATCATAACCCTTTTCCATAAACTTAAGTTTAAGTGAAGAGTAGACGCTTCACGCAAAAAATCATTACCTTTGGTACAATTCCTCCTCAGCCTCAGGAACTGACTGATAGGAACAGACCTCAAACAAGCAGGATGATAACAACTGTTGGTATTAATAAATCCATTCCTATCAGTTTCCTCAGAGTAGTTAGATGTAACAATAGCACCCTCCACTACTCTACTCTGTAGGTTCAAAAAATGAATATCCGTTCTACTAGACTCATGGTGAAGAACTATACCTCTGTCATTCTTATTCAGTTATAGTAATAAAATCATTTTATTAGTCTAAATTACCATACCGGAGGAGGATGTCATCAATGTACCTTTTCCAGAGAACTAACTCCATTCTCAATCTCCCATAGATGACATGCTCCTCTCGTTTGGCCATGAAGAGATTGGCCATACTGTGCGCAAACTTGGCACTCATAGCCACACCCCTATTCTGTAAATAATAGGAACCCCCAAAAAAAAGATAATTAAGGCCCATTGCAAAATCCAGAAGTGACAAAATGAAACACTTCTGAATATCAGGCAGATCATCTAATCCCAGAAAGTATTCAACAGCCTCCCTACCATGTTGGTGGGATATAATTGTATACAAAGAGGAAACATCAGCCATAGCAAGCAAATAACTATCCTTCCACTCAACAGTTTTTAGAGAAATAATGATCTGTGTAGAGTCTCTTAAAAATTATGGAGTTTTCACCACTAATGGCTGTAAGAAATGATCAATATATTTACCCACCCTGGAAGTCACCGAATCAATGCCACTAACAATCATCTTCCAGGGGGCTGCAACAGATTCTTATGTACCTTAGGAAGATAGTAGATCACAGGGACTCTAGGGGCAACAGGAACTAAGAAAGACTTCTCTTTCTTAGGAATAATTTTATTCTGATAATCATTTTCTATCAAAGACACAAGCTCTTTCTTATACTTAAAGCGGAGTTCTGGCCACGAAAAATTTTTTTCAATAAAAATACCCCCGGGACAGTCAGGGCTAGTACATTCCACAATGGATAGCCTCTGTACTGTCCCGGGTCGCACTTACCTTTTAGAAGAAATACTTACCTTGAAAATTTCTTCTCCAGCGCTGCCATCTCGGATGTGGGCAGCTGAAGCCAGCCCGTCCTCTTCTCCCAGAATGTGCCTGCACCGGCCCCGCTCGTCACTTCCGGTGTGGGCGAGTCATGCCTCCACAGCTTCTGGTCATGCCCAGAAGCTGTTTAGCAGAGAATGAGGCGCCGCACCGGAAGTGACAAGCAGGGCCAGTGCAGGCACATTTATTCCTGGGAGCGATGACGTTCAGCTCCCAGGAATCAATGCAAAGAGGAAGAGACGGCGCAGCAGCGGCCGCAGAGGGAGGAAGTTGAAGAAAGGTGAGTATATTTTTCTTCAATAACAAGGTAAGTAAACAAATGAAAAATCGTAACTATCCATTTCTTTTTCAGGTGACCAAAAGCAAGCGGATGGCCCAAGATCGATTATGTAGATTTTGTGGCCGGAACTCCGCTTTAAGAGTAGGGTTGCCCCTGAATGGAATATAAGTGTCTTGATCAGATAACAGTCGATGCATCTCCGACTTATAGGCCTCAGAGTTGAGGATCACAATGCCCTCGCCCTTATCCACAGGGAACACCACTATAGCACTACATTTTTTAAAAAGATCCAATCCCTTTTTAAACATGATGTCACTCCTAGATCTGATCTCTTAATGTGTAGCTGTTCCAAATCTTTGGTCACTAAATCCCTAAATACCAAGATCGAGGGATCTAAATTCCCAGGTTTATTAAATAGTGATGCATTGGACAGGGAAGTGTTCCTGATCTCAGTGGAGGCCAACCTATTTGAACGGGAAAGGGTTAGTGATCATATATCTCTTGATACTAATCTTACGAATATACGTCTCAATATCCATAAGGGTTTCAAACTTATTGTTAAAATTTTAAACCGTGATTCAAAACACATTTCTCCTCATCTGTAATAACAGCTGTACTTAAATTTAAAATGCCAGCGTCCTTTAGACCCGCCTTCTTTTTTGAGCAGACCCACCTCTCCCCTCTGGACTCTCTTTTGGGTTTATAGACCTTTTTTGTTGGGGATTCTCCTGGAAAAAAAATCCCTATTATTGTGGTTATTACAATGATTGTTAAATACTGCCCCCCTACCTGAATTATCGGGCTCAGATAGATGATTTTGCTGTTGCCAATAGTTACCACCAGGGGGCATGGCCGAAAAGTAACCCCTACCCCGGCTTTGTTGAAATTCCCAGTGCGAGGGGTGTTCAACAATATATTTATCAACCCCATTAGTAGCTTCTCCACTTAGGGGGTTTAATCTTTTTAAGATGGTGACTGGATTCCCTTTAGGGAAAGCCGGATGCCCACCCCTCCCCCTTCCTCTCCCATGTCCGCCATGGAAACCTCTACCTTGGGAATAGGGAACTTGCGAAAAATTCTGATTTGATCTCCCGCTGGGTTGGGGGGGGGGGGGGGGCGAGGACTCAGTTGTGGATAAGCAAGGGCTCCCTTGAATCCACAACCTTCTGATTGAATTCTGAGTTATTCATCCCATAAATCCCCTCCCTATTTTGCCATTTGAAAACATTATTGTTTTTATAATCACTCAAATCCCTAAGATACTGCTTTCTCTTTTTATTTTTATGATCCGACTCTTCTTTCTCCAAATGCTTTCTCAAAGCTTCTGATCTTTTGTTGTAATCAGATAGTTCATAAAGCAATAAGGAAGTATTTGTTGTAGCACAGGGATTCTCTATATATATATTATAATGTACCCAGGTTTGCCTTCTGACTGTGGCTTATCTCAATCCCTCTGGTACCTGACCTTTGGCTTGCTTCTGGACTCTGCACCTTGCTTTTTCCTTAGGCTCATCTTCTGCCCTTGTATTACTGACCTCAGCCTATGCTCTTGTCTTCCAATTCTGTACCACTGCTGCCTTCCTGTTGCCAACTTCTGCCTGTCTTATCACATTCCTTCCTACTGCTTCTGCAAGCCTTGTGACGACATCCAGAACAAGTTCCTGTTCTTCAGCTTCTACGTCGTCGCAAGATCCAGTTCTTCTGCTAGCAAGGACATAATGCAGGCACCCATGTCATTCCATGTCCTGTCCCACCCTGTCATCAATCTTGTGGGACAAACAGGACTGTAGGTGTAAGGGACAGCTCTCCCATCAGTTCATCCTTTACCAAGTAGATGACATTTATGTTGGTATAAATGTTCTCTCACTCTCACTCCCAAACTCCTTGCTGTGTGCCTGATATCTTACAGCCCACCAAGGCACTTTAACAAATATATGTCCCCAACTGTATTCCCCTGACAAAGTTCATAGTACAACATAACATGTAGGGCAGAGCTTGGTGATGCGAATGTGCTGTGAGAGAACTTGTTACACTACCTCACTTCTGTTTCTTAGTGCTTGGATGTAGCGCACCTTTTATGTAAGTGTTATTTTATGCTTTTTAAATGAATGGCCTACTCTTGATTATGTTTTGAGACTTTTTGTGTTTCGTATTTATGAAATGCCAATCTATTAAGCCTTAGAGAGCGAAGTACAGCTTTTCATCTTGTGAAGGATGCCAGCCTCTCATTTTACAGTACAATTGATCTTGTTATTTTTTTTTTATTTAGGTAAGGTTCTTTCGGGGTCCATCCAAAAGGGTGTGGATCCAAGAGCTATGGAGTGGTGCATTGAGGGTACACATAAGTAGAATCACACAAAATATATATGAACACTGTGGATGAGAAAGTGTCACCTGTATGAAGACTGCACTTGAATTTGCAAAATGTTTTCTGAAAGACTGGATTGTCTTATTATTCATTTTAATGGGCGGAGATGGTATAGAATTAAAGACTTGTGTTGTCAACATTTAAAGTCAAAGAAGTAGGTGGGTAGTGACACATACATGTATAAAAAACTTCCAGTGCTATTATAGTCTCACTTTAGGGATGGGAGCTCAGAATTTGTCCGTCAGTGTTTATAAGTATTTATCTAATTATTATTATATGTTATTGCTGACTATTGCTGACTATTGTGGAAAAGAGTGGATAGTGGTTTTATTTCTATTGTTTATTAGTAGAGGACTTTTTTTAGTTTAGTAGTATAATACAGTATCTTCTTTCCCATAGTGCATCAGTGCTTGTGCAGCATGGAACCATCATGCTGAGCTAAAAGGTTTAAGCATGTATCCACAACAAAACCCCCGGTCATATTGTTGCCGTGCATGGAGATAATTCAATGGACTCCTGTGTTGTCCTGGGTCATAGAAGCCTCCATAAGCTAAACAACAAGATATAGAAGGTACTTTGATCATTTTTAGACCTCAGCTTGGTCTCTATCAGCCACCTATAGTCAGAGAAGGTACGCCAGTGTTCATACTACACACAGAGGGTACCTGTTTTGTGATCCTAGGAGCAAGAGTGCTGTGGAAGAAATGGACAAATGAATATTGCTGATGATTATGATGTGGGAACACAGCTGATATTGCAACACTGAAGCAATAGGTTTTCTAGAAGTTACAAAACTGTTTCTCCACTGTTAAAATGAGAATCAAAACATAAAAATATATAATTCCACACATCTGTTTTTACTACTGCTTAGGAGATGTGCCAGGGGAGATTTTGGGAAACTATTGGAACTATTACTGAACTAACCTCGATCAACAATCTTCAAAACTAGATGTAAGGATGTGGTCGTTTTGTGGTATGTTTTTAAGTACTGGGTTAGTTCTTGGTATACTAAAGATGAGAATACATTTACAAACATGTTTCCTTTGTGAAGGCTAAGTCTACCCAAAATTGAAAATCTACTGTTGGTGTTGGATAAACACTTGCATGCTGGAGAATCCACTGGCTGTTGACTGACTGTTAGGGTCTGGCAGTACACTATCCACTTAGCCAAGACCCATGTCCTAATTGGCATAAAAGACTGGATTACACATTTTCTATAGTTTTTAATGCATCAGAGTTTGGACAATATAACTTGCTCTGGGCACCAGGGACAAAACATCATGTTTTACACAGGAAACTATAAACAGAAAATTGTATTTACCATTGTGACTTTTTAGGAATTTGCAGTGCTGTGTTATTTTAGCACCTAGTGAAATGGGGATGTTTTAATAAAAGGGAAAAAAAAAAAAAAACAGGAATTTATCTTAGATGCACTAGGAATAAGGTCCACCAAGAAAGATGCAACTGGAGCCTGGCTTGACAAAAAAATTTTTTTTAATCCCTTTAGTACTATATCCAGACATGATGCCCCTGGAGCACCAGTGAAGGGGAAACCTTACTGATAGATGTGTGACATTTTAAAGAGGCAATAAAGCTTTATGCACAATAAGATTTAAAGTCAATTTTGGCATCTGAGGTGTGAGGAAGGTAGGTTACAGCAGTGCTGTTGTAGGAATTGTATTCCTTTTAGTAGTGAGGGAGATGGGCTTGTGCAATTATTAACCACTTCTGGACTAAAAGAGTTTCCCCCTTAATGACAAGGCCCTATTTTGCGATTCGGCACTGCGTTACTTCAACAAACAATTGTGCGGTCGTGCGACGCTGTAACCAAATACAATTGATGTCCTTTTTTCCCACAAATAGTTCTTTCTTTTGGTGGTATTTGATCACCTGTGCGATTTTTATTTTTTGCGTTATAAACAAAAAAAAGAGCGACAATTCTGAAAAAAATAAAACAATATTTTTCACTTTCTGCTATATAACATTCCCAAAAAAATTAAATATAAACATTTTTCATAATTTTAAGCCAGTTTGTATTTTGCTACATATTTTTGGTTTACACAAAAGTTATGGCGTCTACAAACTAGGGGAAAGATTTATGTCATTTTTATTTATTTATTAATTGTTTTACTAGTAATGACGGCGATCAGTGATTTTTAGCAGGACTGCGACATTGCAGCGGACAGACCGGAACCTTAACTGACATTTTTGACACTTTGGGGGGACCAGTGACATTACTACAGTAATCAGTGCTAAAAATATGCACTGTTACTGTGAAAAGGACACTGCCACGGAAGGGGTTAACCCAGGGGCAATCAAAGGGATAAGTGTGAGCCTAGGGGGTGTTTTCTAGCAATGAGGGGATGGGCTTGTAAAATCATTACAGAGACCTGTGTTTCTAAATAGAAGGAACACAGGCGCTCTGCATTGATCCAGAGAGAAAAACGGTCTGCTGTGTTTACAACAGCAGACAACCGTTCTCTCTTCACAGGGAGCGATTGCGGGGTGCCCGGCGGCAATTACGGCCGCCTGCCCTGTGGATCAGCTTCCCCGCTGGTGAGTGGGCACGCATGTGCTCTCCAGGATCACTTCCGTGGACTGCTGTACAGGTACGGCAATTCGCGGGAACTTGCCGACCTGCCGGCGGCTGGTCGGCAAGTGGTTAAATGTAGGTTCAAGCAGGGCCGGATTGGGAATAAAAACCAGCCCAGGAAATAATTTCATACAAGCCCCACAGCATTATTATACCATCCCAACAGCATAACATCATTATTTTCTTGGTCATAAAAGGGAAAACCATGCATTTTAAAGTACATGTGAAGAGTGTATTATATGTAGATAAGACCGATATGAAATCACATAGGGGTTTATATATACATAAGAGCAAATTTCAGGTAAAAGTGGAGCAATTATCAAGAATAGTCTACTTATTGCGATGGTGATATATTACTAGAATAAAGAAAAATCAAAGTTTGCCAAAGGAATCCCAGGAACTATGGAAATTATTATTACTATACCGGATTTATATAGCGCCGACAGTTTACGCAGCACTTAACAATATGAGGGAAGACAATACAGTTACAATACAATTCAATACAGGAGGAATTAGAGGGAAATGTGACAAGAGACCACCTTCCACAGAAAGAATACACTAAGGTAAGGGTGGGGGGGTTACAGATATAAGGGGGTAACCTTTATATCAGTGCCCCTTACATTATTGTATTCACTTCCCCCTTACATCACTGACCCCCCCCCCCCTCAGGTCTGGCGGTACTGTCACTGACCTCCTCTCCAGTGTTCTGTGCAGGGCTCCTCTCCAGACTCCCCCTCAGAGACTACAGACATGATAAAAGACAAGAGATGGTCAGTGGTTGCAGACATGGTACAGGGGATATCAGAGGCTGTGCAGACTTGGTACAGGAGATGTCAGAGGCTGTGCAGACATGGTACAGGAGATGTCAGAGGCTGTGTGGACATGGTACAGGAGATGTCAGAGGTGGTGTGGACATGGTACAGGAGATGTCAGAGGCTGTGCGGACATGGTACAGGAGATGTCAGAGGCTGTGCGGTCATGTACAGGAGATGTCAGAGGCTGCGCAGACATGTAGAGATGTCGGAGGCTGTGGAGGAGTCCGGTCTTACCTCACCCAGTCCAAGATCAGTGCCTTCCTATTAAAAATGGTGCCGCCTGGTGCCATTACCTCACTGCGCATGCGCCCGTCTACCCGAAAATGGATGAGCGAGTACTCGCTTTCTCCAGGCCAGGTTCATGCACAGTTGAAATGTCAGCCCCAGCCTGGCTGCAGTCATATACTGTATGGGTGCCGCCAGAGCCGGTGGAAGGATTTTTGACACCCTAGGCGAAACTTTATTTTGCCGCCATCCCATCTTCCCCCGGCTAGGATGCGGGGCCAAGAGGGGTGAGCTGAGTATGGGCCTCCTGTATGGGGCCCAAGCCCCATCAGTTCAGCAGGGGGGCCCAGGCAAGGAAAATTACAGGAACTGATCCCCCTGTATGGGTCTCCCTGCAGCAGCTGTTGCAGCGAGAGGCATAAAGGGCATTGGTTCTTGCAATTGCCCCCCTCCATACTGTTTACCCTCCTGTCCATGATCAGATTCCCCCTTTTGCCTGCTGCCCAGGCTCCCCTGTATGCGCTGCATGGTAGGCTGTGCAGGGCCCCATCATTTCTAACAGCCAGCAGATGTGGTGGTGAGGGGGTGGTATAAGGGGCAGTACTGAGGGGGGTGAGATAAGTGGCAGTGGATGTGGGGAGGGGGGTGGGATCAGTGGCTGCGGTGGTGGTGAAGGGGGTGGAATCAGTGGCAGCGGTGGTGGTGGTTATGAGGGGGTGGGATCAGTGGTAGCAGTGGTGGTGTCAGTGTCAGTGGTGGTGGTGAGGGGGGTGGGATCAGTGGCAGCGGTTGAAGTAGTGGGATTAGTGGAAGTGGTGGTGGTGATGAGGGGGGTGGGATCAGTGGCAGTGGTGGTGGTGAGAGGGGTGGCATTAGTGACAGCAGTGGTAGTGAGGGGGGTGGGATCAGTGGCAGCAGTGGTGGGGAGTGCAGTGGGAGCAGTGGTAGTTAGGAGGGTGGGATCAGTGGCAGCGGTGGTGCTAAGGAGGGATCAGTGGCAGCAGTAGTGGTCAGGAGGTGGGATCAGTGGCAGTGGTGGTGGTGAGGGGGATAGGATTAGTGACATCCGTGGTGGTGGTGAGGGGGGTGGGATCAGTGGCAGCAGTGGTGGTGAGGGGGGTGGAAGCAGTGGTAGTGAGGGGGGTGGGTTTAGTGACAGTGGTGGTGAGGGGGGTGGGATCAGTTGCAGCAGTGGTGGTGAGGAGGGGTGAGATCAGTGGCAGCGGTGGTGGTTAGGGGGGTGGGATCAGTGGCAGTGGTGGTGGTAGGGGGGGGTGGGATCAGTGGCAGCAGTGGTGGTGAAAGGGTAGGATCAGTGGCAGTGATGGTGGTGAGGGGGGTGGAATCAGTGGCAGCGGTGGTGGTGGTGGCAGCGGCAGTGGTGGTGGCAGCGGTGGTGGTGAGGGGGGGTGGGATCAGTGACAGCGATGGTGGTGAGGGGGAGGGATCAGTGGCAGCGGTGGTGGTGAGGGGGTGGGATCAGTGGCAGCGAGGGGGGTGGGATCAGTGGCGGCAGTGGTGGTGAGGGGGTTGGATCAGTGGCAGGGGTGGTGGTGAGGGGGGTGGGATCAGTGGCAGTGGTGGTGGTGAGGGGGGTGGTATCAGTGGCAGCGGTGGTGGTGAGGGGGGGTGGGATCAGTGGCAGCAGTGGTGGTGAGAGGGGTGGGATCAGTGGCAGCAGTGGTGGTGAGGGGAGATCAGTGGCATTGGTGATGGGGGGGTGCCATCCTTACTTACTTTGTCAGTCGATTCCCCCTCAGCCTCAGTGCCTCTTCGCAATTGCCTTGGGATGCTTCTTCTGACATGGTCTCCTAGCAGAGAGCAGAGCTTCTCCCCTTCAATGTATTGGTCATCAGCTGACTTTCTGCCTTAGTTTCGCCTCCCTAAAGCCTCCGAGCAGACAATGGCAGCCACCCCCCTCCATTTACACAGTGGCGGCACAACATCATGGGCCCCCTATCAGTGGCAGAACAGGTGGGCGAGCCCCAGGCCCCCTCACAGTGGCAGGCTGGGCACTCTAGGCTGGCACCTACCTTGCCGTAGTGTCGGCCCTGAGTGGCGCTGCCCTTAAAGTGGCCCCAGGGCAGTCAGCCTTGCTGGCCTACCGAGAAATTTCCTAATTTCCTGGTATGCCAGTCTGGCCCTGGGTTCTAGGTGCAAGAAGAACTGACCTTGAAGATCTTTAGCCAATGTAGCCCCTCCCCCCATATTGGTTTGCCTTGGCTTGTCCTGTAGGCTGAATGAAAAAATCTATCAATGTATGACCAGCTTAAGCATTACCCAAAGACATCTTTTGTCTGGAATTCCTGCTGAAAAATAGCAGTGCATTTCCTGGTATGTCTGAGGAGATTTGAAATGAGTCTTGGTGATGTCACCCCATTACAGCTTACTTTTCTCCTTGTTGGAGTGCCTGATATGAGCAAGCAAAGCCCTACCTCCACCAAGATTGCTATAGAGCAGAACAAGACACAGTAATTCAGTAATGGGGAAAGATCAGTTGCAGGGAGAAAACAGGCTGTTTTGGGGTCATCCCTGGCAGGTAGGGATGGCTCCCTGCCACCTGATCATCACCAGAGCTCTTGATGATGGAGATGGGCCAGGAGCCTCACTTTGCTGTGAGGTTACGCCAGTTTGTCGCACTCAAATTCACCCACCAGGGAAAGCAGGAACAGGGCGGCTATGATGCAGAGACAGGAGACCAGAGTGTGGTCAGGATTAAATGAGGTCTCTTGTCAGTCAGCAAGTAGGTAATAACCTAAGCTGGAGGCAAAAAAATAGGCAAGTTCAGGTAGGGGGTCTAATCAGCAGTCTGGATTGGCAATGAAGAAAGCAGTAGACAAGGCAGGGGAAGAGAGAATGGTCACACAATCCAGGTCAGTAACACAGGTGACACACTTCAGTATCATAGCTCTTGCTTACAGGTAGCTGGTTTGCAGCTTTTCTGTCATAGTGCATTCCCAGCATTGTTTTGGGTACTTTGGAAGTCCTAGCAGGGATTCTGTGAATATCCTTGGAAGCACTAACAGGGATTCTGCAAGTACCATTGAAAAAACTGGCATGGATTCCGATAGCACCATTGGAAGAACTGGCAGGGATTCTGGAAGTGTTTTATCACAGGCAATGCTGGTCATTTTGCCTGTCTTCTATAAATACAGCTTCCAGAGTTCAGTTCATCTTTAAATCTACAATATTGTATGTTAGTTGTATTTAAAGTTTCAACTTGATCTGTATCAGTAAGACAATGCAAACAATTCTATGTGACACGTAGATAAACTGAATGTGAGGTCAGAAAGGAAACATGCCAGCTCAATAACGGTCATGCCCTTGCAGTGCTATGAAGGGGACTGTGCAGGTATCTGCAAAATTCTTCATTGTGTTCCAGACACATGGCTGGCTGACTGCCTTTCTGCAGCTTTAGATGGAGACTTGTGTGTTGTACAGCCAGTGAACTCACAGATGGCCTGCAGAAAAACAGGAAGCTCAACGAAATTCTAAAGATGAGGTTTCACAGACTTGAAGTAAATTCCAGAATCATAAATCTACAGTTTGTATGTATGCTTTGTATTATAAAACAAAAAGAATATGGTAAAATACAGAAGTCTGACCAGTGCCATATGTTTTTGTTAATTTCAGCTCCCTTTTTGGCACATTTTTTTCAAGTCTATTTGCCTGTTTTTACTTATTGCAATCAACACTAGGGTGATCTTTCTCTGAAGATAAAAATGTTAGCATATTCCAGAGATCAGAAGTGATTAAATGAAATGTGCTTTGTGTTGTGATAATCATCACTTCCAGTTGTGGTTGCCTAATTTGGTTTAATACCCAACACTTTTTTTTCTGATTAAATAGGCTTCAATAGATCCATTTTCTTTTCCCAATCCCAACATTTTTAACATGTCATCACTAGACCGAGCAACTATTCAGTACCTTTTTCTAGACCAATCTTCAATTCAAAATTGCTATTTGGCTTAGCATCCAACCTGATCTATCTATCTATCTATCTATCTATCTATCTATCTATCTATCTATCTATCTATCTATCTATCTATCTATCTATCTATCTATCTATCTATCTTCCAATATTTCAATAAAATCGATTAAAGTAGAATTATGGGCAAAGTCAACAATGACTAACGTGTCAGTTTTTATTTTTCTAAATTCTCAATGTAACATAGTTTTAGTACTCATTGATTCTGTCAGTGAACATGTAATTTTCTCACGCTGTTCATTCTTCACTAAAATTGTACAGAATCTGTGCCACTCTGTGAAGCTGGTAGTTCTAGATGGATATATAGTTTTAAATATCTAAACCCAAGCACAAAAAAATAATATAATGCAACTTACCTAGCCTTAGATGTGGTGGCTGAATTTGTTTTCTTCTTATAGGCTTTTTTATATATTTTCACAGTTCTGTAACACAACCCTGTCCTAGGGTGGCTACATTCACTCCTTCATTGTATCTATGGAGGAGCACGGTAGTCATCTTTGGACAACAGCATTGTCAGCCTGTTGAGATGGTAGTGTCAGATAGAGTTGTAGATTTATATAGACTTTACATAAGTGACTAACATATTAAAGCCTCAGTTACAGAAACAGTTTTTTTTCCTTTTGGGATAAAGCTTTTACATTTATTAATAAAAGCTGACTACTGTAAGCACCCCTGTCATTATCAAATGATTCCTCCCAACTTCCACTTTTGCTGGACAGCTTAGTCTCCTAAAGGAAGTTGAAAAATAACAAACTTACTAGTAGGATTAATAGGTGAGAATAAAGGGGAAAAGCATCATAAAGGAAAACTAATGTAGCCACTATATTTAAGGTGCAATATATTATTTTTTTTTTTTGCTTTTGGGTTTACATAGTTTACAAACAAATAAAATACTAATTCCAGCTAACATTTTTTTTTTTTTTTCAATAAACGTTTTATTAGGAAGAATAAAAAATGAACATTAACAAGTGATGACATTACAGCACCTTCAGTAGTAGCAAATACAAACATTAGTACATAGCACATAGCACATAGCACATATTCATAAGCACCGTATACTATATCTAGGAGCAGAAAAATGCCATCTATGAGAAGAACTGAGATGTAAACAAGTCAACATTTGGCCCCGCCAAGTAGAATACATGGCAAGGGATGCAGTCTAACAATGTAGATTTGGAAGGCTGATGTAACTCGGGTATAAACCCCAGCCACATGGGCCCAAACCAGTGTGTACTGAGGTGAAGTTCAATCATATGGGGTCTTAGGAATCAACAGGGCAGGGCAGTAGTGAGGAAGGGAGAGGATTCCTACCCCTCTTAACTGGAGACACGTGGGTTGGGACGGTCAGGAGGCAAGAAGGTGGCAGTCTTAGAGGGAGCTCCCCAGGAACGGACACCCCCAAGGGGAACAAGCTGTGTCCAGAACCGGAGGAACACCGTCCGCACAGGCGTATAGACCGGCCCACGCTAAGGATGAGGACGGTAGGCAGCAGGAGGTAGGGGGGAGGGGCGGTTATGGAAGGGGAGATGGGGGTGGCTTGCGTCAGGAGTGTCGCGAGACAGCATATGAAGGGAGCAATGGCAGAGGAAGAGGGGGTAGGAGGGTAGAGAAAGCAAGGTGAGAGTGGAGAGTGGAGAGGGTAAGGGAAACAGGGAAGGAGGAAAAGAGGAGTGCGGACGCACTCCCCCGGAGGACGACCGAGAGGCAGGTGGGGTGTGATAAGTGCAGAGCAGGCTATGCATTCATCAGGCGACGGTATTCATCCGATGCAGCAAAATCAATCCACGGGGCCCAAATGTCGTAAAATTTGGAGGGAGTGTCAAGGGCTTGAAAAGTGAGATCTTCCATACGGGAGATCCTTCCCACCCTTCGCAGCCAGTCAGCCACGGTAGGTGGAGAGGGAGACAGCCAAAGGCAAGGGATGCACATGTTTGCGGCAGAGATCAAATGAAAGACCAAGGACCTCCTATACGTCCGTTGGGGAAGGGAGGAATGATGCAAGAGGAATTGCGCCAGGCTGAGATCCGGTGTAAAGGTAGTGATACGGGATATGAGGGCGTGTATCGTCTTCCAGAAAGGCTTGATCCGAGGGCATTCCCACCAGATATGCAGGAGGGAACCAGTATGAAGTTGACAACGCCAACAAAGGGAGGGGAGGTTGGCCGAAATTTTATGTAAAAGTTCGGGCGTCCTATACCAGTGTGCGAAGATTTTAAAACCAGTCTCTTGCGTGAGGACGTTCCTGGAACCCTTGTGGATGTGAAAGAAAATACATTCCCAGTCATCATCCGACAAGGTTGAGGCCGAGATCTCCTCCCATTGAGCCCGCAACCGGGCAAGGCGAGGGGGTAATTGCAAGGAGAGAAGGGAGTACAGTAAGGAGATAAGGTGCCGTTGTGGGTCTGGCGATCCGCACAGGGACTCGAAGGGGGTGGGTGCTCTAGACCAGCAGGAAATATCCGGGGAACGGAGCAGGAAATCCCTGAGCTGCAAGTAATTGAAGAAACGCAATCTGAAGGCCGGATATTTCTGCGCCCATTCTGGGTGAGAGAGCAACTTGCCCTCTTGGAAGCACTGCGAGGGGCGTCGGAAACAGAGCCCTGCGAGGGGAGGAAGGAAAGGCCCGGAGGGAAGTCCGGGTTGCGAATAAGGGGTACCATAGGGCCAGGTGAGGAGGCCAACTGCAAGGTCTTACATAGCTTGCGGAAGATCGTGATCGTGGGGTTAATGGTCGGGTGTTTATAGCACGATGACGGGAAAGAAGCGAGTGAGATCCAAGGCAGGTGTTGAATGGGGATGGGGGAGAAGGACTCCTCCAACGTGACCCATGCTTTAGCGTGACGATGTTTATGCCAGTCCACCACTCTCGTCAGGAGGCAGGACCAGTAGTACTTCTGTAGATGCGGCAGGCCCAGGCCACCCACTGCCTTCGGAGCAGTCAGAACGTCCCAGGAGAGTCTGGGGCGCCTCGAGCGCCAAATGAAGGACGTGCAGGCAGATCGATACGAGCGAAAAAACGCTGGAGGGAGTTTTAAGGGGACGGCTTGCATAGTATAGAGGAGTCTGGGAAGGACATTCATTTTGATCACCGCGACCCTGCCAAACCAGGAAAAGGAACCAGATTCCCATTTGGAGAGTTCAACTTTTATTGATTGTAAAAGAGGTAGGTAGTTGCGCGAGTACAGGTCAGCAAGAGATGCCGGGATTTGGATGCCCAGGTATGTGATAGCAGAAGGTTCCCAGCGAAAAGCGAAGTTATCCTTACAGAATTGCACCATGCAGGGAGGGAGAGATATATTTAGAGCCTCTGACTTCGCGTAATTTATTTTAAGATTGGATAAAAGGCGAAAAGCGTCCCATAGAAGGTTGGGCAGGGAAACAGCGGGGTTGGTCAAAAACAACAAAATGTCGTCGGCGAAAGCCGCCAACTTATAGGTTGTACGGGCTATTGTTATTCCGTTAATATCGGGATTGGAGTTGATGCGGCGGAGAAGGGGTTCGAGGGTGATAATGTAAATCAGAGGGGAAAGGGGACATCCCTGACGGGTCCCATTCGACACGGAGAAGGCATCCGACAGGCCTCCGTTGACCTGCACCCTAGCCGAGGGTGACGAGTAGAGGGCTTGTATAAAATTCAACATGCGGCCGGCAATGCCCAGAGACTCCAATGCTGCAGTCATGTAGTCCCAGGCAACCCTGTCGAACGCCTTCTCCGCGTCGAGTGAGAGAAAGAACCCAGGCGTATTGGAGGACGTCAGCCAGTGGTGGATGCTGAGGGCCTTGAGAGTATTATCCAGGGCTTCTCGGCCCGGGACAAAACCTACCTGGTCGAGTGCGATGACCTCGGGAATGTGGGGTAGAAGGCGGTTCGCCAGTATCTTGGCGTACAACTTGATGTCCACGTTGAGGAGGGAAATAGGCCTATAATTGGAAACCAAGGAAGGGTCCTTACCGGGCTTAGGAATGACGGCGATATGGGCTTCCAAAAAATCTGGGTGCAAAGTCTGGGAGTCAGAAAAGAAGTTAAAGGCGGCCAGCATCGGGGACAATAGAATATCCCCGAAGGTCCTGTAATATCCCACCGTCAGACCATCCGGGCCTGGGCACTTTCCTGGCCTAAGTTGTTTGAGCTCAAACTGCAGCTCAGAGGAGGCGATGGGAGCATCAAGTCCCGCCAGGGCTTCTGGCGAAAGGGGGGGCGGGGAATATTTCTGTAGGAATGTCTTAATGTTCGTGGCTCTGTCTGGGGGGGAGGCATCGGGGTCAGGGGCGCCCAGATTGTACAATGTACGGTAGTAGGTAAGGAATTGCTGGGCGATGTCAGTGGTTGAAGTGACTTTCCTGCCACGCGGGTCCGTAATCGAGTGGATCGTCCTCGCCGCCCGTCGTGCCTGAAGAGCTCTGGCCAGGAGTTTGCCCAATTTGTTGCCGCAGTCATAGAAAAGTCGTTGCTGTAACGCAAACTTTCGTTGTGTTATAAAGCCCAATTCAGTGAGGAGGTCTTGACGCGTCTGGGTCAGTTCAGTCAGCGTGTGTGAGGCCAAAGTGAGTTTATGCGCGCGTTCCAGGGAGTGGATGCGCTTGGTGAGGGTGGCGATAT